>NC_052499.1:2584506-2945040 GCF_016617805.1 Bactrocera tryoni
ATAGATTAGTGTCTCCACTTATGTATGTAAGACCAAAAGAGAGATATCAACAGCGCAAATAATCCAAAAGCACACTACTTTATTACAAACTGCAAAAGGCCTCCATAAAAATTATCTGAAATTGTATCGCCGCACGTGCGTAATGTTTGATAAGTTTTTGATCATAATCATGAAAAAGCACAAAACAAAAACATTCACACATACACACATACACTCAGAAAAAACTTTCAATCGCTCAGTGGAGGTGTAGTACGCGGACCACTAAGAGTGACGCGACGATAATTTATCTAAGCTTTGATAAAATAAATTGACTTCAACTTGAGTTATTTACAAACGACTGAAAAAATATTTGCATTTCAACGTTACAAATGCATGTGTGTGTGTGTCTGTCTAATGGAAGTAAGTCGGTATAAAAAATCTTCGACTCGTTAGAAAAATAACTGCTTGACAACTTATTTATGTTTGATAAAAAATAAGAGTAAGCAAAAAATCTAACACGCTGAGTCAATACATCACGAACGGTGAGCACTTCCGGCAAAATATCGATGCTGCGATGCGGCCCACCATTTATTTGCCTGATTTGGCAAATGAGCCCTCGTAAAGCAAATTTCTATATGCAAACATTAGGGAGTTCAATAGAGAGTGGTGTAGCAAATAAGAAAGTAAAACAGCAGCGGTCGCAGAGGTGATGCTGACGTATGGTGCGGCGCTCGTGTTATAAATTACGCTTAACGAACGACACTTTATCGTGCGAAGGGAAGTCGTAAACTATGTTCAAATGAATTACGGAAAAAAGCTGTCAAAGTGGAAGGAAAATAAAGTAGACAGCAAAAAATTGCTTTATAAATAAACAAATCGAAGGACTTCTGACGCCGACAACATTTTTTTACCCAATGGTATTCATTGTGGTGATGTTGAGCTGTTTAGTATAACTACTTTTCGTTACTGTATGACTGAATGAATATTGACTTTTACTTCTCACATGGATAGTCAAACACATTCATTTATTCTATCTGGATTAATAAGAAAATGCCTGTCATCACTTTAAGGTCCTGGCTGTTAAGGGGTTCAATTTAGCCATACCGAGACATAACTTTTCATTCAATCTTACACTGCAGCGCTTAGGATGATTCAAGGAACAAACTAACCTCAATTTAAGGAATAAATTGCTTTTAAAGGAATGAATACGGATTATTGATTAGTTCAGTTTCATTAATATTCGCAGTTAACAAAACCTTTTTAGATATCATCTTCAAAAAATCTGCTTCCAGTCTGTTCAATTCAGAAAAAATGTAATGACACTTAAATGTACTAAAATGGACCCATCACTGTTCCCGCATAAATAAGGAAATTCAGCGTATTGTTTTTAAACAATTCGAAAAAAACTGAAATATTCTAAAATTTATCGAACTACCAGTAAAAGCACCGCAGCTACAAAAGATCAATAAATTTAACTGAGCTACTGTCACAAATTCCGCTCGCCACACAACTGCAAACAAGCCGATATGTGTGAATGAAAAACAAAAGCAACAACGCCATAAAGCTGTCGACATCGTACACGCAGGAAGCAAGTATTATTTACTAGACTCAATAATTTAACGATATCCTTCCAATATGGCTCCGGCCGAAGAGCATATCGAATCGGTTAAACGATAGACAACACATCCGCACACATACACACAAATGTGAAGACGCGTATATACACGGTGTATTTCTATAAAATATGTATTTTTTTGGAAAAACTGGTACCGGAAGAGCATGACAAGCACAAGACATTTACCCGGAAAGCATGTGTTCCAAGGCGAAGCAGCATAACTTCTGAAAACAAGTAAAAAACACGTAAAGAGTAGAAACGCTAAAATGGCGTACTCTTTGCCTTATAGCTTCAACCTTTGGCGTTTTTTCGCCACGAGTATAAATACGCCGTCCTCACACAAACTCATCGCCGCTTTGGGGTTGAGCTTTTAAGCTGATTTGTGTTTGTGTAGGTACGCCCACATATATCACCCCCATTTTGGCTATAATTTCTGACATGTTGAAAATTAATGATAGCGAAAATGATTTAACTGCTTCGCATTTAAAACCGTTGACTTATGTATTCTGCTCTCTGTCTGCACTTGTCTGCCCGTCCTTGCACATTTGGCCCTGCGTAGCGCGACTATTTGGCAGACAGTCCCACATTATATATTATGTACACATATTGTGCGAGTAAAATTGGAGTCATACCTACATGCATACACACGTGTGAAAATATATCTTCATATATAAATATATTTTCGCTTAGATTTATCCACCGCCTGCTCCCATAGCTTCGGGTTAATAACCACGCTCAGCAAGATATATAGGTATAAGCCATATAAATAATACAGTCCTGTACATTTATGTATATATGCACTTGCTTTGAGTTAAACCGCAAAAATCAGCGTAAGATTAACGTAGCTACATAAAGCACGTTGTTTGCGTTTATCTTTTATTTTGTAATGCGATTATTTATGCTGTCCGTGGAAAGTATTATTTATATGCCTTCAGTGGGTGCTATGTTTTCGCTGACACCACTGAATGCCAAGGCTCATTATTATAAATTTATTTGAGCATACTTATTAACCCTTCTGCGGGTTACAAAGTCCAAATGCCACAAGTTTGGAGAAAATCACTGCAAAATATATAAATATATTTTAAAAGGTGCTCAATATTTCATGTTGGTTGAGGAATTTTGTAAACCCTGATGTTAGAAATCTCATTGAGGCGGTTACATATGCTTTGACATATTTGGAATCAGTAAACTTCGAAGCTTCAAAGTCCTGCAACACCGAAAGAATACACCACAATAGTGGACGCTTGTACCAAACTCTGTTGGTAGTAAGCAAAATTTGTGTAGAGCTTCCACGAACCACTATTTCATAAGCAAAAATTTGCTGTTCTATATTTCCCTAAAATATGTTTTGAGCTATAGTGGTGGCTATGGCCGATTGAAACGGGGAATGGGTATCATGGTACTAGTAATTATAGATTGAGGTGATTCTCATTCTAATAACATTCAGTATGAAGATACGTGCATAATAGAGACATGAAAATAACATCAGTAATTAAACATTGAGTTTCAATTTGACTAATATGACTCTAATTGACTCGTAATCCATTATCTATAATGGACTTTTGTATAGTGAATATAGTATTAGGTTAAGTCTATTCACAATTTTAAATCAGAATTTTCTCTTTTCACTTCACTAACACATCTTCGACGTTGATGGATAACTTGCATAACCCCAGTAGATTCGGTCAATAGGGAGATGACAAGTAGATGCGTCAGATATGCGAAAGCCTCTAGGAACTGTCTGCGTTTGCGGGAAGACAAACAGGTCTTCCATTATCTACTTTGTTGGCAGTTATGTAGCAGTCCGGCTAAGAAAAAGGAAACTTGAATGACCCAAAAACTTAAGAAGCGAAAGAAACCTTCAATTTTAGCTGGATTCATAATAATATGCAGCAATTTTTCATCGCAACTGTGAAGTGACTTAATGTGGATACAGTATCTGAACTAATACATTCAACAATGTACCTTATTTTCAACAAAACAAAGTCGTTTTACTTTAAGAATTATATACAAGAACATTATTCCGATACTTGTTGCTCTGCCATTATCTCAATGCATTAGAATAAAAATATTAATTTTGCAGGAGTAAATGAGAATCATTTTGGTTCAGTCTAAGTTAAATTGAATTTATGTACCTACTAAACATATACATAAAAAGTCTTGAAGTAAAATCAAATATTTACACAGAAAAATGGTTTTTATCTGTAATGCGCGTAAGCCGTGAGAGCACCTGAAATTTAATATCACCCCGTAGGAAAGTTTTATGTCGTAAAGCATGTGACACAAGTGCCTCAAAGACGGTTTTTTATAATGCACTTGGCTTAATTTTTTTTCATAAAATTTCGCGTTGCCTGAAGCCATGATTAAGGATGTTTCGCTTTACCTCGAACTCGTCAACGCAAAATCAATTTACATTTAAGCACACACAAACATATATCTATACACATACGTGCATAAGTACCAATAATATATGACTGTGCCTTTCAATGTGTCGTCCGCTGGCTGTCGATGTCGATTCTTTCGCAGCAATTTGCCTAAGCAGTTTTACGCTTGAACACCACATAACCTTGTTAAACGATAATACATCGAAATTGCAAAAGCCACAAATCCTAACGACAAATTGCATATTTCCAAGCGAATGCGATTACAGGTTGAGTAACGAGAATGGCGACAACAAGATATAATAAAAGTGCATAGAAAGCAACCGGAACAGACAGCGTAGCCTCAATTGCCGCGCACAGGTATATATGTAAATATATTTACAAGGGTGTGAGTGTAGCAGTGTTTGACAGTTCGCAGCCATGCCACAAGCTACCAAATGGCACAAGCAACAGATATGTATGGGTACACGTATCAGACACAAACGTACACAACTAAACAACGAATATTGAAGGGTATTGTATAACGGTACGCGAGTGTATACTCGTTTGTCGCAGATAAAAAAATATGTATACAGACTCACGCGCACGCAAAGTCATCAATATTGTAGCGATTTAAAATGAAAGCAGTCAGGTGTGCTGCAAATGCGCACTCCTCACACGTCCATACTATACATACACACATGTCTACAAATGTAAGTGTGTGTGAGTGGTTGAGTTTGTTAAACACGCGGGTAAGCAGCGAAAGTCTGCTTGCTCATCTGGCAGGAATTTAAGTGTGTTGAGAGGAAAAAATAACACTTGAGGGTACAATGCTATTTACATATAACGGTAAGCGCAACGCTGCTGAAGGTAAACTCCAGAGGAAGTTAGTGAAAAAAGAGCGCAGTGAAAAGCAGTAGGAAGAAACTGATATACATTATATGTAATAACATTGACATGAGCTAGACGAGAATTGAGTTGTAGTAGATGCAAAATTTATGTTTCACGGGCAGGGCTTAAAGATACCTGAAAAGATGGTTCTCGTAGTGCTTCCATTAGTAATACCAGAAATTATAAACTTTTGGTTTCACTCTAAGAAACTTTACGCTCCATCATTTTAGACTCTGTTTTATATGAATTTAGGGTGGCTTAAACCGGAAATGACGGTTAAGATTTCCTAGAAGAAAGATTTTTGGTGTTGTAATCAAAGGGTGTAGGAGTCAAACCTCCACCATTTACTAAAAGGTCACATGTAAAGTAATAGAAAATTTGTGAACTCTAAATTCGTAAACAGAACATCTCAAATACATCACAGACCTCTAAATACAACTGTCGCAAATTTTTCCTTCAGATTTGTTGAGTTGTGTGATTATAGTAGAAGAATTTTGATCTTCTCCAAAGCTACTAAAAATATTTTTTTTATGAAAATATTACTAGAAATAACAAACGTAATCTTCAATTCATTTAATCAATCCACCATCCAAAGAGTCCAGGATACCCATGCTTAGCAGTACCTTCAATTGAACCAACCGGAAAATCTAGACCATTTCATAACAAAATAAAGCGCACTTCCTATCTCAGCCATATACTATATGACTTCAGTTTAAACCTTCTCTCTGTCTCCACATATCTTCATCTTCTTCTTAATTGGCGTATACACCGCATACGCGATTATAGCCGAGTTAACAACAGCGCGCTAGTGGTTCCACATCTCCAGTCAGTCTCCACATATGCTTTATAATTATTTTTGACTTTCACTTGATGGTGACGTACTATCTTTATGAAAATAATTTTTATGATTTTGTGTTAAGCAGTTTCTTTGAAAATACGTCCGTTTTACTCTCTTTTTGATATTTCTGATTGCCAGCAGTTTTTGCAGTTTGTATTAAGGATATTAGAGGAGAAGTAATATTAACCTCCAAAAGTAACCGAAGCCAATCAGAATCATTCTAGTGTGAATACAGCAACATACGAGACAGCTTAAAGATCCCGAAACATCCCCCAGCAAAGAAATATGTTCATACTATCTATATGTGTGTGTAAACAAAGATGTCAACAACGAAGGTAAGTAAGACGCACTAGCCCGAGGCATGACAGGGCGTATGAGTGATAAACCTTTTGCTAAAGGCTTGCACGTAAAGGTGTGCACGTCCATGCAAACGTTGCGTAAACAGACACCGGGTGGAATGTGTAAATGCAAAAATCCCTGCACAAAAACGTTAAAAACAGAAATGCAAATGCTGAAGTTAAAAAAAATTAAAAAGACTGAATTCACACCGCCTTTGTGACAACGCCTGAAGCAGTTGTGCGCCTAGGCTGCTATTGACATGCTGCACCTGCTGGAGAGTGAACAGCCAATGTGCAGGCAACCGTGTGATACGTATAAAATCTAGCATGACAGACACCATGTTGCCGTGTTTGTACAGACTTACGTTGCCCAGAGGCATGCATTGATATCCTGAGGACGTCCTTCGGCAGCGCTGACTGTAGGCAGTTCCCTTCGTTATGTGTACCTTAAAATGCATTTTCTGTTATCAGTTAAAGTCGCACATTTGAAGTGCACGCAGCATTGTTGGGCATAAAATAACAATTTGACGTGAGCATTATACAAAGCACAAAGGAATTTTCTTGGTACGTGATTTTAATATTTACTTTCTGTAGTTATGTATACAAGTATATATATTTACATTACTTTGGATTAATAACAAATCATAATTACATTTATGTATACTCTTTCTTTCCTAAGAAAATGTCAGAGAAAGCGGTCAAAAATGCTATACTCCCTACATTTGGTCCTTCAAGTTGCGGATACCATGCGAAATACAGTCAACGTGCAGATTGAAGTTGGCCTTAAAGGCAAATCCTATAACTCTGCACATACAAGCAGGAATAATTAAAAAAAGTTCCAAAATGCGTCTCACGTCCATATGCCGATACTAAACTTATTTTGTTCACACTGGAAGACTCGCTGAACTTGCGGAAAAGTCATTCGTATGAATACATTTGGTTTCTTTCCGTTCAATAATATATATAAATATTAGCAGACTTCTCATTTTTCTGCTCCGGGTCGGTATCATATACACGTGGTATATTTGTATAATATTTATTTATTTTTATTATGTGTAAAGCCATAATCTGGCATCGCTTGCTCCTCTTCATGGTTATAGTTTTAAATGTGCGTTTACGCCTTTATGGCATGTCTGTTGAATTTAAGGTATGCCATTTGAACTGAATAAAGGTGAATTTATACACTGGAAGAAAGAAATACTTGCGTAAATGAAAAAATCAACGTAAATTGGAGTTTGGGATTTTTATGATAACTCGTATTTTGTACTTTCGAAACGGAATTTCGGTTTACTCATAATAAATTGATCTTTAAATAGGAGGGAATTGTTTCATTATTTAAATACAGGAAGAAATTATTTCTCTGATGCTTGCTCATGTAATAGAAAAGGGACTCTAAATTTATTTTTAGTATATTCATTGAGAAATATAGATCTAAAGCTGAAAATCACAAATTTGTATGTAACACCTATAACGATTATACTGCCGATTAATGGTTTTACTTATGTATGAAATTTTTTACGCTCAAAACCTGCCAAAAATTCTTTTGAAATTATACCTAAACAAACTTCATTGTTTCACCGCTTTAAAATCTCTTTTCGCAGTGTGTATGCGAATGTAGCAACAGGTGCATTGAATTACAGTTATGTGTGAATATTATTGAGTGTTTATTAAAATTAGCTTAACATAAAGCTAATATGGTTCAATAAGACTTTCTTTTATTTTTGTTAGAAATTGACACGGGTGCAGAGTGTTGAAGAGGGCAAAAGTCTGTCGTTGAATACGAGTGCACTCATGACCTTGGGTTCCATTTAACATAATCCAAACGATTGGGCTAGACAAGAGCACTTAAATTTTAGCACATATTTTGTCAATCTCTATTAAGTACACTTAAGTGGCTGAATGAGTTATACTTGTATATTTACATATTATGACACTTAAAATAGCTGAATGAATATGACACACGTGGATAAATGGAAATTTTAATAAAACAGGTAACTCTTCTTATTGCTAAACGCTGAACAATTTTGAGGCATTGATCCGACTTTTTGCCCTTTTCTTTTCAAAAGCCTGCTTTTGTCGGAATCGCCAATATCGGTGCTTTATAGGATATAGCTACCAAACAAACTAATCAATCAAGAGCAAGAAAAGAACACATTTTGATTTTACGAGATATCTTCCTGCAATTATTCATAGATTATTGTCCAAGTCAAGGCTATAGTATCCGAATAATGTTTTCAGATCCCATCGCTAATCATAAAGCTCTTCAGATAAAGATCTTCTTCCTTATTATGTGACACTAAGTCGAGTTGAAGGTTGATTTTATCAAAACCCGTGACTACAAGGAACTGGCAAAACAGTTTTTGGAGTTAGATGAGAAATATTCTCTTAAAAATTTATATATTTTTTCTAACATTTTTCCATAACAAGTCTCATATAAAACTTGTAAACAAAAAAATGAACCTTTCTAGTACTCAGCAGCATTTACAGAAAGAAATCTGCAACTTAATGCAACTCGTTCACACCGCTCAACACATTAAAAGTTCGTAAATGCAGCTGCAGCAAAAATTGTGAAAAAACTTCAACGAAATTTGTTTGCAAACTTACATATTGTCGAATACATAGTACATACAGGTTTTTTGTTTACTCTTTACAGTTTCGCAATTGTCAAATTACAGTTTTATAGAATGCAAACGATTGTTTGTGTTGAGTTAAGCAAGCAATTGTTACGAGCTTCTAATAAATTTTGACTTCCGTTTTATTGTGAAATATTTCGTAGAAATTGCCTTTGACCAGCATGAGGAGCTGCAAAGCGAGGTCGTTTTTGTTATGTATTAAGAATACGGCACTGAAATAAAACTTGTTGGAAAAAAATACGATTTTAAAATGGAACTAACTTAAAACGTCAATTTATGTTTTTGCGAAGCTTGACATGGATTACTGGTATAAATGGCTGATCAGATCGGACCACTATAGCATATAGCTGTCAAACAAACTGAGCGATAAAGATCATTTCATACGCTTCAATACTATAAAAATGCACCTGTTAGGGGTATTATAGAATTGACGCAGCCGAAGTGAACGCGGTTTCTTTTGTTGTATCGGTATAGGGCTAACTTTGAAGATACTAAAATCTCACAATTACCAACTACTACTACATTAACATTAAAAGTGAGTTGTGCTTGCGGTGCTTACTAGTTGCACCAGTTTTTCACAATCAGTTGATTTTACTGCTGGGTATATGAATGCATGTAATACGAGCGAGTATGTGAATGTGTTTTGCATGGTTTTCTCTCAATTCTTCGATATTCATGACATTTTATTTATTTCGCTGCCAAAGATGCAAGCACTGAGTTGGAATACTTGCACGGTAAATATTTTTCCTGACAATATTTTGATGAATAAAATTTAAGATTTCCAAAATAGCAAATATATGAATATTTACAAAAGAGGAATATAAGCAACACGTTTGCGCTTCATGTGATTATTTCGAGGATAAAAATTCTTAAACTATTCGTAAATATATAATATGTAGGTACAAGGTTATGCCTCACCTCCAATAACTCACTTATTTCTACTGGTTAGGCTACCTGGGCTTTATTGCTCTAGTAAATATTCCTTTAGAAACGTCCTGCACTTACTTAAAATTCAAAAGTTGATGTTTAATGGCTGTTTCTGTAGAGTTGAATTACTTTCGAGTTTTCAAAAATATTCAGTAAAATAATATTATTCTGTTGCCATATATTTATATTACATAACTCTCCAACTATTTACTTCGGCTTTCAACATTTTATTGCTTGTTACAAGTTCCTGTTGTTGGTAATATTTGCCTAACTGTAGTTGTCAACTTGCAGCTTAAAACTTTTGCAAAAAGTTTTCTTTAAATATTTCTCCATGCACTAAACCTTACAGCAACACAATAAAATCAGGAGCGTGTGTGTGGCAAAATAACAGAAACTATTTCGAAAGTTGTCATGCAAATTCTCACTGCACTTTTTCAAATTACGGTGCGGCAGTGATGTAACGACAGTGCAGTGATGTCAAAGTATTACATACATGCGTTTATTTATATGACTTAGGTATGTTCGTTGCAGCCTTACATACTTGTCATGTGTTAAGTAACAACTGCTCTGGCCCTGCTTACTCGACTTCAACCTTCTTTTTTTCGTATATATGTTTTTTTATTACATTGTCAGTTTTTTTGTGGTGTTCCGCACGGCAACTAACGAAATAATCTACTTAAAGTGACTACAATTTTAATTAGTTTACCTCAACAATGATGAGCGAACTTTTTAATTTGACATTTTTTGTTCAAGAATTTCGCACGTTATTTACTTGCTTGCTGCAAGTCTCTGCGGTCATAAGTTTACGGTGAAACATGGCTTTTTTATTAAACTAAAAGTTTCCTAAATACACATTTATAAATTAAACTCAGTTTGTGCTATTTCCAAGGTGATGAAACGAAGTGTTTTCATAGCTGCGGCATTTTGGGTAGAATAAATTTTGTACAAGTTCTATATTGCTGTAAATGAGTTTGAAGGTATAGTGCATTGGTATTAAAATATAAAGACTAATTTTGTATAGTTTTTCGCTGGAAAATATTGCAACTTCTGTTCAACGTTTTTGTTAGAATATACCTACTTTTTCTGATGTGAGTCCCCGGTCATCGCGAAACAACCTAAATCCTGAACTGTATGGCTTAGAATTAATGTGAAAGAGATGCTGGAAGCTCTTGATATTTCTTTAAAGACTTCCTAGTAATTTCGGAGTCTAAGTTCATTATAATACTCAACAATATCTATTAATAGAGTATGTAGGGTATTTTCTTTTTGAAAACTAGGCAAGCTGAACTCGGTCTTATAAAGCCCTTTTAAAAGTCATTGCCTTTTTTCATCTTAAATACGAAATGAGATCTTGCAATCTAGTTTTTCTAACAGATAACAAATTTGAGTCGAAGGTAGTAAATATGGAATATGCTCTGGAAAGGTATCTGTAATCTTATAGCGGCTACCTCATTAGTATATTGCTAATAATGGTTTTCATACCCAACAGTCTGAACTTAAATATTTAACTATAATACATAACTGCCTCTTCCCTTTTTGTCCAATTTTCTTCTCTAAGTCCAATTTATGAAAGTTTCATTAATCTTCTTCAATGCGTCTAAAGTATATTATAAACGCAATTGAGGTTTTGTACACTTGCTGCTCTGGATTAGAAATTCTGTTTGAAAGCACGCTACAACGCGTTGTACTTTTGTTTAATTAATTACAAGTTTGACACCTGCTAACCTGCATCAAAAAATCTAAATGATTTTCTCTTATTTCTGTGCGTACAGCGACATAAATGTTTGTGCGTAAGCCCGGTTCATTATCCATTAAAAGAAAGCTTCGCACGTGGATACAAAGAAAATTTCCAATAAACCCTTTCTTTTTCGTTTTTATTTTGGCTAATCCTTCTGGAATATTATCTTAATGAATAATCAAGTCATAAGTGAAGTGCTTCAACTTCCAAGTTTCTTCTAAAGCGTACTTATGAAATTGAAAACACATTTACATAAGTGCGTGAAGAAGAAATGCACTGAAAGTTAGCTACAGCCAACAATGCTTCCAAAAATTAACTTGAATTTCAAATATTTATGATTTCCAACAAGGGACAGTAATATGTACAATTTCTTAGGTATTTTCTGCAGTTAAAAGCAAAAAATTTAAATATTTCACGTTTCTACGCGAAGTCACTTCTTCATTTATTCCATTACAAATATTTGATCTCGCGCCACGAGGTAGCCCCAGCACTGTATTCCCATTGCTTAACGCAAATTTAGCTGTGAGGCAATTCCAAGTATTTTCCACATTTCTGTGAAAATATTGCAAGTTAAAGTAGGTATTAAATAACTTCATCGTTGTTGTTAGAGTGCAAAAATAAAATATATAAAAATAAATCAAGTAAATACCCGCTGTCATGTTTGCAAGTGGATTAGAGTCGTCTATTTTTGCCACCTAGCCACTTTTGCTTAGTAGGCCTGTCTGCCGTATTAAATAGCAGTTACGCGCGCAATCAAGCTTCTAAAATTGATATGAGGAAACAAAGGAACGAATAATTCAATCATTTGTTTCTTTAAAACAGGTAGGGAACTGATAAATTTCCGTAAATAATTCCTCTAATGAAGTGTTTCAAGACAGCAACAAATTCGCGTCTATGTAACGTCGTGTACTCAAGGTAGATTAGTTGTTACTAATTCCTGAGTTGGTACTATAAATTCTCGACAGATGACGCCGCTTTTATAAATTGAGTCTAAAAGTATATCAGCTGACTCAATCCAAAAAATATGTATATCATTCAATGAATAAAACAACAACAACACCGCGGAACAAGGCTAATTTCATCCGCACTTTTAACTTGCCTTTTGTGTGGACTTTTCTTTAATTCCTATCACCCTTAAAACTATTTGTGATTCCCAGAAATTTAAGGGGTCAGTAGGGTAATCTGGACTTTTTTTTTGATTTTTTTTTTATGGAAATTTTTATTCTACAATAGAACTTCTTTCACATATCATGAGATATATCGTGGAGTGTTTAAACAAATTTTTTCGGAATTATTTTGATGACATCTGTGTGGCAATGGCTAGGTGAATAAGATGCGTTTTTTCACTGGGGGACACGATTTTTCAAGTTTGGATCTTCTGAAACACAAAAACCCAATTTATTCTCAAAAAGTACGTCCCTACTAGAATAATGAATAAAATTTGTTAAATAAAAAAGTAAATAATTTTAATTTTTTTAATTTTCCCCATGTTTTTTAACATAAATTTTGTCATAACATTGTCAATAAATTATAAAGTGTATATAAGTGAGTATATAAGTGAGTATCTACATTAATTCTAAGGTTTTAAGGGAACAGAAAAAAAAAATAATAAATTTTGAAAAAAGATTACCCTACTGACCCCTTAAAGACTTAACATTTTTTATTTTGAAAGGCCTAATTTTTATTTTGACCAACAATATCCAGTTGACATATCATTTCGTTATGGCATCCTTTGTTCATCGGTAAAGTGCTTAGTAAGCTTTATTGCGTTCGTTTTTTGTTCGCTCGTTTGTTATTGTTATTTTAATTCTTTTTTTGCTGTGGCAAAGGTCTGTTTATGCTTTTACGTTTGCTGCATTAATGCAGACATTAAGCGTTATCTGTTTCAGGGTTTATGCTTTCTAAGCGCTAAAGTGTATTTGATTTACATTTTCATAGCCACTTACAACTATATACAATATTTTATGTTCAGTCAAAGACAGTCAAGCGAAATCGTACAGGCCAATAATAAATTTGTTTACTTGTTTTTCTTTTAATCTCTCCTTTGCTTGCCTTCCTCTTCGCAATGTTCGTTTCGGTTTTTTTGCGATTCTATGTGATTCCCACCGGATTGATATGGGCCCATCGGCTGTACAATCTTTGTTGTTTCGGACAATTTATTTCGACATTGAAGACACATAAATAATGATTTATGGTTTTGTGTGCAAAAAAAAGAAAATGGCGCATGTAGATGAAGTGCGCAAAAAGCAAGGAAATAACAAAGCTAAGTAAAGAAATTGGACTAAATTAGATTTAGGTTTGGCTTAATGTTTGGAATTTTGAGGTTGGCAGAAAAAAGTTTGTCGATATATCTTGCCGAATTGACAAAAATTATGGGATTTTTTCAGTATATTTTTTGCTTGTGCAAACTAAATTGACTATTTTGTTGAACTTCTTTATTCTTTTTTTTTGTTAAAATTTTCCAATTATTTTCCTTCGACAGTTGAATAATGAAGTGCTGCGTATTTTCTTAGTTTGTATAAAATTGTAATATAAAAAAAAAAAAAAAAAATATTGTTAAAAAATATGTATTTATTAATTATGATTTTTATTTCATTTTAAATTATAAGACATATATTATAATTTTATTCGCGTCCTAATATCACTCGTACGCTCCGTATATCATTTGCATCTTCTCCATTTAAAATGAGAAGTAAATTGACTGCGGTTTAGATCACTAAGAATTGTGTGCATTGATTACCACAGGCATATTTGTGAATTCGCGTTAGAGTTAAACCAAATTTTCAAATTTTTAATATCCTTTAATACTTCCTCTTCTAAGTGCTGTTGGTTTTCTGCTCAAAGTTTTTCTTTAGAACAGGCGAAATTTGAACATTCTTACAGTTTAAAATTTTATCAAATTTATCCCATCGACCATAGATGTATATTTATCCTCAACAATACTTTTCATTTGCACTCAACTTGTATGGAAAAATATATACAAACCTTAGACGCAAAGTATTCCAATGTGCCTTAAAGATGTTATTTATTTTTTTGAAAAAATTTTGCAAATTTTCGCTTGAAAATAAATATTAACAACTCCGTGTACAGTACTTTGCAATTAAATTTCAAAAATACTTGTATGTCGAAATTCCCAAATGAGGCAACGGGTCTGTATTGCATATCACGCCTGTGTACCGTTACACACACACGAACATTTTTAAACACATATACAAGCACAAGTTGTGCAAAACTTTGGTTATAACTTACATGTCTCCAATGTTCAACAACTTGTTCGTACCCCACTACGCACATACACCATGCCTGTACAAACAACTATATGGTACACACACATAAGCGCATACGTGAAACACTTGTGCGCCCATGAAGGACATTAGGAACAACGACACTGCGGTGGCAAATGTGTAACAAAAGCAAACTTACACTGATTTCCCACGCCGATAAACCTTATCACTTTGCAATTTTTGTTTGTACTCAATGTTTTTCTTGTGCCTCATACGCTGCCATGAATTCGCTGCAACATATGCACGCCCATGTATGTATATATGTTGCACGCTCACACACACATACGAATGTGTGAACTTTAATGTGCGCTATCAGTGCGTCTTTTCAAACTTATTGAAGTGTAACTAAAGTGCCTGCTTCGTAGTCGAAAATGACTGCGAAGAAGTGCAAAGACGCTCATGCATGTGTGTGAATGTGGCGCTGCCAATATTTCAGTGTTCTAGTTTCTCGACTACGCACAAACCTACTCTCAATTTAGAGCGTTATGTTTATAAATTTGCCTTTTTGTTAGTGCTCATCACTGCACACACACAATAGCCTCTTCCTTCCACTTGCTGCACTTGCCACATTTTGGCTTGCTTTCTTTTTGGCTGCATATTTTTTTCACTCATTAGTAACACAATTGCTTTCATTATCATTTCTGTTAGTTGTTGTTCTTCTTTTCGTTCAACACACACATTTTTGTTTTTATTGAATTTTGCTTTTTCGTTGTTCTTTTCCATTTGCCCAGTCGGCTCAAGTCAAAGTTTTGCGAAAGTTTGCCACTTTATTTTTGCTTTTATTTGCATTGTCTTTGGCCTTTTTGTGCTACAAACTTTCCGTGTGTATTCGATAATTTTTGTACTTTTGGGTAAAGGCAACTCGAAATTAAGTAAATATGTCGATATACATATATAGCAGAATATTCACAATATTCGCAAACGGTGGCGTGGAATAGTTGCAAAACTGTTTTTGAAAAAAAAATATTCACCAAAAATAAGCATTTTTCTCATCAAAGATTTTACGTTTATAGGTTTAGTTCAAAAAGTTTATTAAAAGCAAATAAAATCAAAAAAGTACTATCGATAAATTGAAAGGTAAGTAATTCAAGCTTTTCCAAATAAACGGTAAGAAAATATTCTCATTTACTCATTTTTATAATCTTTGTAAAAAATTTAGTTAAATTCTCGCTGCTTCATTGAAGTATCTATGAAAAAAGTGAGTTCGAATTTTGTTAATGGTGCGAAACTGAGAGAACGCTTTCCAAAGCAACGACTTAAGAGCATATAGTTTCTTCGATAAATATAGAAACAGATTTCATCACTACCATAAGAAGCTGGGTGGCGGTTTTAGCTTCCAATTACAGTCCAGTATGATAGCCAGAGCTGGAGAGTAAAGAAAAAGAGTTTACCCTGTTTTTTGCTTCCGTTAAAACAGTTTGTCTCAATTCAATGTTCAAACATTTCATTCCTTGGAAAATATAGTACCATATTTCAGTTAGAATAATTTCCTATATTAGAAGCAGTTGTACAAAAGCCATAATATCTAGTGGTTTCAAATAAAATAAAAACCTTTTTTGGGTTAAAAATAGGGAAAAAGGACTGAACATGTCTAATTTGTACCCTCTCAGACAGGTTTCTTCGCATTTTTCTCAAAAAAGGTTTCCACTTTAAGGCTTGTGGAATAATTGCGCTCTTTGTGATCTTTGCACAATAATAAAATTTTTACTCCACTATGAATATCTACATATAGTGAAGACCTCGATCGTGGAAGGTATTCTAATAGCTAACCCCGTGTACTGAGTTTTGCAGTTTGCATCACTCATTCCATTTAAACGTTTTAATGATACATTAAAATACTGCGATAAGAGCCATTAAATCATCTGACGCTTTCAGCAGCCTTGATTTATTACTAATTGACTCAAAAGCCATGATATTGTATAAGCACATTATTTTTGTTTTGTTTTTTTAGTAAATAAATATATATGTAGATATGTTCAGCTGTTGACAGCTAATTAGAAATGCTCCCTTTTTTGTAGGTAGATAAACATAATGTGTCAAAGCTGTGATTTAAAATACATTAAAATGTATTATGCAAGTATTTTAAAGAGGTAAAGAGGAAACGCAGCAGCTGTACACCTACCCTTCGCAGCTACATTTTTGACCTTCGTCGGTCTGGAAAGATGTGCAAAGAAATTTCGAATAAGATCAAATGTTCACATCAAATAGTTTTGAATGTCCTTAAGCTATACAGAATTTTAAACCTATTTTTAACATACCACGCAAAGAAAACAAACTTGAACAGAAATATACCCCAGTCTGTCTGTCTCCAAATATAATGTCCAAATATCCTAGAGAACAATTTCCCGGCGTTTGGTTGAATCTGGACTTCACGGCAGGGCAGCACGCAGGAACCCACTTCTGACTAAAATTCGTAGAAACGACGCGTAGACTTTGCCAACTCTTATTGGTCTAAGACAACAAATAAACGGAGGTATGTCGTTTGGAACGATGTAACAAAAATTAATCGCTTAGGATCTGATGGTCGAAGGTATGTTCGCCGTTCTATAATTCAAGAATTTTATCCTCGCTATGTTCCACGCGTGGTTGAGTATGGTGGAGGATCAATCATGGTGTGGGGATGTTGTATCTGAAATGATGTTGGTCTACTCCATAAGATTGGTGTAATTTTAAACAAGGAGAAATACGTTGACATCCTAAAAAATGTCATGTTGCCATGAGCTGACGAAAATTTGCCTCTTATAAGGAAGGTAACAATTCAAAGCATTTGTCTAAGTTGATACAAACGTTTTTTAATGAAGTCTATCAAGGTTTTGGAGTACATATAGAACAGCTTCGGGTGAATTAAGGATGTTCTTTGTGATGAAATTAGAACGGCACGGCAAGCTACACCAATGGTGCGTTGTCAGAGTCTTACAACGTAAATTCGGAATCGATGTGAAGCTATATTATATCATATTGTAAAGTAAAACAGTCAAACAACAAAATACTAACTGTGAGAAAGCAAGATTTTGTAAGATCATTATTTTTATAATCAATTTCATTTCTATTTAGTTCTCGCACTTAAATCGTGAATTCCACATGTTTTTGTTAAAACCTTCAAAACAAAAACGAATTTTAAACAACATTTTTACTATTAGAGTTTAAGTTTAACATAGGTTTCAATAAAATAAGTGAAAACACAATAAATATACGTGTTTTATTGCAAAATAACATCATTTACTACAAAATAGGTGTCGTTTCTAATTAACTGTCAACAGCTGTATATGCATGTGCTGTTTTAGACCACAACTCGAATCATTCTAATATGTATGCTAACAGAAAAAGAAAGGAAACGGGAGTTTAAAAGTTAATTAAAACAGCGGTTTGATGCAAATCTGCCAGATAAGATTATTAATTATAATTGAAAAATTGTATTTGTGTTTCATAATAAGGCAACTGGAATAGCAGGGTTAGTCGAAATGCGAATCGAGCCGCGATACAGTTATAAATCAAACCACAATCAGCGATTGAAATAACCTTTTATTTTCCAACTCATTTGTCACAAGCAAATTGTATTTCTTTTAATAAATCCTTAAGAAGTCATTTACTTATTTAAGTGGCATTTGAACCAGCCCTTATGCCAAGATGCTCCCTCCACTCATACTGAAATGAGCTGTTACATTGCGAGCAACACTCCGACTAATTTTCTTTTTCCCTCAATTGAGACCGGTCACTCACTTCACGACAGTTTCACGTACCACTGCCTACCTGTACTTCGCTGTCAGCTATTCCTTCTGCTGGTCTATTATTTATTTAGATATTTTAAATGAATTTCATTTAGGCTTGTGCGCACAAGGGCGCTTGTTGGATTTACATTTTTCTAATAAAGGTCACACCGTGTCTTTTTTTCGAAATTCTTTTAATTTATTTACGCAAGGCGACCCTCCTCTGGCATTTTCATACGCTCATCTCAGTTCATCCAGTGTATTTCGCTTTTTAGTATATGTATATATATACATATGTATATACATATATAGTGCTTATTTGTTATTATAAGGCAGAAAATAGCATAAAATATGCAAAGGACACACTCGGAATTTTTCTGGTTCTGACTGTCACCGCAAATTGCGGTCAAATTTAATTAGAATTTTAATTTATTGGCACTAGATAAAAATTAAAAAATAAATTAAAGCGGCAGAGTAAATATTAATTAATTTATGTAGGAAAGAAAACGTTTCACAAGAAAAATGATTTAAGGAAAATAGATACATATGTTTCAGTGTGAGTGCAGTTTGATGAGTTATGTGCTTTTTGCGTACTTATTTCATTGAAAATTGGTATTGACCTTGACCTCAATCGAACTGCTCTAAACTGTGCGGAAGGATAATCAGATTACCGATTAAGTGTACTCACATCTTGCTTTGCTTCATTAGTTTTCAATTTAAGTACAATTTCTAATAATGTTATCAGCAACCTCTAAGCTACGCCTTGTCAAAGGTAAATGAAAACCACATTTGGACCTTCTCGCCCGATGTGAACCTTTAATGTGTGCAATGTTTTGACCATAAATCCAACAAAACTGTTCAAGCTCCTAGCTCACGAGAGTTTATTTGTGTTTAACTATATTTTTTTTCAATCCTTAGGACTGCAAAGAGTTTTCTCAATTATTTAGAAAACCACTGCTATGATAGCACATCAGCGAAGCTTCTTTTCAACGGCTTGGCCATCTAATAATAAGAAAAGTGCCTTATTTGGGAAACATAAAATCTAATCGAGACAGTGAAGATGCCAAAGCATATCTGAAGAGTTAATGGTTGCGCAGAAATCTTCAAATTAAAAAATAGATCGAGTGGCTATTGATAAATACTGTATTCTTTAAAGTGGTCTTCGAATTCAGAAAATAGTAAAAATGAATTGTAAAGGGTCAAATGAAACATGCTAAGATATAATACACTCTGTTACTGTCTTAAATTAGTACACTTGTTTCAATTGGAGTTAATTATTATATAAAGTAACAGGAATGTAAAAAAATGGAAAATGAGACGTCATTTAAAATATGCCAATTTCGTTGATATTCGTAGCATTAATTTCTGCCAGCAAAATGAACTGGAAAATTTCTATACAAACAAACAAACATAACGGTATTGACGGGTTAGCTGAATATGCGCTGAAAAAAGGGCCAAGCAATAAGCGAAAGTAGAACATGGCAGCAGCGAGAAATATATTGCCAACAAATGGGTTGATGTAAATAGACCAGGCTACGAAGAGTTTATAAAGGATGACCCATGAAAATATGTAGCTATTAATGAGGTTATCAAAAATGGTTAGCGGGCTTAAATTAAATGATGTGGCTGACGGTTAAGTTGACCGCCACTGCAAAATAAACTTAGACCAAAGTAACTTTTTTCTGCTACTGCCTTTCGTAAGTGTTAAAAAAAATGTAGAAAGAGGAAGCATTCATAATATGCGATAAAAATTGCCACTCACGTAAGTGACGGACGAGGTAATGGGTCGCTGGATTTGTAATGTAGACTAGACTACCATGATGAAACCACACAGCTGTTGCGAAACTTCCCTCAAACTACTCAGTTGAGACTTAAAGACATTTGCAGCACTGGTTGCAATGTTCAAATGTGAAAGATGTACGTCAAGTGTTTCAAGGCAAAAAGGAAATATCAGAAACGGTTTTTAAGTCAATTATTGTAGTCGCCCCTCTTCCAAATTTTCGAATAAACATGGAATTTGATGGTTCGATTTGCTTAAGAATTCTAGAAAATATAAGTTTTAAGTCACAAATTAATGTGGCTTATTAATTTTGTCGGCTTTTAATTGCTATTTTAATTTTTTTTGTATAAACAACAACATAAGCTCAGACTGCGGTCTCAGGCTTAAAATAAACAAAAAAAAAGTTGATGTAAATGAAATAGATTATAAATTATGAGAAGGTTTGTTCCAACTATTTTTTATGCGCAGACACCCAACTAAATGCCTAAAAGATTAAAGTGCAAATGAAGTGTCGAAAGTTTGAAGTGCCCAAGGACGCTGGTCATATGAAGGTGAAAAATATTACAAACATTTCAATAAGTGAACCTTTCCAACTCTGCTTTTATTTGATTCTCCTCATCATTGTGATTGTTATTTTATCTACTGAAAACTTTTTTTGGCTTGAGATGTCCACTTTTTTACCTAACCCTGAGTAAGTGGTATAATGGGTGATGAAGCTCGCAAAACATCTCTCTACACAATTTTCTACCCCCTTACCACCTTCACTTTTGATCCGTCAAATGAATACATCGCACCCGCAAACGGATTTTTTCACAAACTTATAAATAATACACCCATTTCATTCACGCCTTTTTATTAATGTGAAAAGTAAGCAAATACTTTGCATTGCTGCGGCGGATCGAACCCTTCTTTGCGCCCATAACTCCAGTGGCCATTTTGACCGCCGCCAGTTGGTAGCCGACAGCTGCCAATTTCGACAAACGGACGGTGTTTTTTCGCTAAACAGTCCCTTGAGAAATTCACACAAATCGAGGCAGAATTTTACAAATTTAACTAATCCCATAAACACACACACACACATGTATAGTTGTGTTGTCCCAATAGCCAAGTGGGTTCATACAAAACAGTTATACTATATATGTACATATATGTAAGTAAGTATATATGTATGTATTTGCACAGCACTCACCTTGTATGGGCACGTAAATATTCAAATATAGGCAATCTTCCGATTGATTTTGCAGATACGGCAATAGGCGCTTCAAATACTCCAGCCGTCCTTTGGGCATACGCTCTAAAGCGGCTGTCTCGTTGGCGATGTCGGGTAGGCGTTGCGGACAAACCGGACTAAATCTATATGTCAGAATGAAAAGAAGAGAAAAAAGATGACATTGAGGTTTATACATATGTATGTATGTGTCTATTATATTTGGCAGCGTAGTAGGTGTGTGTGAAATGAAAGATTAGAAGATGACTTGGGAAAGCACACGATGACAAATATAAGAATGAGAATTGTTTTGAGATGTTATTTTTCATTTTGCTTGAAAAATTGTGTTCAATATGATTTACAGGAAGCTGTATATAGATTTTATATAGAAACAAATGTTTTTGTTATTCGTTTTTTAAATACATTATCTGTTTTATGTTAGTGTGTAACACTAGCTTTCAAATGGCTTAGAACAAGAGTTCCCTCAGAGTTCGACAAAACATTAAATGACCACAGACTCGCTACTAAGCATGTGCTTCCCCAAAAAACTAATACTGAAGCATATTTTTCAAAATTAACGAAACAAGAAAATCAAAACAAAACCGATCGTAGCGGACGGTATCAATAAATGTGAAAACAATATACCACCTGACATTGGATCGCATCAATGCTACTTACTTTTAAACCGGATTTATATACGTATATATATATGTAGTTGCTACAACCACAAAAAATTACATTAAACATTGTATTGTAATATTAATTTAACGTTTCATATTTCTAGCAATTATGCTTTACAAATTTAAGAGATTTTCCGGTAGCAAAAAAATGAATCTATGGTCCATATATTTAACTCAACTCGGATTTTATAATGCAACAGAAATGCCAACAGCAAATCGGTGAAAAAGAGCTTATTTCCTATAATTTTTTAAATCAAATATTCAAAGCAATTTAAGCTTCTTTGTGCGTACTAGAACCAGTTCGTGGCAATATACTTGTATATATGTACATTGATTTTCTTTTGAATTTAAACGGAAAACTTTTAAACTTTTCTTTTGCACTTTCTTCGCAATTTCCCGAAAGGCCATTATTTTCATAAAAATGCCACCATTTCACTTTTAACTTTCCATTTAATGTCATTACATAATTTTCAATGGCGCTTGACATGCGTAATCTTTTCTGTAAGCAAACAAATAATAAGTTCTAAATAAAAAGAAGATGAAGAGAGAAAAGAATTGCAAGCCTGTCAGAAAGACTATAACTTGAGACAGTTCATTGCACTATAGGTGTGAAGACAGGACGATAAAGTTTAATCAACTCATTTTTTTTGTTTTTTTCTTAGAATTGCGCCTTAAATTTTATTTTGCTTGTAGAAGCCAATGCCGAAAGCTTTACTGAGAGACGATGACGTAACACTTCGTGACTTATTTCACAATTTTGGTACTCGGTTTTATAAATATTTTGCCGCAAGAGACTTGCAGTTGAATACGTTCAGTATTCATGTATCAAAAATTCTTATATTTGGTCCATTGCTTTAAATTATATTGAAGTATACGTATGTAATTTGAAAAGCGTGAAGATTTCCAAAAACAAATAATTAAGACCTCCTTGTAAAAAGACATACATTTTTTTAAATTACAGAGACAAGTAAAATAAAATAGACTGTTAAGAATTGAAGATTATATTAAGATAGAATTGGTTCCCTCGAAAGTACTGGGGATATTATTTTTATAATGATCCCTCAAATCTGGAAGCAGCTCATAACTTCTAACTTTAGTTATGCATTCCTGTAATCAGGAATTGGGTTTTCCATAAAGCACTTTTCAAATGAGTACTCAACAGACTATTTGACTATTAATGAAACAATAAAAGTAAATTTCATCTTGATAGTAAACTATAGACTTTAGATAATCGGGCAAAACAAACCGCACTGAATGAAAAAATGAAATAGAAAGGTAAATTATGAAAATTTCTTTTAAAGTCGCCATCTTCTATTCTTCTAAAATGGCTGAATGTTTTTGAAAACCATCTAGTAGTTAGTAAGTGTGAGAAAAATATTTTAAATAGTATTTTTTCTTAAAAAATTGTCCTCATTGAATTAAATAACAATTTCTTTAACCGTTTGTGATACTTGACGAAAGCAAGGAAGTGTCCTTGAAAATTTCCTAGTATCTACTTTTCCAGTGTATTCACCTTCTTATTTATATTGCCTTTCCGCATAGCCTATGTTATACTAAACCCTTAAATTATTCAAAGCATATAACATTTTTTAGTATAAACAATTTCATTTGACTCGATGTAATTTTAATAAAAACAGCGAACTCTTCAAGGCGGTCTATGAAATTACACTCTAATAAAATCCAAAGTAGCTCACGCTTTGCCAGTTAATGGGTTTATGTGCTCGTCACACCAATTAAGTGCCGACACCCGCAACAACAGCAATATTTACTGGAGCAATAGCATAACGAGTAACCGCAACTCACATAGCAACAAAAATTTCTTGCAACACAAACAACGTGAAACGTACATATTAAAGTTAAAGTCAAGAACTCAGCAAGATAGAACCTAAGTGCTGGTTGATGGCAACGCTGTTTCAGCGAAAATGAAATGAAAAATTTTCCAACATTAAAATCTTAATTTCACTTTTTTTTACAGTATCTACGGTGAGTGCTTTGCGCTATGCCACAGAGTGGCTGACAGTGTAGGAGGAAGTGGCAGCACTCACTTTGCAAGCGCCATTATTAAAAACGCACAAAGCATCGCACCAGCTAAGAGAAAAGTATATATATGCATATGTATGTGTATGTATATATCAACATTAGAGCGGAGAAACAAATATTAAACCACTTTGTGGCACAAGCGGAGGCGACATCATTTGTGAATTTGATTGGTTGAGAGGCACAGAGATGCTTAGATAACATGCAGATGTTGCTGAAACACAGATCGGAGGAGTTGTGAGGAGTAATAAAACTTAATTTTGAATTACAATATTTTCATGGACTCTGGACTCCGTAATTAAAGAAACTAGTGGTAATTTAAAAGTATAGGTCCCAGTTAGGAGCTTGCCGACAGGAGGGCAGCTTTTAGTAGATGTTATGCTGCCTATCTCAACAAATACATAGCAAAGCGTTTCAGAACGCCAGTCCTGACTTGGCAACCGAATGGGCTGGACAACAGCGTTTTTTTGTACAATGGTTCTCACATCAACAATCGAAATATGACGTGTTTCTCTTTGCTGGCGTCCACCTTTTCTAACCTTACTTAAACAATGGTGTGTCAACCAACAAAAAACTATCTGAAAGGTGCTGTAAGTACAAGGTCTTATCTACTTAACGCCGTATAGCGTAATCTAAACTTAAACTTATACCAGCTTTTGTTGTGAAACCACTTATTGGAAAAACCATGGATCTCTTTTCCCTACAGCTTATGAATGCGTATAACCTCTAACGAAACTTAAATGCATACAGAACTATACGTGTGAAAAATGGCTGCTATTTAACGTCATAATACTTCGTGCGTTTGACTTAAGTGGTAGCTAAGGCATTCAAATGTCTCACCGCGCAAATTCATTCAACGCCGCACAGTCTCCGTAATCTCTCATTTTAAGTCAGTCTGCTTGGCAGCTACAAAGGTGGAAGAGCAACCACCATTGTGTAGGTCGTATCGTATATTTATCCATGTTTAGTGTCGACAGTAACATAATCCCCAAATGAGTATGGAAGCAAATCTTATGAAAGTGTGTATGTGTGTATATACACACCTTTCAAGTTTGCCACACTCATTTTGTAATTGAGATGCCTAATGCTGCGTATAATCCACATCAGAGATACTCGTAGGAGGATACTTGGAAGCAACCTAAATGGGGAAGCAAGATTAAGTATGAAAAGCTTTTTATTTATAACGCTATTAGTTCCACTGTCACTGCCAATTTTACTACGAATGTTGCCTTTGAAGGAACTTGAGTGAAAAGTTCTGACATTTATACAGTATACACGTCAATCTGGAGCTGTTTAGCTTTGCAATGCATAGAAAAGCTCATATGTGTCTTAGACAGAAACAAATTGGTTTAGGTAGAGGATAACAAGAGCATTACTGTCATATGAAAAACTTGCCTTTTTACCTAAAATCTAAGAGGAAGGGCTAACTTCGGGTTAAATTGAAGACATGGTTTCTAATATATTGGCGTACGGGTTATAAAGTGCGGTTGAAGCAAGAAACATGAACTTGCAAAGTACCTTTTCATTATTTAATGACGGTATGACACTAACTTGAAAAGTAAAAGACTTTGCAACACGTGTTTTTTTCGCCTTTGCACCTTTAAAGCTTTTGGAACTGTGACAAAGGATTGACAAAACGCAACAAAAAACTAAGATCCACAGTATTTTTTTAATTCACAAAATCGGAATCCTCATCACCTACACATAACATAGATTTTCTCTGAAATAGTTTTATTATATGTATATGTTAAAAATAGTTCCTTAATTTAGGCTTTCTATGTGTACAGACATACTAAATAAAACAGCTATGAGAAAGTGATCTGAGTTTGCTCTTTGTCTTTTCACTGGAAAAATATTAAAAAGCCTCTCTCCTTGTTGGGAATATATTGTGGTACACCCCATATTCACTTTGCTGACTTTTATTTGATATAAGAGAACGCTTTATAGGCAGCAGAAGCATTTTTAAAACAGATCGATCGCAATCTCTATCACTCGGCTTATGTTATAAAATACTGCAGAGTCGATTGCGTTAAAATTGCTCAATTATTTATATTTAAGCATATAACAAAATTTACTGCGGGTATTAACTGTAATTACAGTTAGAATATAACAAACAACACTCACAGCCGATAAATCTGCACAGTTTTATTTACAAATAAAATTACACACGTGCATACCTCTAAGGATATTTTCCTGTATAAATGTGTGGGTGCGCCTGAATGTGCATGCAGGGGGTTTGATATCCGCTACCTCTCCTTAGCGCTTGTACATATAAATAAATTCGAAAGCATAATGACAATTTTTGCATAAACACATGCACAAGAGCACACATACATTCATATATGTACACCGATATATTTACCACAATTGTGGTGTGCGTTCATCGCGCTTGTCTTTTGGACCATTATGCTGGTGGTAATAAAATTTGAAGCTTTTTTAAACGCTGCCTTTAAATATGTCTGCGTATGTGAGAATGTGTGCATGTGTGAGTAAGTATGTGGCGTACGTGTGGAATCTCAGGTATTTTATGCTCCGTCTGTTGCTGAAATTGCTTCGATTATTTTTATACAACGCCGTAAATACCTTCACTTACTCATAACGCATGCGTGTGTATGTGTATGTGTGCATTTTTGTTAACAAATATAGTGTTGGTGTTGGTATGTTTGCCACTTTAGGGCACTGCATCAATTTGGTAATCATAAAATTTTCGTTTACTCAGCGAAAATGTGTATCGATGGAAAATACCAGCCGGAAAAGGTTTTTATTACAATACATTAGCGCCAAACGCAATTTACGATGTATGTGCGGCACGGAGGGGAATGCTGATCGTAAGAACAACCATAAAAGAATGCGTACCTGTATAACGGTAGTATGCAGGTGTGCAAAAGTAAAACAGTCGACGGCAGGGATCAGTGTCAAAATTTATTGTGCTACTGTTGCTGCGCAGGAGCATGTGGGGGGAGGGGTATGCAATTTGTAGTATGAGTTGCACAATCAGAGCTCAATTGAGACATAAATTGGAAAATTGTTATTAAATTATTTCTGACTTCTCTGCTACTTTGTCCACTAAAACGTGTATTTTGTTCTTCCTGATAGGATGAAAAGTTCCTGTGTGTTCATGAACTGGGCTTCGAATTGCGGCCGATTATCGGAGATGACATCCAGTAAATATTACCTGTTGTCAGACGGCTAACTTAGACCTCAATATCATGTTGAATGAATAGAGTGAAGACGTAATCGATGAATCTTTTGCAGTTAGTTAGTGCGGATGGTTTAATATTGCAGGTTCCAATAGAGTTCGGAGGCAATCACTCAACTCAAAAATATTACCTAATTTGCGTCAAAAAGTTTTCTAAGAACTTGAAAACCACCTACAAGCGGAAATTACTACCATGAATATTTGCATTTGACATTAGTGACCTCATTAGAACATTGCAACTTGTACTTTTGATCTCTTACTGGTGTGTTTCATCACACAATTTATGGCACAAAAAAGGAGAAGAAGCAAAATATGAAAATTTTTCAAAGCCGAACATTTCAAGGCAACCAGTATTTGATGACAAAATCATGACACATTCTTAAGCTATTGTTCCGTATGAAGGCCACCATCAAGCCAACCCCGTTAAATAAACTGTTTTTGCCAATGCTGCACATCAGAAAATCCATTCCTGATTACTTGCAATGAAAGCACACGCAACGACAGCGAAGACGCTGATTCTTTGTTGTTCCTTCACATCAAAAAAGTCATTTTCGCTCACATCTTCTTTTCTTCTACTGTCCTCATATATCGATTTAATGGCGTGCGCTGCTTGCTACAAATTGCTTTGCGGCACATGAGTTCCTTCAATATTTTCCTCTCACGTTACGCAATGATTTTTTTACCTGTGGCTTTTACGCATTTGTGTCAAGTATAAGTTTTATGAAGGACATGCGTGAAATCTGACGGGATTTAGCATGTTTTCAGTCATTTTGAGAAGTTAACCAGTTGTAAGAAACCAAAAATTTTTGCATGAAAAATATTTCAAACAGCTCATATACTTTGTGTTAACTCTTCACTTTTTGAAATAATATCTTTTCGCAAATTATTTATTGTCACTTCCAAAGGAAGACTGCACAGGTGAACACAATAATTGGAAC
Organism: Bactrocera tryoni; assembly: GCF_016617805.1. Taxonomy (NCBI): domain Eukaryota; kingdom Metazoa; phylum Arthropoda; class Insecta; order Diptera; family Tephritidae; genus Bactrocera; species Bactrocera tryoni. Next base: position 2,612,658 of record NC_052499.1, read on the forward strand.
CAGTTTTATGAGAGAGCATTCGAAGAAGTTTAGAAGAACAAAAAATTGCTGCCGATTGCAAGTGTGGCTTGTATAAGCTGTACATTATAATTTTACTTTTTCAAAATCAACTGTTATAACCTTTATCTAAGTAAGCACTGACATATTAAAAAATCTCTAATTTACACTCACCTATCTGCCTTCTTAACGCCCGACCACATGGCCGCCGAAACAGGTGGCATGAAACGTAAATTGCCCACAGGTGGCGAAGCATACGGTATGCCGCGATACGCTTCCACCGGATCCAAATGCCGACCTTCAAGTTGTACAATAACACCGGATATGGCGCCGTTGCGTGTGTGTATAATGCGCGAGGATAATTGCGCTGGCAGTTGATCGCCATGTGTATGACTATTGACGTTGTTGTTGGTTATGGCACCACCGACATTTTGCCGACTGCTACGTCCGCTACTACTAAGACCAGAACTGCCAGCGCCACCACTACTGCTACCGGCACCACCCGCCAGTGAAGCGGATTGTAGCATTGAGCCAGCGCCGGAGGTAGCAGATGCGGCGCTGCTGCTTGTCAGCGAGAGCGATGGACCCAAAAATATATTGTTGGCGGTCAGTGAGGCAGTTGTTATCGGTGAGGAGACTAGCGACATTTGCAAGCTATTGTCTTCGGACGCTAATGCGGCGGCTGACTGCAGGCGACTGTTGTTGTCCGTTAATGAGGCTGAGACAAGCGCACGAAACACCGCTGAGGAGCTGCTACTACTGCCCCCATAAACCGTGATATCACGTCCGCTGCGGCTGTAATTTCGTGTGTTGGCATTTTGATTGTTCGCGCCGTGCGTTGCTGTTGCCGCTGTGGCGAATGAGCCACTGTTGCCGCCGCCGCCGCCGACACATGCCAAGAGTAGGAAGAGTATGGAAAGTGCGGTGGTGTTTGTTTCCAGCAAGTAAAAGTAACGCGGCAACATTATCATAATGGCGCTAGGTAGCACCCCTCTAAGTTTATGACTCTGGCTGCAGCTAGTGTTTCTGCCGCTGTTGGCGTTGTTGCTGCCTCACTCCGCCCGCTCGATGCTTGTAGGCTGCTCGGTGCTAACTGAAATAATTGTTATTGCTATTTATGCACCTAACGGCTTGCGTTTAATGGCGTTCTCCGTTTATAATGACGGTAAAATTATGCCATGCACTTGCTGCTGTCGCAGCTTCTTGTTGTCTTTGTTTCAACCGCCATTTCGCAACAAATTCATACAACTTTATATTACCAGCAGTTTTTAGAATTTTAAGTGTTTATTAGGTAAATTGCTTTTCTTGTGTTAATTGCAAAAGTTGCCGCGATTAGTTGTGCATAAGTTGCTTCAATTTTCCGTAGACTTCGATCTAATTTTCATGTTAATTAGTGCCTTCATTGCTTATTTTATGTGCTATTTTCAATCTTCTCCTTCACTCTTAGATTTCTTTAAACTTTCTCCATATTTCACTAACGAACTTCTTACTTCTTCCTTCCTTGTCAAATCATTCATTCAACTTTTGGTGTTTATAATTTCATACATTATTTGAATAGTAAACACGCTACTCTCTCGCAGTCTCTCTGAGGTGATGCCTTTGAGTTCAACTGATCCATTCGTACGAGCATTTGAGTTTTGTTATATTCGTAAATATATTTCTGGAACCGAGTACACCTTTTAACATTTGTCCGTGAATGGATCTTCACTGAGCAAATCTACAAAAAATCGAAAATGAAATTTTTGTTAAACTAATTATTTGTAAATAAATTATCTTATATTATGTAGGCTTTAAAACCTTATAAGCATCTCAAGTTGATATTCTACATATAATTTTGCGTAACTAACAGTTTGATTGAAATAAAAATACTTAATAGATGGCAATCTTATTAAAAGAAGCTTAAGCTGTAGAATTCCTTCAACACATTTCTTTCGCTGTTACTGTGATAATAACAGTTTCTCATTTAGCTTCGAGCTGATTTGGAAAGATAGAGACAAAAATGTTTCTGTTAAGCATAAGCCCCATCTAAGTGCTGTCCAGTTGGTGTCACTTTGATTGGACACTGTTTTTACGAAAAGATTTCAATAACTTGTCCGTGTGATAAGTTGAAGGAGTGACGTGATATCACATTTTGCTGAGAACATTCAGTAAACTCAAGTGGTTGCAGAGGATTATTAAAAGCATAATAAATTAAATATACCCCGCCTCTATATTGCAACGTCTCCTATACAGACCATCCCAAATATCTGCTATTAGAAATCTATAATCCAACAAAACAACAAAAAGCGAGAGCTAACCAAACAGCTAACAATAGTATAGCTCAACGTAGATTTTTAAATAAACAAAGCAAGATGAATCACATTAAACTTAAAAAACAATTTCTGATCCATTTCAAAGAAGTAGGCACTATTTACTGTAGCCAAAATCTCGTTTGCATATTAAACTTAAATGCAGCGCAAATGCAACTGCGACAATCTCAGCATTCTTCTTCTTTCGCCCACTAACGCGTTCACAAGCTGCTCATACAGTGTACAGTTGTCGCTGCAGGTGTTGCAACACCAAAAAAAAAGAAGTTAAACAAGAATAACAGCAGCTTCAGCCAACTCTCACTCAAGTAGTTAAAATTGCAACAACAAACGAACTGCATTTAACATAACACAACGTTGTTAAATGCACTGAGGCGCATATGCAACACTTCATAAACACATGCATGTGTGCATTATGCAAAAACAAAAAACAAGAAACAGAAAAATGTGGCCTGAAAATAAATGCCAACGTGTAGAGTAGCTATTTGTTACGTATACGCCGTGGGGTTGGCTTGTAAATAGGGAAGTTAAGCCTGTGTGAGCTGTATGTAAATTGATTGGAACGAGTGTATACAGAATGCAGGTAAAAAGCAGGGAAGAGGCAGCAACTAGCATGGAATTCGTAACGCTCTCTACAGAAAGGAAGCGTGAAAACAACACAACAACAAAAGCAACAGCAGAGCTGACAACTTCAGCAGTATCACAATTGTCCTTAGGCTGGGATTTAAATATCCGCGCGAGCGCAAAGTAGCGTAACGTAAAGCAGCTGAGCGTGAAACCAGTGCAATTGCAGTGCGGATCATTGCCAGCAATAAAACAAAAACAAGCGTCAACGGTAGCCCAAGCGACCATAACAGCATGCGCTTGCAGCCGACACATTCTTTTGAATCGTCAGAAAGCATTGCTGCCTAAGGGCTGCAAATATGAACGTAAGGATGATCATTGTAAAAGCACATATCTCAGTATTGCCACGTTTTGAGTTGGAAGTAACTGCTATTATTCTTGTCATCTTATATGGAATCACTATAGTTTTAGTGAATCTAAAAAAAGAATTAATCGGAATTAAATAATGAGTGACTTTTTTTCTAATCTACCAAGGAGGTTTTTATCACAAATATTTCTTTCATCAGTGCAGAAATTTTTAGAATAATGCTATATTAGTCATATGGACAATATGAGTCCAATAAGACTTAGAGTTAAGTTTTAGTTATGTTTATATATTGTAACCAATCTTAATAACAATTTATTTTTATTCTCCTCGATGATCTCTGCAGCCGGGGCGACTGAATAGATATTGACGTCCAGATTTTTTTGAACGCAATCCCAGAAAATTTAAAGTACATGGAAGATAACCTAGAATGACAGATGGAAGATACCATAAAGCTTAGCTTCGCGTTTAAAAATCACTGAAGCTCGTATAATATGTGACAATTTTGCCTTATATTTTCACTAATAAGCTTGTCAAGAAATATCACAATATTTCCTGTATTCTCAATAACATATATCACATATCTATGTATATGTAGACAAAGTTACATATGACGTGTACAAAGAGCCAGTCGTTACAGCTTCTCAGAACCGTATAATACCTAAGTTTATTTTCCGACTTATGCTTTAAGATTTACTTGTTTTGTAATACAGGCTGAGAACAAAGATCACCTCGTAACGCCAAATAGGATCACAAAAAAAGAGCCTAGAATGTTCACATGACAAGATTTAGTTGGTCATTTAGCATGCTAGTTTCTTGATATAAAAATAAACAGATAAACAAATTATTTCAGTTGCTTTAAAGCGTTTTGCTCCCTTACGTTAAAGTCATTCAGCACCAAGACATTTCCTCTAACTATCGCCAATACCAGGGTCATTGTTTCCACTCTCTATATTGAAAAAGTGTTGAACATTTTTGGTTAGAATTTTGAGTTTCTCTGGAATGCCTTTCTATCTGGCAGATTCCACCTGCATACATTGTGCTGTCGTTATTTACTTTCCACTTGCAGATATTCGCTTAGTCTAAAGTACGAGTGTTGAAATGTATGAGAATAAGTTTTTACTACTCAGTACAACATAATTTATTTTAGATTAGTATTAAAAAATCCAATTACGCCATATTGCCATGCCAGCAGCACAACAATTGAATGCTGGGTTTATATAAGCAGTCTCTGCACGTGCAACTGCGTTAGTGGATAAAAACTGTAAAAACTGCTCGACACAGAAATACAACTTCAATTGTAATGCCGTGAATTGCATAATCACTTACACTTGCGCACAAGGTGCCTGCTACATACCCCACTTATGATGCACCTGCGCGAGCATTAAGCGTCTGACTGTTGAATGAATGCCACAGATGCGCAACTATCAGGCGGCCACTGTATGAAGCAGCAAGTGCATTCGTATGAAAGCTCTTTATCACCATTTACATACTCATACATACGCATATGTATACCTGTGTGCGTAGTGAGCCAGTTAATCCAATGGAGTGTGTGCAACATGCAACAAACAAGGACAAGGCCGTTGCCGTTGTCGTTGGCATAGTAGTTGGTGTTGGCGTTGCCAACTGCATTTCATTTAATATCACACAAAAGCAAAACCATTAGCAAGACAACAATATAAACGCAATAAGAATAACGAAAAGTCGGCAACAAAAACAACACACGCCAGCATTGAAAATGGCATGCAGTGTACGTGTGTGTGCGTCTGGGTGGGTGGGTCCCATTTGAAAACACATTTTTGCTCGTTTTTTGCAGAGAGTATGGCTGGCGCACGCTTCTTGATGTGTAAAAGCACTCTTCTGTAATTTCATTGCGGCATAAAAGTGGCATTTGAATTGCATTAACTTGCTTGAGTTGGAGCTTACGAAATTCTTACTTGAATGCGTGTAAGGAACGTAATGCGATAGTGCATTTAAGTTGCGGGAAAACAAAGTAAATTTAAACAGCTTCAATTTAAAGTTAATTAACTTACTGGTATTTTAAGGATACTTGCAATATGTTGATTTCTTTTAAAACTCTGAATTTCTGAGAACGATGCTGTTGTTATTGAAGAAGAATATGCAAAAGCTGAGAATTAGCATTGGGAAACTTGTACATATATTGCTGTTCTTCTATCTAGTTTATGCCTTTGCACGTACTGAGATTGAAGTAGCTCCTCTTAGGGATGTATACTGCTTTTGCAGTGATTTTGTGTTGTCTATTTCCTGACTGGTTTGACCATATGTATCTCTTTCTTGCTTTTGATTCGATTTTAAAAAGTTTTCATATATCGAATGCGTTTTTTTTTATTGAATAGTAATGGGTTCCGTAGTGCTCATCTTTTGATAAGACTGTAAGAAAATTCTCCGAAATGCAGGAAAACAGGGCTTAAATGATAACTAACAGAACTCTGATTCCATGCTGGATTATATTAATTTGTGCAATACAGGATTCCTTGTTCCAAATGTGTCTTATTGTTCATCGTTTATTTTGGTAGACATTTTCTCATATTTTCTTAGATATGAAATGCACATACCATTGTCATATATTCCCTTACATTTTGGACAACAATTTCTAATTTGTGGCAATAATATATTCACTATGGAATGGAGAATTATAAACTATTCTGTCAAGTCAAATTTTCACTTTCATATTGCATGTGATATTTAACACTTGACTCATAGTATGTCATGCTACAAAATTGCTAGCGTCAAATGCCATTATCTCAGTTTCCTTTTTGGTATTTGTGACTGTTATACCACTGCGCAGGAGCAGATTTCGATTCAAACCTCCAATTATCACCATGTGATATTCCCTTAGGTCCTCAAACGCCAAGGGTATTTATGGTTGCACTGTCTTGCTTACAACAATGAACGCTTAATATCGACGTAAAGAACTAAAACACCAAAAATTTAGCCCATACTGTTGAGAATAAGTTCTATTACAACTTCAGTCAAGTCAAGTACTTATTGATGAAGTGGTCTGGAGGGTTTCTCTACAGGTTTTTCTCTTGCGTACCGGTTATCATCGCTAAAGCTGATTTCCCAAAAAAAATATATATTTCAACTTTCGATATATTGACGTTTATTTCTGCGATTTTTAAGAAGTTTTTCCGGGTCAGCCTTTGTCAAAAAAAAAAAGAGTTAACTACACGTGTTTATATTGACTGCTGATGGAATAGCTATATTTAGTTTCAGGACTTTATTTCTTTTCTACCTCCTAATATCTCATGTTAGGTTGAATAATAAGAAATAGCGAATGAGTCCAATTCAAGAACCAGTTACCTTTATATATTGCGGAGTAAAGCGGATAATTTCATAATAAGAGTATAACAATATAGAATTTCATAAAGATATTTAAGGCGACCATTTTTACTTTTTTAGTCAAATCTAAGGTAATTAAATAGCTAGTTAATTAACCGTAATAAAAACCGGTACTTAATGGCAATAAGAAAATAAAAAAAAGGCCAATTAGGCGGCTTAAGAAGCGATTGTATTTCTTGTTTATTGCCTCCAGACCGATGATAAAAATACAAATAAAATAGTAAATTGTGTGCGGCACTAAATCAGATTACTTCGGCGTGCAACAATCGACGACAATTAACAATTTAAATATTGTTTACTAACGTAGCACAAAGTCCTAATGAAAACAATAAGATTCGCAGTTCATTGGCAATTATTTACCAAAGTAATTTACTCGTTGTAAGCAGCGACTTTATCAACTTGTAATACTTTTCACTTGCGCGGCTATGCGGCCGCAACGGACGCTGGGTAAGTGAGCGATGCAATTTATGGCACGTGTGTGTGTGTGTGAGCGTGTCGGTGGGTGGCTCCGCAGCCACGGCGCAAGTATATACAGCCAATAACAAAGGAGCCAAATGAAAGCAAGCGAATAAGTAATTGCCAGCGGCACAACCTTCACTTCAACAACAGCAAGTAGCAGCAAGTACAACAACAAATAACGGTACAATATGCATATATACAGCAAGTGGTAAGCGAGTAGTTACTACTTGCTTTGAACGAGCAAGAGTGGGGCACAAAGACTTTGTGTGTAATTAAAAGCTGTAAAATATGGAAATGAGCCAATGCGCGTAAAAGCTAAGTGGAAATTAAAGCACACGAAAAAACGCCATAAAAAGGAATTTACAAATATCTTGAATTGAGGCGCTGTGTGCTTAAAATGCGTGGAACAACATTGAAAGTTCCAGCTTTTTACTCTGGAAGGCAAACGGAAAATTTTCAACTCAAAGAAAGAGTAAGTACTTCGAAAAAAATACTTATTGGTATCGTAAAGCGAACAAGCAGCAGTAGCGCAAATCTGAAATGTAGAAAATGAAAATATGTCCAAGGTATTTAACAGCTAAATATCAACAGCGGCGGTGTACACTCAATTAATTAAGCCGAATATTCAAATGAGAATTTATGCAAAGTGTTGGTCGATGTGGTGGAAAGTTCAAAATGAAATTGAAACCGCCAGCAAGAGTCGAAACGTCATCAAAATGTGGAATGTGGTGGCGAAAAAGTTCAAACATTTCTTGCGAATGGCGGCGCTCTATATATGTATGTATGTATGCATACATACGTATTTGTGTGTGAATCAGTAAAAAACTGTGTCATGGGCACTATGCCATTGCCAGTGTCATCGTAACGGAGCTGCCGCTTCCCACACAGCTCTCAAGTCAACGCCAACGTGCAATGGCTGCCATCCGCAACTAATTACGCGGTAAATGTACTGCTTAATAATTCCAGTTCACATACAAGTCTGTCTGCCCGCGCATACGAGCATGTTTACCTACAATACGTTAACAAAAATGTCAACCAGACGTAAACAAAAACTTCGACGTAAAGTCATTACTTTGCACATACGCCTTACCGTATGCTACAAAATCTTGACTTTTTTGCAATTGATGGCAAAATCATTTATGGGATACTGTAGGAAATTCAAGTTTACTTGACACTTTACTATTAATATACCATTCCTACTTAAATATAGCATGAATAAAAGAGAGCTGGAATTTAAATCTTCCTTAGGGCGTGCAGTTTATCAGTAGCATCACAAAATTCAGGTTACCCGAGTCTATAGTGAAGGTCTGGCTTCCCAGTAAAAACTGGCATAAAGTGAAAAAATATTATGAACAGTAATTAGAAAAAAAGATTAGCAGAAATAAACATATCAGCTCTTCTACTTCTTTGACTGCCTAAACTTTGATAGAGTATACTCAAGAGAAAATTTTTCGGCTACTCCGACGAGCATATCCATTTGTTCTCATTTCACATCGTAATATCTAATCCTGCAAAATGATTTTTCCCTACAGGGTGGCTTAAGTATGCTTGCAAACGAAAAGTAATTGATTTAGCTTATTTGATTGCAGTCAAGGCGAATTGAATATATTTTTCAATACACACAAATTGGCGAATAAGCTGTTTTATGTGCTGGTAATGCATGAACATTAGAGCGGTGTGATTTGCAGGGAGACAAAAATAGCGGCAACATAGCATTTGCGGGAAATTTTCGACGGGTAATTCTGAACAACATTGCCTAAAAGATTATAGGTCTAAAACCGGTTTGGAACCAGCGATTTTTAAAGCGAATTTGTTCGGCAGTTTTTGAGATATCCGAGTGATATTTAATACGTAGGTACATTTTGATATTCCACTGATCACTTTCTGAATCTGACCGATTGGACTACTACTATATATCACATAGCTCCCACACAACCGATTGCACGGATTTTTTAAACTTCGCCTTAAAAACCGCCAGCTCGAAACAAGTTTTAGACCCATAGTCCTTTGGCAAAATTTATTTAGAAGTATAAAGAAAAAAATCAACCCCCTCTAATGCAGATGGCTTTATACGTAGAAAAGTTTACAATTGTTTGCGCGACTGTGCAAATTTGCTTTTCTCGTGCATATTTCAAGATTTGTATTGTATTGTATATGAATGTGGCTGTATGTATGTCATGTGAAAATGTCGCGATAAATTGCCAGTTAATTGATTTGTAAATAATTAAATTAGTTGAGCATTCCAAATGTCATGCGAATGGTTACAACAGATTTGTCTTTTGTGGGGATAATGCACGTATGTATGTATATATTTAATTTTATCTTTAGTATGTCAAATATTACGTGTTTAAATTATTACTAGCAAATGGTATATATCTCTAAATTTTTTATAACACCCTATGGTTAAACATCAGCGCTCCTAAATGTAGGCAATGACTGTCGTATTAAGTTGTATCTGTATGTACTTCCTCTAATATTTTTTAGATTATCTAAAATGAGGATAAGTTAGAAGGCATTGCAGCCTAGTTGCCCTCATTTTAATGAGCAGAAACCTTTTGTATTCTGCTGGTTGGCCTTAGCAGAAAGTAATCGATGATATCTACATATGCATGTATAAATGTGGCAACCCTGATATTTTTTGTTAGTAATCACAAAAAAATTATAATACTTCCAATGAACCAGTAAGAAAAGAAGTCGTTAGTTGGTTGACTCTTTCACTTTGTGAAAATTCGACAATGGTTGCTAAGTAAGTATATCTATTTGTTTAGAGTATGTAACTAAGATTGATTAAGCGTGGAACTACTTCGCGCTGTTGAATGTGTATTAATAATTACATTCTCTCATTCATAAAGATAAGTTTTGAAAAAATAAAGTAGAGACCGAGAAATAAAATAGAAAATTTAAAATAATATAAAATTTGTTGATAACACCGGTCAACACGATTTTTGGGTCTGACATCTACATGTAAAATTTTAGTTTCTCCTATGACAAAAATAAGGACAATTTTTTTCGGTTAAAGTTTGCTTTCGTAGAAATTAGAGCAATTTTTCGATGATTCTTATATTTTTTCTACAATTTCACTATAGATTATAATTAGAAAACTGTTTTTTAGATACAAGAGTCGTTTTATTCAAGATGTGTGATAAACAATAATATATAAATGTAAAATGACAAGAAATTACTGTCTAAAAGTGAATATTTTTTGTAGTTCTTTTATACTCATATGAGCTCTCTCGTATTACACCTCAAATATACTTATCGATGTAGCAAACTTAAAGAAATAAAGATTAATATTTAAGTGTTTTTCAATGTCTAGAATCAGAATTCAAGCATGAGAACAGAAACCCCAAAAAAAATATTTTTTTTTGTTGACCGGTGCAACTAATACGAAAGAGGGAAATAAATATATAACGCATTTTTATCCACGTCGGCTCTACTAAGTGGGTATTTGATTTCTGCTGCTGTTTTAAATAAGCATATCTGGAAGATATTAACATAACCTTGAGTAATCATAAGAACAATTTTGAGACTGGTTTCTGATTAAGATAATCTAAGGAAGATCTAGATGGTATATAAAAATAAATTTTGATTATGCCTCTAACAATATCCAAGTAAAATATATACGGATGCATTGAAAATCTATTACAATATCATAACCTTTATTTTGGTAGGCCATTTCGGCTGGGTGCGGTTTGCCGGAACTGCCATAAAGCAGTATTGAGTAGATTTTATCGTTGCCGGCATAGGCGCCTACATTCGGCTTTATTGCTTGCGAAATGCTCATGAAGTGAGCGAAATCATTGGCATAATGCCAAGCGAACAGAGCGGAAATGCCAACACAAACAATCAATATGGCAAATAGAGGGAAAACAAACAGCCATTTGAAACGCACATACACAATTACACAATACACCATTTAGGACTAAATATATACTTGTCGCCTTGTATACATATATGTCGTATATATTTGCGCTCTGGAATGCACATAACTGCCTTGGCTAGCACATTTATCATACAACAAAGCATACTATTAATGTCCAGATAAGCAGAAAGCAAATCTCGATAAAAGTAAGGCTATGCTGAGACCCATTAAAATCAAGAAATGAAAACGAAGCCAAACGCATATTGGCAACTTGCGAAGCGGCGAAGTAGCCTAATGGCGTGAAAAGCAATTGGAAGCATAAAAGTGTAGGTGTAGTATGAATGTCGTGGAGGTGTACATAGCTTTCTCCAAAAACGCGCCATGCCCATTTATTGATTTGGTTAGGTTTAAGTGCGAGCACAAAGTAACTAGCCAAGTAGAAGTGAGATTATTTTGTGGGCTTTTGGTAAGGGAAAAAGCGTGTGGCAGAACGTTCATGGCAGACTTATGAACATACACACAAATACACAATATTAGCCAAGTACATCAAACATGCTTTGTTGTTGGCAAGTAGTGCAAGCTGATCCGATCTCCTTCTCATTCTTTGAGCTGACCTTACATTAAAGTGTTTCCGAAAATTTAATAAGTCAACGCCTAAGGACATCGGCACTTATAACGTAGGATATTGGCAAAGATAAAACTGTATGTTAGACCCACTAAATATTAATTACTTCTAACATATCTACAAACATTAACAAACTAGGGGAGGTCAGAAAGCTTGTGTAGTGGTGGAATTCTATTTTTTATTGAAGGAAATGAGGAATCGGACTGATATCACTCTCTAGAATTATTGTCAACTTAAGGAAAAGCTTATAAAACACGTCTTCGCCATAATTAACGGATAATTTAGTAAAACAAAATAAGCCATAAAATGTTTTAGAAACTAGAGAAACTCTATTTAACACAGCTAATAATATGTGTTTGCTAACTCAAAATGTCAAATATTTTTTTTTTTTTGAAAAAATCAGGTTTTGATCTAAGAAGCGGAAAACTGGGAAATGAAGGAAACAGTGCATTCTAGATTATTCGTTCTTAGCGCCTATACTATTTTTTACTTGACCTGGCCTACCTGAATTTTTATTAGACTGGCTCGCATTAATCTTCGCATTGGTAAAGCCCACAAAACATGTTTTTTGGGCTTGATCCAGGATCTTGCTATGTCCGTTTCTGTCTGACTAAACAAGTGCATGCTAAAGAGAACAAAATAATAAATCATTGTCAGCGCTTTCTAAAGCCAAAAAGTTATCACAGCACCCTCGCAAATATTTCCATCAAATCAAGTAGAATACGCGGCGAATTTTGGGGGAACACATGAAAGTAAATAAGCAAGTCAAATACTGAGTGCTAAAGTTTCCGCAAATAGCTATAAGATGCTTTTGGCAAATAGTTACTTGCTTTGTGGAGAAGAAATGCACACAAATCTGTTACAAAAATACACATATACACATATATATTTACATATTTATGTGCGCAAACTATCCGACTTGTTAAATATTTGTCTGCACGTTGCGGTGTATGTACATTCACTACAGTCGTCGCAGCGATAGAACTAATACCGCAAACAACTGTACGCCAAAATCGGAAATATATTATTCAAAAGTTTTCTTACGCGTGCACGCACACCAAGACTACATTTATACTCACATATAATATTATGTGTAGAGTATATTTATTTATGTATATTTACGGCAGTGTTGTAGATCTTAGGAGGAGTTTTAGCAGTGCCTTAAAGTAAAATAAATAGTTCCGAAGGGTTTTTAAGCTAGCTTAAAAGATTAAGAGGTTAAATGAGTTTCATGGCATAAAAAACATATTATAGTCTTATTTAATTCTATAATATCTCTAGAATATTGTCGTCTCAAGATAATCGAATAATATTTTTGATGACACCGCCTCTTAATGTTGCTCGCTCGTTGTCGGCTGTATACACAACTTTATCTCAAATAAATTTCACACAGGTCTTCGAAATATAATTCCAGTAAAAATATAAAAAAAAACTAGAGAAATTTTCACCAAGATTTGCATTTTTTTGTAAAAGCGTTTGCCAAAAAATACTCTCTTTTATTGTTTTTTTTTTGTTTTCCCTCGGTCAAATGCCAAGTTTATAATCATAAACCCTTTTTTTCTTTTCACTATTGATGATCCTGTAAGAAGTTGTGCTGTCAACGCGGTGGCAGATTTCTTCCAAAGGACTGCAAGAGGTGATCTTCTATTAGCGGAGATTTTAATATTTTCCTCTGAAAATTTTGATAAATTTTTACCTAGACAACACCAGTAGCAGATGTTTTTTCTGAACTCACGCAGTCTGTTAAACATATTCCACCATGCAAAATGAATTTGTATCCTTTAATTATGCATAACTTAAGGCATAATATTAAATCAAAATATGATTACTTATATATAGCAAACGCGTACTTCAGTTTCTTCTTCTTACATTAAGTCCTCAGAGTCCTTAGTTTATTATACAAAATTTACATAATTCTGCAAAAATATATATTTCCCTACTATAGTTTACTTACGATAAATGAAGATATAACGATTAAATTTCCTTTGTGAAGCATGTTCCTCTGTAAAAAGGTTAACTCAAAATATTCTATGAACCCTTTTGTTAGATAAAAATTATTCAATTTAGTGTGAGCCTAATGTGCAAAAGCTAATATGCATATATATTGAAACACTTTCGCAAGTGATTCGCACAAAATATTCAGATATAGTATATAAATATATATTATTTCTTTTTCTCTATGTGCGGCAGAGAAGATAAGTAGGCCATAACTAAATCACATTGCCTGGTGATTGACTCTGTCAAAGCTGGTTAAAATATTAGCAAATATATAACATTCAATACCTATTTACTTTTGCAAGCTTACATATACAAAAGCACATAAATTTAATAAAGAAAAGCTTTGAAACAAACATACATATGTCTCCGTTCTAATGCAAATCTTGATAAAAAATCTCTATCGAATGTCTGCTTGAGCAAGCGGAAGAAATATTGGATATACATACATGCATATATGTATGTATGTCAAAATATTTTTTTGGAAAAATATGCTTTCTGCTGCTTTTATTTAAGAAAATGCCTGCTTGAGTGGACCCTTAGGAAGTTAAACTTCGTGATGAGTTCTGAAGAGGCGATAATTTTGGTCTGATTCCGCTAAATAGGCTGATATTCGTCAAATAAATGTTGGTAAATGCATATGATCTTTACTTAGACATAAACATGTCATTTCTTTTATCGCGCAAGATTTAATAAACTTCAAGTAAGAAAGATGCATGCAGATCATATTTAATGACTGTAGATAATTCACTTCCTTTCCATTTTAAATGTTTTATATTATACACATTTGAGACAATAATCTAATATCTTCTCTATGTCATTACAAAAAAAAAATTGTATTTTTCTTCCATTTAATTTGTTTCCCTTGAAGAACTGAGCATAGCGAAATGTACACTGGCGAAAAATCTCAGTCACGCCCAAACCTCGGCAGTTACTCAAGTGAGCAAACAGCGCCGAAGTGTTAAATACTAATTATGCTGCAACAACGAACCAATAGTCTGTTGAGAAAAAGTTAAAACCCAAGGCGAAGTAAAAAACTTCACTTTCATGATTTGTTTGTAGATTTCGTTAAATGCCGGCTTTTGAATATTTTGTCTTGTTGCTCATTGATTTTTATGTAGTCCATTTAATCTTCTACAAACATGTCTGCCAGCATATACGAACATTTACACATACTGTCTCATTTTGATTGTTATTTTTTGTATAATTTCCACGCAAGTATTATTGCTGGCGACTTCGTCTAGCTGAAGCCTATTATTTTTAATATTTGTGGAGCTGTTGTATACTTGAAACCTACTTGAAGACGATACTAAAAGCTTGCGCTAAGAACCTAAAATCGTGTATTTTTATAATTACTCGTGTTCAGGTTGAAGACAGCTATCTTTCAGCATGTGATGTTCATTCTAAAACCACAATCATAGAGTGCTTTTAAGAAGCGCACAATTTCCTAAAGGCATGGCTGACAAACCAGTAACTAAAGAAAACACATATGTTTGATACTTATATTTCATATGCTTTGCCAAGTTAATATGTCAGTACTAACATTTATTTCCGAAACGTGCGTATGCGGATAAAAAAATAATTCAACAAATATACTTCATTAAAAAATTATTTTTAGTGTGGCTTGCGTGCTAAAGTGAAAATATTTTAGTGGATTCTTTCACTGTAACTTTTATTTTTCCAGTTTTCGCACTTTTTAATAAAAATTTACTTACCAACATGTTGCACGAAACCTTAGAAGTCCTATTGCAAAATATTATCTGAACATTTCCGTTCCAATACATTATTAAAAACTACGAATAAGAACAAGGGAGGTATATACTTATATATGTACATACACATATATAACAAATGTATGTATATGAGTACATTCACTTATCATTTCGCATTTACTGAGACGAAAACTTATAAAAATGCTCAAACTTACTTCGTTGCAGTTAAAAGGTAGCGCAGTAATAAAATGTGGGTCAAATAACAACGGAAGTCAATGCACCGATATGGGCCACGCATACCAATGCACCATTCCGTGCATGTATGTATATGTATTTACCCAGCAAGGGTTAGTGTGAGGTCACAAGCGCCACTGACTGGCATATTGCAACATGTGCAGGAGGAGTGCGGCGAATGCGGCCACAGCAGCGCACAGCCGTAAGTCAAAGATTTTGCGCAAAAATTATGACAGTTCAACAAATGCACAGCGGGAAAATAGTTTTCTGCTTGCTCGCTCGTATTTGCCATGCGCTGAGGGGAAATGGCGGCCAAAAAATCACGAAGCAGAGACATGCATTGCGGAATATATAACGGGGCGTATAAATTAAAGATTTTCTACAAATACATACATATACATATATGTTTGTATGTTTATATATTTACATATTTGCTGTAATGTTTATATATATATACAAGCATACAGTTACATGCTCGTACGTGTGTTTTGTAAAAATATAGTTTTATGGCTGCCTTACTTGGCAAACAAATGCGTCTGTTGGCAACGAGAAAACTTTAAGTAGTTTATAGCTTCTCTAAAAAATTAATGAAAAAGTTGTTTCTAATGAAAAAGGGACGAGCATTTCAAAAGTCTCTCTACATCTTGGGAACTTCTATGGAAACTTTTTGAGCTTCTGCGTTCTGCTTGCTTTTAGATTTTTAACAAAAGACACAAACAACTGTAATGAGTGGCGAAAGTGCGCGCTTAAGTCATCATTGTCAATCTAAATGTGTATGTATATGAAAATTCGCAAACAAATTAAGCATTCAGTGAATAAAATAAAAAACTAACTAAACTGCCGCTTTACATTTATTTAAATTGTATCCTGCTGATGCTTTCTAAAGATATTATTACAATTTAACTCGGCTTAATTTATTGCTTAAGTTTGAGGAGTTTTAATTAATATACCACATATGCTAAAGTCTTTTAATAGACCTTCGAATTTTTGAAAATTGTAAAATTCCTCCATCAGGCCACTTGCTTTTGCCTACTTTCTTATATCTCCTTGCTTTTTTAGCCAAAGGCTGTAGTTCTGAAGAAGTACATATATTTCCGGCCACAAATACTGTTACTGACCGTTACAAGAACTTCAATTGTGGTTCCAAAGGCAAGCCAACTGGCTCCAGTATGCTTAACCATACATTAATAAGTTAAAGATGTTCGTGATATCGTTTGACTAACAGCACAACAATATATTCTAATTTCAAGGCTAAATTGACTATAAACAGACCGAATTAAGCAAGGGTGACAGTGCCTAAAATGTTGAGCAACTATTTGCCAACAACATCAATCGCCATTGAAGTGGACAATTTTTGCAAAAAAATAAAAAAAATTATGTAAAGCGTACCTCGCTATTTGCTCCGCACTATCTGTTCGCCTAAAATTTGTTTGCACATTTTTTATTGCGAATTCAACTCATTTGCTTGCTCAGTTGTTAGTTCGCTATCAACACCATCAAGAATGACCCCTTAACCGCTTCGCCTCCCTCTCTACCTCATTCAGTTCCACGTAATGGTCATTTCATTGTTCATTGTTGCGTTCGTGCAACGTTTCCCCATTTGAAATTGTTATTAAAAGCAGGCGCGGCGCGGCATCAGCGCTCACATGTCTGCGAAAAACAAACAAGCTCTTCACACAGGCATACAAACCGGTTAGTGTGTCTGTGCGTGCATGTGTGTACACACTGTTACAGTAAGCAGTGTTTATCAACATGGCGCCATCTTTATTGCTGTCGACGAGCGCGAAAATTAAAAAAGAAGAAATCTGACAAACAAAAACTGTCGTCGTTCTGAAAAAATTGCTGCGAAAAATATTGTTAGGAAAAAGTGGTTGCTAACACATGTTTTTGGTCAGTTAGCTGCCTCCTTTATTCGCCCTCATTCATTTTGTTTTTGCGATTCGCTGCGTATAAAATTCCTATTTACATTGTACAGATTTTCGATTGCCTTTTTGTGTGCCCCATTTGTGATTCTAAATAGCAAATTTCAACTAACAATATACTGTTTACCATGCCACCGATTTCTGTTGAGTTTCGGAGGAAAACTATTGAAGTGACAGAATAATTTTGGACTATTTGGTTGTTGTAGACGAATTTCATCAAGTAACAGTGAATATGTAGAGCTTGTAGATGAAAATGAGTAAGTGTATGAACGAATGTTAGAAAAATTAGATTTACTTATTTTGAGTTTCAAGGGTTAAACATTTTTCTTTATATATTTATATTAAGATTTTGGTTCTCAGGAAGTGTAAATTAATATAAATAATAAAAAAAAAAAATTATTGATAGCAGAAGAGTGTTCAATTTTCAAATTATTTTTTAGTCGTCAGCGATAAATAATGAACCAAACTACAAAACTGAAATACGTAAATACGAAAATGTAACAAATCAGCTTTGAGTTTTTCCTTGTCGGGTCTGTATTTTCAAATTAAAAAGAGAAAATAATTAAATCGCTACATCAGATTTCGGTTTGGGCATCACCATTTTCGTGTTTGAAGAATATTCGAAAACTAAAAACTTCTCGTGTTCGCTCAAGTTGTTCACTAATATTAGAGGTTAGAAAAAGTAGTAGTTTCCACTTAATTCCTGGTCGATTGCTAAATTTTCGCTTCGTTGATTACACTGATATGTGATTCTACACTCGCATTCTATTTTGAATATGTTGAGAAAATAATTAAAAATATTTACGAAAATTAACCAACACTCCACTGCATGCAGAACGCTTTACAAGAAAAATATCACTCATCCGTCATGGCAGCCGAAAATTTTCATGATTTCCATAATTTGTAACGCTTACTCATTATATCTGAAATAAAACTCAAGGACGAAATTTCGCGTTTGAACCACAATTACAACGTGGGGCGAACGAAATTAATTAAAGTAAAATAAAATACTGCAGGGTGGCAAGGCAGGTACATATGAATGAGTACGTACCAGTGTAAAAAGTTAATGAGATTTCTTTGAGCCAAAGCAGCTTATTATTTTTCCATATAAAATTTTCGTTAGGTAAAATAAGTTGGTCGTAGGAAAAGTGAGTGCTGAAGCAAATGAAACAGAATTCAAAAAAAAAGCGAACAACCATACATACATAACTAATAAGTCGATTAATACACACACTTGTAACGCGCTGCGTCATGCGTATGCCACATTTACAGTTTGGCGTAAATCTGCGCTATGCCATGTCTGCAAGCGCTGCCTGAACAGATTTGCGAAAATGATTTGAATGGAAATTGGTTGCTACATACCGACTGACGTAGGCACATACACATTTCTATGAACAGAATTTTCACTGAAGAAATTTCCACGAACGCACGTGCATACATTTATGTACATACACACATATGTGTGCGCACACCCTCGAAGGTGAAAATCACTGCAAATTAATTTTACCAGCACAGTGGCGGCAACAAAATAATATATGTAAGGCGAAAATTTGCAAAAATTATGCCACAGCTTCGAATGCTTGCGAAAATTTTTTATGTATGTCGCCTGCAGCTTTTTACACGCCGCCGCATGCATACATTTACTTACAAACTAACTAAATTTTTGTCGTTTATGCGTTCGTGGAATTGTGGGAAATTGCAATTAATTTTGATGAGATTTATTATTGAGTTTGGATTTTCGTTGAAATTCTGCATTTATTTACACACTTTTTGTGTTTGCTGTCGCCTTTTTGATGCAGTTTAAAGTTTAATGGAGTTTAAAAATATTTCCTGGAAAATCCGTTTGCCAGAAAATCTAGTAGAAATATATAATATTCTAGTGTCAGCAGTTGAATTCCTGAGTTTGTGTATTGCTGATGTGAATTCTAGTCTCACTTAAATTTAAAAATACCCGCCATAGAAAGAATGAAAAGTTCATGACTTTTCTCTGAGGAACAAAAGCTCTAAAAAATTAAAAAACGATTCTGCTGACTGTGAAAAGGGGTGATCGCGATAGATCTAATTCTACGGATATCAAAGCGGTCTGCCTAACATATAGTGTGTTAATATTTGAGTATAGGGAAGCCTCGTGGAAAGTGCTTGCAGCGCAAACTCTCAATCATCCATGAACTCATGGTCTGACAAGTCAATAAATTCGATACTAATATTGCAAGAATTGAGCTTCTAGTTCTTTAGAATTTTTTCCTCTCCCCAGCAACATTTTCTGTGCTCAGATTTCTAGAAGGGCATTTTGAAACAAAAATCGTGCCCGAAACGCCTTATTGAAAAGTAAGTTAGTTCGCTATAATACATTTATAGCCCTCAATGGAGTTTAAATTGATTAGTAAATTTAAATTTGCCAAAATATAATGTTTTTCCTTAAGACGAGCTCTTCGTTTGCTTGTGAATAGCGCGTGAGATATTTATATGACAAGTTTATATCGAATATAGAATTATTAATGTTAATAATATATGTACGTGTATATTTCTTTATTTATTAAAAATATGCTTAAATACAGCAGCCCATACTAATCCCCGTTTTTCTATATATTTCAGACATTTGCATTTTTGCCAAGCTATGGCAGCTACCGAGCCATCACCATGCAACTTTACAAAATTGCATGTATGATTTACTATATTTTTTTTTCAAAGATAATGTTTTGGTAAACCAGCAAATTAGAATCTTCCAAAGCAAACATGTTAGCACACCAATACATATAAATAATGTAATAGGTATAAACCAGTACGGACTTGTATATGAACAATGCTTCAGTTAGGCGAGTGAAGTGAGCAATGCAATTTGACCTTGATCAGATGAGGTACAATGTCATTGACGCAACCCGATTCGATAGTTTTTGTGCCAATTAATTAACGCTACGGTACGCTTCTAGCATTTTCATGCTTAATTGAGTTGTAGAGGAGATAACTCTGGTGTGTTTGGAAAGTTCCCCCCCTCGTTCACACATCTAGGTTTATTTAAATCAGCGCACGTAATTATGTTAGTGTCTGTACAAGTTTGTTTGTTTGCGAAAAGCGAATAGAAACTTTCGCTCCAACTGCCAACGAGCTGTTTCATATGTGGCCTACGCTTACACCCGTCGTTCTCCAATTGTTAATACAGCAACAAATAGGCAGTTTTAACTTATTTATTGCGGGGCGCGCGTGACTATTTTTTAGAACCATTTTGATTAAGCAAAGAGATTTTCGCGGAGCTTGTTATCTCATCAGGAGCATTTTCGTGAAAGCCACGTGCTACAAACATGCCAGGAAGTTGGCTAATGTAGACAAGAATGTGCTTATGAATAAAATTTTGTTAACTATCAGGCACCCTCCACTTTACTTTGGAATACTACTTTTACCACGCAAACATTTAAATATTATAAACTGTGTGTGTTCTTCACATCTTTCATTGAGACTAAAATTTAAAATTATCACATAATTAGTTGAAAGTATTATGCCTAGGCATTCTGATTGAATTTGATTACTTTTTCGAAAAATTCACGCATAATGTGAAGATCAGCATGACCAATTTTCAAATCACATATATTTCTGACATTGCGTCATCTTGCTGAAGGACCCTTAGATTTCCATCGACGGTTCCATGAAATAAACTAAAGCAATCACTTTTTGCTCAAGCCTTGTCTTCACATGTCATAAGCGTTTAATGTCAGCAGCACTTTCTTGCTCTAACTGAGTAGACGAAAATCACTTACACTCTCCAACAATTACTTTTCTGAAATTTAATGTCAATCACTTAAACAAATTTTACTTTAGTATGTACTTATGTTTGTGAAATTGTTTGTGTTTAAGTGAGAATTTCTCCTTAACGAAGTTAATATTAATTAAATTTTGTGATATGTGATTAATATGAAATAAGTGTAAGTCAATTTATTTGAACACTTTATGTTTCTGAAATCTATCAATCAATCACTTCGCTTTGTAAGTCAAATTATTTAAGGGCATATCATCACTTAAACCAATTATTCATTTTCAAATGCCTTTGGCTTTCTGTACTCGTATAGCTTTAAAATCCGATAATTTATCACTGAAAAAAGAAATTATTATTTTTATTACACAATCAATTGTGCTCGAAAATGAGATGGCAATGAAAGTAAATAAAATTACATATATGTATGTATATTATATTTTATTGACGTTAGTCATCAATCGTTTAATGAAATCCTGAATAACAGTTTTTACAAATACACACATTGCGGCACAGTGTATGATTTCGTGATTACTGTAAAATAGGCTCTAAAAATACCGGAAGTTTTAATACGACCCAATGAAATTTCTGCTCCAAAAAATTTCAACCAATTGGGGGATATGGCTTTGAATTTCAACACGTTTTTACTACTTGAACTGGTGGGAATCCTAATGAAATTATTTCTTGGTACTTCGACGATTTCTCAAATGGTTTTGGCTTAATTATAAATACATTTTACACACAGACTCCTAACTTTATAAATTTCTTTGGTTTTTATGCTATTTAATTTATTAAAACATTCACTAACTTGTGACAACTTTCTATTTTATTTTTTTTTTTAATTTTATTAAATGTTTTAAATTTATTTTTAAGTTTGAGCAAATCGTCCCACTGTCCGTCACTTGTTATCGCAAAACCTGTATTTTCGCTTGCTATTTATATACGATGTGAATGTTTTGTTGTTCCTAAAAGCTGCTGCTACTGCTGTTGTCAGTGCAAGTAATTGAATTCTAATTTATGTAAGAGGTTTTAAGTATTTTGCTGCAGGTCCTTGTATGCAAATAGTATACAAAATACGCGCTCATTGTGAATCAGGAAATCAGCAATAAATCGATACAACAAGCACTATATGTATGTATATGTTTTGTATTTGGGTGGGCATTACTTATTCGAATGGGTATTACTTGTATTAGATAAGTATGTTTGGTATATTTGAACATAAGTGTTTAATATGAAAGACTTAAAACTGTCACAAGTTCAATTTAACCTCATCTTGATTGATTTTGTAATGCTTGTAAATATATTTGTTGTTACAATTTAATTTTTTTATTCTATTTGTTGTAATAATTTAATGTGTAATGCAAAGCTTTCAATTATAGCAAGCTCTTCAACTAGTGTTTTCTGGTCTTAAATTTAGGATGATTTTCATTATAATGTATTTTTCTGCTTTCCCAATCTTCAGCTATCCACCACACATTCGTTGTCAACAGTTTTATTATAATAAATTAAAATTGATTGGCAGCACCTATAATCAGCTGAGCCGTCATTTGTGTGCGTGTGAACCTTTTTTCAGCTGTCAGAGAAAATAGTCGAAATAATGGTTAATTTAATTTCTCACGTTCAGAAAATTTAACCTCCACACTGCCATACATCATGGCATGTAGAGATATTTGTTGTGGTCATATATAAATCATAAACTAAGGACTAGGCTATAGATGGCAGCGGCAAACATATACATATGTCCGTTAAGCCACAGACAGCGCGACCGAAACCGTGCACATGGAAATACTAATAAGCGGCGACCTCTAGCAGGCAAACACTCGCACCAAGTAAATACTAATATATTCGCTTTAACGTATTTGCAATTGGTACAGTGTATGCCTCAGTGAATAGTTAATATGCGCACACATACATACATGTACTTTGTGCAAAGCATACACGCATACATTGAATATTCAAAACAGTATCTGACCAAAAACATTTTTTTAAATTTTGTAAAAACCTTTTTAATATTTTATGTAGTAGAGTGTCATCTACCTTAATTTCTATAAGGCTCTAATTTTGGAGTTAAGCTTGCGAAAATGTTTGGTAAAACTCTTCCATAAAACCGTCAGAAGGGTACCTCAAATGAACAGACTAGCGGATATTGTCAAGCACAATACTGGGTGTACATATCACACGATAATTCCGCCAGTGGGCGGGTAATCACTATAGCAGCAGTTCAAGCCGCTTCAGAAAGGTATGTATGTATATTTCAATAATTATTTTACAAATTTTTTTTCAGCATATTTATTGTAATTTTATGACGATATCTCACACCTTCGTATATGAGACCATGAATTTTATGCAAAGTATACTCAACCTGAAGTGCAGAGAACCTGTTTTTGACAAAGGACACAGATTTCGAACGTTACATCACTGTTGTCAGTTGGAAATGAAAAGAAGCCTTATTATGCTAGGTCCTTTTGAAATATTTTTGCTGCTGGAAGCGAAATTACACGAAATGGAAAGTGAGCGTTTTTCTAGCTCGACTTCAACTAAATTCTAATAATGCAATAAGAGGTCATAATATAAATTTTATGAAATAATTTCGGTTTTAACCATTTTCGTAATTTGTGGGATGAGAATTTTTATCTTCCTTCATATCAGCTTTGATGTATGTGACCTTTATTCGTAGTATATTAGACAGAAATGTTATTTTCTGGAGTTCCCTTCACTAGTGATGTGTGGGAGGTGGGTGTGGTTATTTAACAATTTGACCTTGTTTCATATCTTAGCAGGAAATACTGCTACAAAGCGCCTGTGGTTTTTAATGTGTGTATTTGCATGAATCCAGATTTAAAATTTTGTCAAAACTGTCACCTCCCCTCCCTCTACATACTCGTTTGTTAACCCCCTAAGTTGTGTATATTTGCATAACCTAAAGTCACTTTTTTCTAGTTCGTTTAAGATTTGTGTAATCCACACAAAACTAGAAATTAGAATTAATATTAAATCGAAAATCCACTGCTCATCATCATACAGAACAAAAATGAATGCTGCGCTTTCATTTGTAAGTAATAAAGCGCAAACCCTGACCTACAAAATATGAATGGGCATAGACCAAATATTTATGTGCGCAAGTACACATGACGTTGCCGTTTCGTGCACATAATGACATGTTGATAGAAGCCAACATAAAGATACGTTACAACTACTCAAATTACCAACCGTACACACAGAAATAACATACGATTATAGCGATTTTGTATATATGTAAAATAGCAAATAAACATACATATGCGTACAGAGAAACAGGCTAAGCAAAAGTTTTTATGCCACAAGCCGCCCCAAAAAGCAACTGTGCAAACATCGCAAAACCACAAAAGATGTAAAACTGTCTGTTTAAATTAAAGTGAGTTGCGGTTGGTTAGCGGCATTTTGAGGCCCTTTGCAATACGCTACCAATATGAGTGTTTGTGTATGGGTGCATTGCATATGTATGTGTGTGTGTGTGTTGGCTTAGTCCTTGACTTTTGTCAAACTTGCTCACCAACCCCTCTACAGCTTGCGCTCTACATGCGCTCTACATGCGCTCTTGTTTCGTTTTATATGTCCAACTTGCCTCACACACACACACTGCCGCAAACATGCACACAAATATTGGCTTAGCAACTGGCTCAACCACTGTGCATCTTCAAGTTGAAAATTTTCTTTCACACTGGTTTCTCTGCTCTTGCATTTAGATTCTCCATTTTCATATATGCGCGCGTGTGAGTGTGTTTGTGTGTGTGTGTCAGTTGTACATCAAGTTTTGCTGTGTGCCACTTTTGCAGCACGCATGTTGCGCAATCATCGTGTGTCGTCGCAATGTGTTGCTGTTGGGGCAGTTGCTGCCACTGTTGCCCTTTACTCAAACATTGCATGCCATCCAATTCGAATGCAGCATCAACACATTGCGAGTTGCTCGCACACAGCCGCTTGTTTACATTTTCCACTTTGTTTTCCATTCAACGCTTTATGATTGCCGTATGTGCTGGTTGCTTGCACTTTTCAGCTCAGCAGTTGACAGTTGGAATTTGAAATTCAAATGCATAAACGCCTGTGAATTTATTGCTCCTTAATGCCATCGAAAAGCTGTTATTCCACTCGAACGCTATTGAAAGGCGTTTCGTATTCTGAGAAAAGTTTTCAGTGCAAAAATGTTTGAAGATTTTATCCTACAAGATTGGTTACGTTCATATTGTGTGAAGTGTGAATTTGATTATGATGTGATGTTTTGTTGTAAATCCATTGCCTGGCCAAGAGTTTAAGCCTATTAGAGATTTTAATGAAAATTTGACTGAGATTGACTTATCTTTAACAAAAATGTCATAGAATATGTGCCCTGGAAGCTTTATTAAATAAATTGGAAAGCTTAGCCGAATTTATGTTATACACTAAATTTCATTATATTATGTATATATAGTAACCATAGTCATGAAAATTTCCATTAACATTTAAATACATATATTTACCCTGTCTCGCTTCAGAAAAGATAACTGCAAATTGTTTTTGTTAAATGTGTTATCTGTAATTAGAAGAATTTAAAGAATATTATTAATAGAAAATATGTATATGAGGAAGAAATATAAATTAATATTATGATAATAATTTCTTTATCTATATATATATATGTATATATATATAATACTAAAATTATGGAGGGAACACTTCTCCAGCCTGCTAACGACAGTGAAAACATAACACCAGGATATGTCGAACCCGATTGCCTAATCGACGACGATGAAGCAGACGTTCCATTGCCCGACCATGAAAAAGAAAAACATAAAAAATTAATGAACAAAGAACAAACTCTATAAGTCCCTCATTAATCCCGTCGTGCTATATGGTGCAGATGCTTGGACGATGACAACATCTGATGAGTCGGATTTAGGAGTTTTCGAAAGAAAGGTACTGCGAAAGATTTGTGGTCCTTTCCGCGTTGGCCACGGTGAATTTCGTATTCGATGGAACGATGAGCTGTACGAGATATGCGTATGGACGAAAACGCTCCAGCTCTGAAAGTATTCGACGCAATACCCGCCTGGGAAAGCAGAGGAAAAGGAAGACATCCACTCCGTTGGAGAGACCGGGTGAAGAAGAACCTGGCTGATCTTGGTATCTCGAATTGCCGCCAAATTGCTAAAAGAAGAAATATTTGGCGCGCTATGGTTAACTTGGCTATAATCGCGTAAGCGGAGTCTACGCCAGTAAAGAAGAAGAAGCTCTATGTCAACAAAATGATATCAACGGATCAATAGAAATGACTTAACCTTGCTTTTGTCCCACCATGACATGTTTTTTTATCATCGTCTCACTTTTGCTACGATATTCGGCCGATTGATCGTCTGTTTCCATATTGTAAGCATAGATCCAAGACTCATCGTCAGTAATAATACGTTTCGTCACAACCTGGTTGTCGGAAAGCATTGTTTCACGTTAGCACGACGCTGGTTTTCGAAACAATTTTGTGATTTTGAAACCAATCGTGCTTCCACTTTTATATCACCGAAGACGCTTTCCAACATTATGAATATTTCGTCACCAGCAATTTGATTCGGCACACAAAATTTATTGGAACTTCCTTCTTGAATAATTTCGCGTCTTCTTCAGAAAGGCAAGCGTATATTAAACACTAATTTTGTTTTGAAACTTTGCGCATAATTTAAATTACAAAGTCTTGCTGTTTTTTGCCCGCACATAGTGTTTGGGGCACCTGCATTTTAATTAAAATTAAGTAGCAAATTAATTAGCTTCAATGGTCTTCGGCCTAGAAACAAATGCTACTTAATTGCATTATTTGTGGTTTGTTTATCAATATATTGAAAGTAAACATGAAATCTTCAGTAATTGCAAAGTTATATACATATATCAATAAAAAGCGCCAAAAATTGTGGCACGGAAATCACGTAAATAGGAAATTTGGCAAACTCAACAGAAAATGGGTCACAATTGAGATTTGGTATTTACAATTTATCTGTGTGCAAATATTATTGAAAGCCTCCGCAAATATTTACTTGTGCATAATATAGATAGAAATATATGTATATGTATGTATGTATATATCCGCACTTGCCACAGAGTGCATTTTAGTATACACGCATTTTCGCTGCTGGATTCGCTTAATTCTCATTTCCTTTACTATTTATTTCTTCAAACTTTCGTTATAGTGCACATATGTGCATATCTCGTGGTATAAATGAATGTGTATTATTGTTGGTGTTATTGTGTGTTAGTGCGGTGTTGCGCTGCTTTTTGCGTGTCGGCAGCCACACCGCAAGTAGATGTTGCGGTTTCCCATGCAAGGGCTTGCGCCTAATCAGACAGCAACTTTGCACATTATGATTGATTGCTATATTTGTATGTGTGTATGTATATATACACATATTCACGTTTTCTTTACTTCATTCAGATATATTTATATAAATACATATACATATGTTTCAGACAGCCTTAATGCGGCTTTGTATGTGGTGATGTTCTGTTTGCACCTATTTCTTCGAAGCATTTCTGCAAATAAAGCAAATGTGTAGAAATGTGATTGATTTGCGGTTGCGGTATCTTTTGTAGCTGGTTAGCATTTATATATACATACGAGTATGTATATAATATTTATTAGCGAATGCTAGCAGGAGTCCACTGTACATATTCCACATAAATTTACTAAAATATTTTGTGGTCAGAGGAAAAGGCTTTTGCTTTGTGAAGGCATTGCAATTCGGTCTTTGCATTTTAATTATATTTAGTAAGCAAAACAACGGTTGAGGATTATAATTTAATAAAGTGGATTTTAGAAATAATTATGCAATACAATTATTTACAATGACAAGGCCTTTCAGCAAGACATTTAATTACCACTTAATCAAATTTAAACTCAATTGAATATGAACAAATTTATTAGTAGCTTCAAAATAGCCTTTAAGTTCTCTTAAAACTAAAAACCACTTTTCGAGTCGCATTTAAGATCCCGATTCCAGACTAGTGAGTTCTACTGAACACCAAAATTTGTTTGAATTTTATAAGAATAAAAAATTTCAGTTGCAACTGCCATATTTTTCGTAAATATTAATATTGTCTGTGAAAAATTGAATGAAACGAATGGTAATAGGAGACGAAAATTGTAACGAATATGACAATAATGTGCTAAAAAGATCATGGTCCAAGCGTGGTAAAGCTCAACAAATGGTCGCAAAGCCAGGATTGACTGCTCAAAAGGTTATGCTGAGTATTTTGTGGGATAGGAAAGTTGGGAATCAACTGATGAGATTGAAGCAAGCCATCGAAAAAAACGGCCAGAACTGATCAACAGAGAGGGCTTCGTCTTCCATCAGGACAACGCTAGACCACACACATCTTTGATGACTCGGCAAAAGCTGGGAGAGCTTGGTTGCGAAGCTTTGATGCAACCACCATATAGCCCTGATCTTGTACCATCGGCCTACCATTTGTTTCGGTCAATGTAGAACTCTCTTAATGGAGTAAAGTTTGCTTCAAGAGAAATTACTTGTCGTAGTTTTTCGCCGATCGAGCGAAATGGTACATATGTATTTAGTTCATAAATATAAAAAAATAAGTTTAAGTTAGATTAGTAATACGAAAAGACTTTTTCGACTACCCAATATAAATTTGCCCTATTACTGCTAATTTTTGTAACCTGGTACCTTTATAGTACACGAAACTACTAGCATTCATTTTCGAGCAGAATTCTTTAAGTTTGAGAACAATTAAAATCGGCTGAGTTCCACATTCGGAGAATAGAGGAGTAGAGCTTTCACTTCGCCAGCTTGCTATTATAACTTGCTACGCTTTGGATTCGATTTATAGGAGACAGTTCCCTCGGTTATTCATAAATGCCTTTCAAATATCCAGTGAGCTGAACTCTCTGCAAAATCCATATCGAAAATCGAGAAAAAAAAAACTAATAACTGGTTTTTCTCTTTTGACAATGGTTGCTCATCGGTAAAGAAGAAGGAACTCTCCGGCTAGTTTATAATATGGCAAATTTTCTCATTAAAATCCATCAGCTGTTAGGTAGTGACTTAAAACTTTTTCAAAGACACATCTTTGAACTTTTATATAATTACCGCTTTCAGATAAATAATTTATAAAACAAGCTAAGTTCTACTTTGCAATTATTTCACTAATTGGTATGAAAGTTTATAATAGCATAACCGAACATTGCACAAAAGCGCTCCACACATAAGCAACAAACAGCACAAACGCGCTTTCTTGACATGAGTTGCCTATATGTAATTACCACAGCGACAACTTTTGGCCATAGTGGTTAAGCAATTAAGAAAGTTTTTAGTGGTTAAATTGTGTAGAGTCCATAAGTACGGCAAATACATTTTACATTAGATTTGATTGCAGCCTCTCGAGCATATATGCCATGCTCTCTATATTTCGGCTGCAAAAGGGCTAAGGTACTTCAACTATCTTCGAGTGTGTGTGTATAGCAATTAATACGACCACAAGAATTTCTCTTAGCTGTGGCGGTCACATAATTGCAAAGATTTGAGCAATAGGAAATTGTTTTGCATAAAGCACAGCAAAGCATATTTGTTGTATAAATATATAAGATTCCAACATTCGATATAAACTACGGGATAAGTACACCAAACGCTCTTCCGTTCAACCACTATCAAATGAACCCACACAAGCACACCCCCTTTGACTTGATTACGCTAAACTTATGGATGTCACTCATACGCCCTGGTGTGTAGTTGTAAATATTTGTGCTTGATCGCCGCAATCGCTGTCGTTGTGTGTGTCATTAAATTCTTGCATGAAGTCATAAAATAAAATTTAGTGGTCGTTAAATTCATTTGCAACAGTCGTATAGGACATCAGCCGATACGAAAGTCTTCAAAACAGCTATATTTTGACGCCGATGAAAGCTAATATTTTATATGACATTGTTAAGGAGAAGCTAGTTAATGGCACACAAAATGAAAACTGAAAATTTAATATTCCATTTAGTTTTGAGTGCGTGTAAATTTTATGAATAAAGAGAAACTATAAAAGTTTATGAAATATTTACTTTCTAAGTTATATACATATGTATTCAGCGTTAGAATATAGTGAGAGAAGCTTTTCCTTCCTGTACGATATGTTGATTATGTATGCATATCTAAAAGTGCTTATAACTGTATATAAGTGGTTTATATATTTGTTTTTATATAAATGGCGCTCAATTTCGAAAACTCTTCTAGGAAGATTTTTGCGGAGACAATTTGAAGCTTTCAGTATTTTTTTCCTTTCCGTTATGCAGTTCATTCTTATAGACTGTGAGGGTGATTTACCCTGATTATCACGTTCGAATTACATCAGTGTTTAATAAAAAGATTATTTCAGCTGAATTTTACGTTAAGCGGTCAATGGAGAATATGAGCCCTATTTATTATTTCAGCCTTTCTTATAAAATGTTGGTCTTGATGTTGGTCTTGATCTCTTAGATAGACAGTTTACTTTTAAAGTAACAACTTAAAATATTCAGAAGTGTCAAATATAGAGATATAGTTCACACAAATCAAGAAAAGAGACTAGCACAAGGAATGAACTGAGGACGAAACCAAATTTATTTATCGACGAATCCGAATTATTCAAATTGAACTACAAATATTGGTTACTGAAGAGGTATATTCATATGGCGTCACTGTGAGTGCTTAAATGTGAGTACTTTTCTTCACATTTATTTTTTGACGGAAGCATATGTTCAAAAGCCACTTTCATAAAATAAAATTATGTATTATATATGTTCATTTCAAGAAACAGATTCGCTGCTAAATTGCAGAAAACAGCTAGTGGTCCGAAGAAAAGTAACAACTTATGAAGATGTATTATAGCTTATTGTTCCTGACCAGTGAATCATAGTATTCAAATAAGAAAATTCAATGTCAAATTGAAAACCAGCAAATAAATTATATATTTAAACAACTTAGATTCAAGTCATTAAATTTATTTTCTATATGTGCTTCTATGAATTTGGAATATGAGTTCGAAGTAAATTGAGCTTTAAATTGATTACAAATGTTAATAACTGAAATAAAGTTCAACTAAAACATTTTGTTATTGAATGGAACAACATATAATTAATCTATCCAAATTGAGTTTATTTTAAAACACATATTTACATTCAATTCTATGAAACAATTTATTTTGTAAAAGACTATAGTATACATATCAAAACCTTAGGTATTGTAAGACAACTACAAGTTTTTCTAGTGTAAATACATGTATGTGCAATTAACGCTGTCATATGTGTTTATTTGCGTTAACGTAAATTACGGAATTGCTTTCAATGATGCTTAAGGATATGCAATTAGCAAATTTTAATTGACATCAGCTTCCTTTTCACTCTCATAAGTGAGTGTTTGGCTTAACTTTATAAATTAATATATAACTTCCAGCAACAACTCCTTCTGTACTAATCTCAGTTGTAAACTTGTCTAGGAAATTACTCAGATTTTTCTCTTAAACATATATCTAGAAGAGTACACATGTGTGTGTGTGTGTGTAGTTTAGAAATTCGTAAGCAGCAGTATGAATTCTGTGTGTGCTTCAGCCCTTAAAGCCCTTTACAATTTTCGAATGCAATTGGCTTGTTGTGTCTCTGCTTGGGTTTGCACGTGCGCATAGCACGTTGCCTCGCAACCAACTCCATTCATGCTATATGGTACTTTATTAATGAGCTCCCATAATTAGCTGACAAGTACGAATCTCCGTACAAACTTTCTGCCACGCGTACGCACACATACATACATGGCGGGATGGTGTACAAAGTGAAGTTTGTGCGAGCACAGGATGTGCTGGTGCAATGCTAATGAATGACAATTCCGCTTTAACTCTGTACACTAACACCACAACACGTGTGCACTTCGTGTTTGCAATTGAAATTGCTGCGTGCGCTTGCCAAGCGTGGCATGTTGGCATTAAATATGTATTAGGTATTGGCGTCAGTGTTTGTTATTTGCAACTTGGCTGACACAAACAAATATGCAAGCATACAAAACGATGTGCATTTTAATGATATAATTGTTATTGTTATTATTGCGCTAGAAAGTACTCGTTCAAAGTTTACCCTTGGCATGTGGCTGTAAACAAGAAAGTAGAGTCTCATGTACAATCAGCTTTCTAATTGCTAAGACTGCAGCAGAAACTATGCTGCACATGTTTGCAATAGCTGGTAGATGTCGCTCTAAACGAAGCTGCTGAAAAGTGACAACTTCTAGTAGCTATTTCCGTTTGGAAGAAAACATTAAGCAATTACCCGAAATGAAAATGGAGACGGATCGAATTAACAGCCGATTTTTCCTCTAGTAATTGCTTCTTGTTTAAAATCGAAGAAAGCTCTTCACTTTCGATTGATTTGGCCTTTATACGTCTCTATCTGGATATAATTATCTTTCAGACTCCACTTCTGAGTGCAGCTCAAAACGTAGTTTATGTGACCTAAAACAAATACAAAAGGCTATAAAACCAGTTTGACAACTCATATCGACCTTGTTAGGTGATGCTGAGAACTCTTTAAAATCACTCCGGGCTAATTCTGTTAAACTAGATATTAGTCACATTGCTGAAGTCGGATCAAGAGTGCGTCTACTGCAAAAGAAACATTGAGACAGATTCACGGATAGAGTCTCTTTTGACAGCCTTAAACTACTACTTGATCCCAGAAAAAAAAACGTATATCATATCAAGTATATCAAGTTCCGTAGCTTTTAGATTCTTCTTCTTCTTTATTGGCGTAAACACCGCTTACGCGATTATAGCCGAGTTAACAACAGCGCGCCAGTCGTTTCTGCTTTTCGCTACGTGGCGCCAATTGGATATTCCAAGCGAAGCCAGGTCCTTCTCCACCTGGTCCTTCTAACGGAGTGGAGGTCTCCCGCTTCCTTTGCTGCCCCCGGCGGGTACTGCGTCGTACACTTTCAGAGCTGGGGTGTTTTCGTCCATTCGGACAACAGGACCTAGCCAGCGTAGCCGCGGTCTCTTGTATCGCTGAACTATGTCATTGTCGTCGTGTATCTCGTACAGCTCATCGTTCCATCGAATGCGATATTCGCCGTGGCCAATGCGCAAAGGACCATAAATCTTTCGCGGAACCTTTCTCTCGAAAACTCGTAACGTCGACTCATCAGCTGTTGTCATCGTCCAGGCCTCTGCACCATATAGCACGACGGGATTAATGAGGGACTTATAGAGTTTGTTCTTTGTTCGTCGAGAGAGGACTTTACTTCTCAATTGCCTACTCAGTCCGAAATAGCACTTGTTGGCAAGAGCAATCCTGTGTTGGATATCCAGGCTGACATTGTTGATGGTGTTTATGCTGGTTCTTAAATATACGAAACTATCTACAACTTCAAAGTTATGACTGTCAAGAGTGACGTGAGAGCCAAGTCGCGAGTGCGACGACTGTATGTTTGATGACAGGAGATATTTCGTCTTGCCCTCGTTCACTTCCAGACCCATTTGCTTTGCTTCCTTGTCCAGTCTGGAGAAAGCAGAACTAACGGCGCGGGTGTTGAAGCCGATGATATCAATATCAGTGATGTCATGCTTTTAGGTTAGGTTTGTGCGATTTTGCTGAAATGAGGCCTTCACTGCTAACTCTCAACCACCTAACTTATGCACAATTTGTGAAATTTATTATTTAGCAATTTATATGCAACCTATAAGCACTTTAAATAATACCAGCCTTTGGAAAAAAGTCTTCTCAAAGCAATTTAAAAAACCTTCTTTTTCATTTGCATGCCAGTCATATTTTACCGAATCTAACGAATCTCCTGCCAGCTGCATGGAGACATTTGATGATTGCCGAAATTTATTGCAATACATTTTGCAAGGCCGCACGGTCATACATCAAGAAAACCAACAACAGTAAGTGCACCAGTTAGAAGGACACAAATGTCAAACCATTAACAACTGCCCGAAATGTAAATTATGCACGGCTGTCCACACGAAACCTACAGTTAGCACACACATACTCTGACACGTGTGTGCATACATACATACATGTATGGGTATAAAGATGTTATGTAGGCATAATGTATGTATATACATGCATTTGGGCGACAAAGTCATGTGGATACATATTTGCAACAAGATGAGGCAGAAAGCTAATAAAAACGTACAAATCACCTAACTGTTTTGTATTTGTGCGCAAACGATGTCTTTCTATGTATGATGTGTGTGTGCGTTTACACATGTGCTGTCTTGCTGTTTGTTTACTTGTGTTGGAAATTAAGTGCTTAAAAATTCAAATATTTCAGAAAATGCAATCAAAATTGGCCAGACCGAATGGCTCGAGGAGTCTGTACCCTTTACTCAGGCAGCAGGCAGCTATCAAATTGTGGCGGCTTATCTGCAACCGGACACGCCCGCTTAGAAGTGCCAATAAAATAAGGAAAATGTAGTCGTGCATTTGGATTTTACGACATTCCTTACGAAAACGCGCCTAAAGTGTAAACATACAAACAAATATGAATGAAAGAGCTCAACTCCCAGGGGACACATTTGCACATATGTATGTATATAAAGTACACCTAAGCTTGAGCGTATCTACTTGGCTCGAAGACACTGAAAACCAGGGCAGCAATAACGGGTTCTATACCTACCACCAGCCCTTAGGTGTGGTATATAGGCCGATTGTGTGTATGTATGTATGTGTTTTGAATTGTGGGGAATGACGTTGAGCTGCCAACACAATTTCTCAAATTGGATCAACAAACAAATCTTTGCCTGCAACATGAAATGGCGAAAATGTGCGTACATATTCTGGTAGTTAACTGTAAATTTGAAATATGTATTTGTGGGAAATTCATATGTTTATGCTTTAAAATAAACTTCAAAAAACTACCAAAGAAGACGCTGTTAAGAATTGTATATGTCACTTATATATTGAAAACTTCGTGGCAGCTTCACGATTATCTACAGCTTCGTTTCTTTTTTGCATTTTTGCAGAAGAATGGCAGAAAGATATAATTAATATTTCTTACATGAAAACCATTTCCTATCAGCTTGAGCCCATAAATTTCCCTACAGGGTACTTCTTCATTTACATACACACATATCTAATAAATGCCTACACATTCATATAAACATTACTGTCCACAGAGCCAACGAGGATTACACCAAGGCGTTGCAAATGTGGCAGAATATCTCACCAAAGCCCCAAACAACTTGATGTGTACCGACTGGATAAGCAGACAGGTCACACATCGTGAGGGTGTCGTAAAAAGGCAAATGCGTTGGTTGAATAAAAACGAAGAAGAAAGGAAAAACAAAAATGCGTGTGTCATAAAACGGAGTTTAATGTGTTTCCTGAACAGGCCAGAAAGTTGAGGCGATGTGTCTGCACATCAAAGCGGTGACTACTTTATAAAAAGATGTAAGAGACCAAAACGCTTATTAGAGCATGAAATATGAGGCATACAGGCATATTCCTAGGTACATACATACATATGTATGTGTGTTTGGTAGGTGAAAGCCAAAGCAACTATGCTGGCGGTACGATAAACAGGAAAACGACGAAGCCAGCGCTTTGCTGGCTAGAAGCAGAATGAACTGTAATGCATCACTTTTATCGCAGTCCTACTACTTGTTTATATGTCGGGTAGTCGAAAAAGTCTTTTCGTATTTCTATTCAAATTTTAACTCATTTTTTTTACATTTATAATAACAAATAAGTAAACAAATATATACCATTTCGGTCGACCATTTTTTGCCATTTTTCCGATAGACAATATCATCTCATCCATCAGTGTAAATCGAAATTTCAAAATTTCCAGAACGGAAGCGAGTGAACCATTGTTGTGCTACACAAACTGATACAGCATCATCTCCGTAAACTTTATAAATTTTATTGGTGACTTGCGTGGCATTCTTCCCTTTTTTATAAAAAAACTTTCGAAATATTGCGAATTTCTTCATAATTTTCACTAATTTTTGAACCGCTGTAACTTTTTTTCAACTTCTCCGAATTTAATTTCTTTGGTTAAATGAAGCTTATATTCTCACCTATTCAACACTATGTATATGGTATAACACAATGTGATTAATAGCTCTGGAGATATACGACTGCTGCAATATCTATTAGAAAAATACGAAAATTTTATACTCTCGCATGATAAAGTGATAATCTTTTACTCGACTATCAATACTTATTGCCCTATTGCACTGTTACAAAGACTTTATTTAAATTTTTTGCGGATTAGGCGTGATTAGCCTATTCTAACCAAAACCCGTTATCTCTTCCGGCCTCCAATTAACGCAGCAACTCCCAGTGCGAATTTTGATCTCATTGAGTCGTCTTTTTTTAGGGTAAATTTGACAGTGCCGGAATAAAATTTAAGCATATATCACTCATTTCAGGATTTTAATTTGGTTCCCAATTTCATGGCTGAAACATTACTTTTTTTATTAAGCCAGGCATGACAACAACAACAAGAATACATATGTTAAACTTTCAGCCGTCAAAACAACAATAGTGTACCACTTGGGAAAAGAGGCATCCTACATGGTCTACTAAACTGAATTGAATTCTGTACAAAAACATATTTATACGAGTATATAAATATCAAATCCAATGACTCAATGTCGCAATCGTAACTGAAGCACGTAGCACACTTCTAGAGCCTCAACACGCGTCATGTTTTCGTTTCACTGCTTTAACAACAGAACGTTTTGTTATCTTTTTCCAAAGCATCTAGGCAACCAATTTGTTTTATTGAATTTTCCGATTTTTTACGCCAATTTGGGTCGATAAAAAACAATATGAATGGGCGAACAAATAGATAAATACAAGACTGGAACATAATGTGTGTGGCTTCATACACACACGTACTTGTATGTGGCATAGAGGAAAGTTGAGACATCGACAGACATTCAATCATTTGAATGCTACAGTTTCCACGTGCACACACACATATGGAAATGACTCACATTTATTGACAGCCTATGCTTGTGTGATAAAAATCGCTTTGGCCTTACAGCGTGTGCAACGTATGACAGCCGGAAAGTGGGTACTGCATATGCTAAATTGCCAATGCGAAAACACTGAGGTATACGGCCGATACAAGTATATGTACATATGTATGTATCTAGCTTTGTAATGGTACTCAATGAACTATTTGTGCTGCCGATCGTCCTTCAATTTGAGTTCTGTTCTCTGCTTGTTTCAATGAAAGGCTGTGCTGTTGTGTATGATTGACGCATGACAAATGGTTAATCATGCTAACGGTGCGTTCTATTCATACCATTTTGTCACTTGTTAAGCTAGATACGTCTATGTGCCTATGTGTGGTGTGTTTTGGTAGAGTTTACGCAATGACATACCTGTCGAAAGGATAAGCTTTCAGTCTTTAAGTGCAAAATGAGAGCTTAGTAGATGTTTTGTTATCGGAGCGGCCCCTTTTCGAACAGCAATGAATGGAAAATGGATTGTATAGAGGAGATGGCTATGTATTTGCATACAAATTATGGGTATATGAGAGATAAAGAACATGCATTTAAGTGATTTCTAATTTCAACTACTTTCGCCACGATACCTTAAGGAGTCAGTGGGGTAATCTAACCTGTTTTTTGACATTTTTTTTCACAGAAATTTTTATTCTACAATAGAACTTTTTTCACATAAGTATCATGATGTATATCGTGGAGTGTATAAAGAAATTTGTTCGGAATTTTTTGATGACATCTGTCAGAGCAATGGCTGGGTGAAGGAGATGAGTCTTTTCACTGGCGGACATTTCTCATGTTTGGATCATCTGAAACACAAAAACCCAATTTATTCTTAAAAGTACGTCCCTATTAGAATCATGAAAAAATTTTGATAAATAAAAAAGTAATTAACTTTTTTTTCATTTTCACATGCTTTTTTACGTCAATTTTGTCATAACATTGTCCATAAATTATTAAAAGTTATGAATCTAGTAGGGACGATAGCCAGGCGTTTTTATTTAAGTAAGTTAATCGATTGAGTAGTTCGACCGGCATCATGTCCGCCAGTTTAAAAAAGGTGTGTTTTGAGAAAAACGCCTTTAAAGTTTGAGGTGTGCACTCCGACCGCTCCGAACGTCGAGCGGTATTATTATTTTTGGGCCTTTTTCGAAACCTTCCAATGGTAAAGTGGGTTTCTACATTAATTCTAAGGGTATAAGGGAACAGAAAATACAAAAAAATAAAAAAATGTATTGAAGAAAAGATTACCCTACTGACCCCTCAAATATTTTTCATTTCCATTTTATTAAAATAGTTTCATAGCTATGCAAGTTACGTAATCGACTTAAATTCAGTTGTTTGAGAATTACTAGGAAGATTTATTTGAAGCATACTGACATTAGTATTTGAAAATGCTTGAATTTACTTCAAATAAGGGATGCTCGAGTGGAAGGAAAGCCATAATATTATATTTTTCAATGCTTGAAATCGTGTACGGTGCCAACAACTTACTTATACATTAAGAGATTTAATACTGTGATCAAATTGAAAGGTGAATTTTGTCCATTTCGTCATCTTCAAAGTAATCCCCTCCCGCTGCAATACACTTATGCCAACGAATTTTCCAGTCATCATAGCACTTGGAAAAATCCTCCGTCGTGATGATCATCAAAGCCTTGTTCGACTCAGCTTTTATATCTTCAATTTAGTCAAAACGGTGTCCTTGTAGTGGTTACGTGAATTTGTTGAATAGCCAGAAGTTACACGAAGGTAAATCTGGCGAATGCGGTGGTTGCGGCACGATATTAGTTCAAAATGTGGCGAAATGATCACGAATAACCAATGCAGTATGAGATGGTGCATTATCGGTCTACTTTGTTCCCAACAGTACTACCAACTTTCAGAAAAAAACCGATTCGAAAAACACGCGAAGTATAAATTAAAAATTCACCTTCCAATTTGATCACAGTAGTACATCAAAAATGGTAGTTATTTAATTGAACAACCTTTTGTATAGCACCACAAATTTTTAGTTGTATTAAGTAAGCCTTATTGAGTGTATTTGGTGTAGCAAGTCATCCCCGGAACGACAAGAAGTTCATTTAAAAATTAATCACAACTAGAAGGATTTTTGCTTGGTAAGCTTGATAAAGAACCATTTTTAAACTAGTTAGCTCCTCCAAAGTAAATATGGTTAACTATCTTCCTAGCTGACAAAAGGTTCTAGTGAAGAGATGATAAAACATTCCAAAATATCTTTGAAATAAATATTAAATTTAAGTCTAGATTTCACGATCGCAGTTCTACTAATTCGCATTCGTTACCTCAATAAAAGTGGAAACCTTCGACTAAAATAAACGACAATATCGCTTTCCTATCGCTAAATAAAGGACAAATTTGTGCTACAACAAGTCACTACTCTTAACAACTTTTATGAGAGAAACTACGTTTTTCAATGGCTAAAAGGCGAAAATATTTCCACAACCGTATTTCGCATTTTTCTACATTTTTCTCTTAAATTATTTTTCTGAGCCATGTATTGTTATTGTAATGTCTTTTCGATTGCTGATAACTGATAGCTATGGCTGAAGCAAAATAGAATACAACGAGTACATCAACTTTGTGATAGCGGGATCAACGGACAGCGAAACAAGCAGCAGTGTGTGCGTGGCAGACCAACAAACAAGCGGGCGAACAGCAGAGTTGCGTAGCAGCGGGAAAATCCCTGGGATTTTATTTCATATCACAGATTTGCTGTGGCTTTACTGCCGCTATACATGTGTGTGGGTGCAAGTGCAAGGTACATGTCTACAAACAATGGCATGTAACAACATAAGCCTGGACTCTCGCCGAGTTTTTGCCTCAGGCGAATGGTGTAAAATGTCTACCGACTGGGATTACCCCAACGCGCTCTATGGTAGCATATCCTGCAGGTAGTAAAAAACGCATAAAAGTAGTAACGTTGTAGCCGAGAAACACATATTTATTTACATATCTTGCATACATGCTTTGTACACATAAATGTGTTTGTTTTTGTAAGGGAATTTAATCTTTAGTATAACAAAATTGAAGTATAAGTTTTTATTTGATTGAAGTTTAAATAAAAATCCACATTATTATTTCTATTAAAATATGCTAAAGAAGTTAAAGCATGGATATACTGAGAATATTTTGTGATATTTAATTTAAATTATTTTAATAAAATTATGAATGCGTAGAAATAGAAAAGGCAGGGATTTCAATACCACTTACAAAAATTAATATTTGTATTGATGCATAAATCAGCAAATATGAGCAAATAAACTTTGAACTTTCAATAACTCTAAAACTTCTCACTTACCTACGAATTGTGATATTTTTTATTAAATTTATTAGCTTTGCTTCGTATTGTTATTGTTTTTTCCACAAATTGTGGTCATAAATAATATTTATAACCCCATTTAATGTATATACATATATACACAGAGTGTTATTTGGTCACGAGAAAATCCGCAAACTGTGGGCCTATCAGCAAACTTCCACTCAATTGCGCTGCGGCACATAAATTTCGCTATATTTATATTTTGTTAACATTTTATTGCGGTTTTATTTATTTCGCATTCCTCTTTTCATTCTTCCTTCCCAGCCAAATGACGATCGCATTGAAAATGTAAATAGTTTGCTTAATGGATAAATGAAGAGCGAAAAGTGGTATTAAAGTATCCGCAGTTAAGATGCGATTAACGGATTTGTATTCATACATACATACATATATACTTGCTCATTCAGTGTCCAGTAAAAGCTTATTTATGTACCTTTTTATAAATGTGCAGAGTTTCTTATATAATGCCCATCAGTATGAATGCGGCGGAGTGTCAGTGACAGTGATGCGGTCATGGCCAAATGTATGTAAATAAATGGGTATTCGTTGAAAGGTTTGGTGGTCATCGTTCTGGCGTTATGCAATAATTTTAAGAATTTCTATTCTGCTTAGCTTTCATGTCTATAAATGTTTTTATATTATATATTTCAGAGGTACTGACACTTTTATAACGGCAGTGCTAAATAGTAAAGCACCGAATTTTATTTTATTAATTATTAACAGATAATTATTAAAAGATTCAAAATCATTATATAGTCGGATGAAGCGCACATTTATACACATAAAATCGCATAAATATATAAGCATTTCATCTACGTTTATATATATAATTTATTCGCGTTCAGACCTTTACTGAAATTCTGATTGGGCTTCTCATTCGAAAGACTCGAACCCACGACTTAACGGAGATATATACCAGAACCAATCACATATGTACTGAATACAAATATATAGATTAAGCATAACTCATCTTTTCAGCAATGCTACTACCAGCCGCCACTGCCTATAAG
Organism: Bactrocera tryoni; assembly: GCF_016617805.1. Lineage (NCBI taxonomy): Eukaryota > Metazoa > Arthropoda > Insecta > Diptera > Tephritidae > Bactrocera > Bactrocera tryoni. Next base: position 2,654,137 of record NC_052499.1, read on the forward strand.
CAACATTTTAAAGGCATAAATTGTTCATTCGAAATTTGAAAAGTCGAAAATTGAGTTCACTGCAAGAACTCATCTTTTGTCGACTATGCTGTACCAAAATAAACCCCCAAATGGTGTTGACTGTAGAGGAGTAGAATCGTCCAGAAGTATAGTCGTCAAATCAGTCTAAGTAAACGCATGTGTTCGACATTTATAAACCGAAACTCGTCTTAGGTGAACCCTATATGACGTTTTTTCACAACTTTGTGGCTGACTACATCAAGAACTGTCAGTTAAATATTAAATGATCTCAAAAAGATAATGCAATAAGCCACTGAGCGGTAAAATCTGCAGATTTCACACAAAGGTCAATTGATTTAACTACATTAGAGTAATTTTAGTCTAATTTGTCTTAGTTTCATTTAGCGTAAAAGCTTTATACCACGTAAAATGTCTCCCATCTTATATATTGGATAGTCGAATAAATCGTTTCGTATTTTATTTGGTTAAATGAATGAATGAAGCTTAAAATCTCACCTTTCCAACACTATATGGTATCACATAATCTGATTGGTAGGGCTAAAGATATACGCCTGCAAAGACATCTATTGACTATCGAAAAGACCTTTTCTGTTTGTGGGTGTGTTTAAATATGCTTGCTAACAAATGCATTTTCCTTGACCCGAAAATAATTCAATGCGTTGAAAAATATTTTATAGAGAAGATTTGAAGAATTTTGTTGGTTTTGCTAAAGATTAGTCATTGCTGTATAGTATTCCCTCTTGACCGTCATATTATGAATGGTATTATTTTTTACGAAATATGGACCAATGTTTACCTCAGGCAAACATTTTCAAGGATGTAACGACGTCTCAACAAAGGCTTGGGGATCAGTCCAAATGTAGCAATTGTGTTATTAACATACCCAAAAACTAAAAGTGAGCTTCTTTGAAGAATAAAATTTTCTTGTGAAAATCAGGATAAAATGCCATCTCGTGTTAGGCTCACTCAACAAATGTCTGACGCCGTTGATGGTTGTTCGGCAAACTAAGACACTTTCGCAAAATCCTCCATAAAGTAGATGGGCGCAGCTTTAATTGTTACCCTACGCCGCCTTAGGATGCATATTCCCCTTAGAGTAAACGCAGTGTAAAACCGATCCATGGTGGCTCGAATTAACGAATCTGCTGGATGATTTGACGACGGGTATGGAACGCAGCACTGGATGTCAGGAGCGAAGCGAAACATTATTTTGGTATTAATTTAATGCCGCCAAAGCCAACAAGTTACGTGTGCAGGCGTCAATTGTTGATTGGCTTACAAACGGTCGGAGTTGACAAAAAGCGTTTAAATATACAAATATATATACATAAGTATTTCCATACGTGATTAAAAGCAAAGAAAAGGTGAATGCGTGGATATAATCAAAATTTATAATTTCGATTATCATTTATTTTTTGCTTACAAACATTTCATTGACATATTCAAATATTGTTATATTTTTTATGTACAAGAATGGCATTCATCACATACACATATTCACATATTTATATACAAATAAAAGCATTGTGTGAATGGCTGACTGAATGCCAACCGCAACGAAAAAATACTGCATATTTCCACCACGAGGTAACTATGAACGGGCGAGCACAAAGGTGAGCATATTCACAGCACTGTATTAGTGCACACTTCCTCAAGCATACACATACACGATAACCACACGTGTACAATGGAAGGAGGCATAAAAGTGGAAATCATGCACATCACACACAAATAATGAAGCAGAAAAATGAAAATGAAGAGATACCAATTTGTCAGTGTGCAAACAACAGAACCACAGAAATACCATTACGACTTCTCGCGTGTGGGCGTGTGCGCTTTCTGTGTGTGAAGTGTACAAAAGGATATGTACTAACAGGGTGATGAAGGACAACATATTTAGGTATGCTGTTTGTGGGCACAATGTAAATAATAATCTGGCAGACATGCGAAGAAATATTCATTATGCGCCGCAAATAATATGCTTATGTTGCCATTGAAAGCTTCTATCGTGTATATAATGCATATGTACTCGCATGCTACATGTGTGCGTGTGTGCGTGTATGTCAGTTTGCAACAGCCCGGCATCAATAGTCTATCAAACCGCAGTCCAGGATTTGTGTGAATATTACATTTGCACAAAGGTTCATGATTTTCATTCAATTCAATTGGATATGACGATGAGTGCTTGCCACACCTATTTGCACATGTATGTATATATGCTTTTATTTTTATAAACTCATCAAAACTATAAAAAAATTATAATTAAAATCAATTTAAAGAAATAAATGCGAAATAATATTTTAAGCTTGTTGAGCCATTTATCACTCTCCGAACTGAATGACAAAAAAATATTTTTTATAAATATGTTTATTATAATCACTATTTGTATACTTTTGCAAACAGTTGCTCTTAACATGCTCACCAAGCATAAGTAAACCCCACATTAATATCGCATTCTATATCTAGTTTCTTGATAATGTATGTATATGTATAACTGTCTGAACATGCTTTCTATTTTCATACTTTATTTTTGAAAGTGTGAGTCTTCGACTATGACAGTGCTGCAAAGCCTTTTACTTTTATGTGTTCGCACAAAGCGTCTATGTTGTTGTGTGTGCTTTTAATGCCCATCAAGGACGATGAGTGTCATATATGAAATGATACTCTCACCAACAGTGCGACTTTGCCATATCAAAATGTGCAGACGGAAACAGTGCTTATGCATACTATATACTAACCCATATAAGCTGACAAAATGCAAACATATTTACTTATTTCTATATGTATTCGTGTAAGTGCATATATATAACTGGAAAGTGTATTCTTCGTTTGTTTTATCATGCGTTGAGTGCATTTTAAAAATAAACAAACAGCTTTGTGCAAACACAAATATCTTATATACTTACACGTATTCACAGATGTGCATACATGTGTGTATGTATGTACATGCATTATAAATGCACAAATCAAATATGAATATAAAGTATACACGCATATAACTAAGTAAATGAAGAGAGTTATTTATATTGTGTATATCAAAGTGTGATTATTTTAACCCTCCAAATCTAGGGAAGGATAGTTACTGGACATAAAAATGTAGATATAAGTAAATATACGATATTACTGTATAGAGATCTATGTTTGGTTCTCCACAGTCATCAATGAGCTTCTCTAAAAATTCACAAGAATCACTATTTCTCGGATATTATATGGTAAAAGATTAGATATTGCCTGCATTTAGATTTGACGCGATTTTTAGTGCCAACGTCTGAGTTTCACTTGAAACACAAATTAAATAATTTTCGTGAAACCATACCTTTTTCATTGTTAAGAAGCTTCATAAAACTGCTCTACAGAACCACCTGCCATTTGAAATTAGCGAGGAAGTTATTGCATCCTCCAATGTCTCGAAGAATAAGCAAAAAAAAATTGTCTACAGTAATACAAGCTGAAGAAGTTATGTTGAAGACAAAGCTTCTACATATCATTGATAAAACTGTAAATTGTATTTTTAATTGTTGCTTATCTGCCAGCTTGATATTCTTTGAGAAAAAGCATATGAGATCCCACAACAAATCAAAGGTTTAAGCGAGCAATGCAAGGACATACAAACATATAAATATGCGTTTCGGGTGTAACGAATTGTAGTTTCCGTACAAATTATGCTTGTATCGCTTTATATTATTAAATTTCTCTTGCTGTGTATAAGGGACTACATCAATGCACTTTCAAATTTTTTTATTTGCTCTTTCGATAGTTTATATTTCCAAAAATATTCTGTGGAATCGGCAAGGTCGCACTTGGAATAGTTTTTGGATGGCAGCGTTCTAAAGAGCGACCGCTCGGAGATGCAAACATATTTATATAAGTGAAACTTTAAACGCGTTTTCCTCGAAACGGCATTTTCAAAGTGGCTGACATCATAACTCAACGAGAAATTAACCGACCGACTTTAAATTAAAACTAAGTATTGTTGAATATATACTATACAATGACCTACGATATTTTCGATTGCTAGAAAATTGTCAATTTGGCTTTAAAAACGACAATTTTTTACTAAAAAAAAAATTATTATTTTTTTTTCAAAATTACGTCATTTTGTTAATTCTTAATATTTTTTAATATTAATTTGTATAGGAAAAATCTCTAAGTTTAATAAGCTTGAATGAATTTTTTTGTTTTATATACTCATTCGGCTGGAATAATGCCAGCAGTTGGGGTACTTTCTTTTTGGCACCTCCGAAAATAGCACATAACTCCGTTATTTATCAATATTTTTTAGAAACAAAATCTTAAAATAAAGCTAAAAAAAATACCTTATTACGTTCAAAGAAGTTCGAAACATTCAATCGAGTACTTTCTTTGAAAAAATTCACGAAATTCGTCTACTTTTCATGCGTTACACTGGTATAGGCCCTTAAACATGTATTCGTAGAAATTCGTGTTTATGCGTATATATATGTATTTAATTTCGTTTGCAGATTGTACAAATATATTAGGTAGAGTTGCAGCAAGCATTCAATAACTGTTTTTTGCAAGAAATAATTTTATAATTTTTGCCAAAATTTCACTATAAACGATAAACTTGTGAAAAAAGCTTGTACAAATTGTACAATTTGTATAATTGTGGTTTGCGGTGTTAACAATTCTAGAAACTTTTTCGTTAATTTGAACTCCTTAGCTTTTTTGGATAAGGTAAAACTATAAGTAAACAGGAAATTGTAGCAGCTAATCCAACGTAATTTTGGTTTCATTCGATAAAAAAATGGAAAATTCATGTAAGCACGATTTCGATTTACTCATGCAGCGAAATTCAATCTGCGAATCGCTCCGCAAAACAAAATTGATCAATTTCAAAAGCATGTGACGGCTGGCAGTGAAAAGTGGCTAGGCCAGGGTATTACCGGGAAACACATATTTGACCTAAATCACATGTTTCTGGTTATGTCAAATAAATGTTTCAAAATTGTGCAAAATATTAATTTATATTACTACACTTTACAAGTAAAAGGGTTCCAAGAAAGCGCTTCTTCATTGTAAAGTTTTAAAAAATCTGCTTCGGGTAACACTTTCATTGGGAGATAGGTAAAAAAAGTCTTCTACGAAGAAGCTAAAATTTCTCTCATTGTTAAATTTATTGTCTTGTGATAGCCCTGATTTCTATTGATTGTAATTTTTGAAATTGGGCACCAATACATACCATTTATGGAAACGAATAAATTCATAAATATCTATATAATCACAAATTAGTGAAAAAATATATAAATTTCCGCAAAAAATCATATTGGACACCACTCTTATACTAGATATGATTTCATTAAACAAATTCTTGGATAGAAATAGGCCAACTTTCCATTCAATTGCACAATAAAACATTTTTATCCACAATCCGCTAAGTGATGTAAAAAGAATTGGATTGCACAGTTTTCCATTACATTGCAAATTCATAAAATAAATTTGTTACGCATACGCCATGGCAACCCAAGCAGTGGGGTTAATATTAGCACTAAGCGAAATAAATATTTTCTACATATTATTTGCTCTGTATAATTGCTGGTATGTATTGAATATATTAAATGTATGTAAATATATATATGTTTATGCCTTTATAAAGGTAAGCCAGCACTCCAACATATTGCCACAGCAATTTACTTGAAACAAGTAAGTAAGAGCTAATTTCGGGTGCAACCGAATATTTAGTACTCTTGCAACTTGCTAGATTTAAAGGCAGGGAAATACTATAAGTTGTAAAACGTTGAACTACGGGGTCGGAATCCAAGCAGTTTTATATATAGCTCATACACTGACCGACATATTTGGCATAAGGTTTATTTCCAATCGTCCAATTTTGACCTCGGCTACATTAAAGGCTTCTCATACAATTTTTGAAGGGCTGAGCGACGACCACTTTATAAAATTTTCAGCCTACAGGTACCTTGTACTACTGCAAAGCGTTGTTCCAATATGTTATTTTAATGTTCTATATTTAGTTTTAATGCTTAATTATGAAGAAACATTAGGTGAACAAATCTATTATACTCTGTAGCAACATGTTGCAGGAGTATAAAGACGAAATGCAATATTTCAGTAGCGCTATGGAAGAGCTTTTCGCAGCGCTTATAGACTTGAAAAAGGATCTGTGATAAATTAGCGGCAATTTTACTTGAACTTTCTTGTCTTACAGGCACTTTTCGTATACACTCGCCTACGTCTGGAATGCTGTGGCAGTGATTGAAAGACTGAAAATTAAGTAATATGAGCACCATGAAATCTGTGATATTAAATAAGACAGCAAAGAATGCTTAGTTGCTTGGTAATATAATAGGGGTAAAATTTTTCGCAGTAATTCAAAAATTTGATGAACTTTCACATTTGGTATCAAAATTAAGGGGGAGAGTTAAGGAAAATTGCTCTAAGTTAAGTAAACTTATCTGATTTCCATACAGTAAATGCTTATAGAATAATATTTAGAGGCGTCACTGTACATTAACTTGATTTACTCCCTTTTACAGTCGCACAATGGAGATAGATCCCGTTGCTTTGCCGCCCGCAAAGTGTGCCCTTTATTCATATTACCACAAAAATGCGAAATAATCACTTTATATTTAAACTTTGCTGATAGGCGGCAGTAAATGTACAAACTGAACTTTTTATTTAATTGAGGCAATTTATAACCCCTTGCGGTAGAGAAAAACGTGATGAAATAAGCAAAACATCAACAACGCCACTTGCGAGTGCGTAACAAAAAGCCGCACAAACTGCTGGAAAATAATAAATGGGAAAAAATTAAACGAAACAGCGGTTAATGTAACGATGTGAACGTTTCTGTCTTTTATCACGCGGAAGGTTTAACATTTCGTGCAAACTTACGTTGCGGAAGCCAGTGGCTCAACCTTTGGATATTTGCTTACACCAGCGACTGACTAACAAATAAGTAAAAGCTGAAAAGTGTAAGCAGATGTTATTTACAACAGAAAAGCAATCGGGCGCTTGAAAAAAGGCAAGCATCGCAGCCACATATGCAGATATAGGAAAAATTTCCATTTCGACATTGGCAACTGAGGCTAAGAGTTACTGCCGCATAAGTGGTTTTCTGGGTTGTGAATTGTGTTCTAAAGTCGCTGCCGCATACAAGCTATATAATTGCAGTTGCTGCTTTAGCCGTCTGTTGAAGCTATTGCCGCTGTGGTTTGGTAAAAAGTGCGGTATATTTAAAACAACAATTTAAAAGCCAAGATATAGAGTATTTAAATAGATATAGCTGCTGATGTACTAACAAAGAATGAACTAATTTCAATAACAATGGCCTCCAAAAAAAAGGTTTGATGCGGCTCTGTTCGTATCTGTTGTCGGTGAGGTTGGTAGTATAAACCTGATTTCTGCTACTAAATGCCAGCTAACAGCTCTAGTTCACACACAATTGTTATTTCACGGTGAACGTTTCCACCGAGTTTTAATTTCTTTGGAGCACAGGTAGCAAGGTAGATGCAATGGTTGACTTATGCGTGTCCAGGACGATCTCACTCAAGAAAGTCACTCAAAAAACATGTTCTTGGAGTATAATTTCTAAAAAACGGTAATATTTTTCAAAAGACTGCTGTTTTTTTTTATTACTTCTTATTAATGTGAGCTGACGTGGAAAATGTGACTAATATTTTCGAACCAGTTCATATAATGTACCCACAATCAGGTCTAAAATCTTAGACACCAAAATGAGTGCAGGTCAGTATAAATGCTTGGCAGCAAAAATGAAGCTCAATTAATTATCATACATATTTGCTACTTTATAAGATACTGGCAGAAAAGTGCTTTTGCATTTAGAATTGTATTCTAGCACAATGTTCCTTTTCCTTTTTAACTTAGGATTTTAAAGCTTAATATTAATCACATTTTTAGCGATAAATCTATGATATGGTATTCTTTCTTCCATTTGGTAAATTATGCCATAACTGAAAAAAGTGTACTCAAGGTATTAATAAGAGCATGTGTCAGTTCATAAGCTTGTCGTGTGGTCCTTAATCCCAGTCCTAGGAGCTGACACATAATGTACATTTGTAAATGTGCCATGCAAATGCGTGTGGCATATGGCACACATGTGGCATACAGCAGTTTTATTGTTGCATTTAACATCCTCCACTGGCCTGCTGGTATTATGATAACGATCACTGACATATCTACGCAAGCAGCCTTTTTTATTGCCGAGCTAAGTGTTTTATTTATTTTTCCTTATGTGGTATATACTTAAATATATATATATTTGTATATATGTAGTTGATGTACTTCATATATGAGCATACTATTGGCATAATTATGTGTATCCCTAGCCACTGTTATATTAACCCTCGCTGATAGCAATTTTCGCAAACGACTTTCCACTGACTTTGACCTCTCGTATTCCGACAATTCAGGCATCGCATGCCTTTGAAAGCGTTTGGCTTTCTTTATTTGGCATTAATGCCTGCGTGCTGTTCATGTCATTAATTAAATATAAATTTTTTTCCATGTGTGTTACACTTTGAATACCCTGTAAGAAAAGCTAGAGTAGTGGGGAAAAAATAACAAAAATCTCTGAATAAAATTTTTAGCTAAGTCAAGCAAAAATAAAAATAGCGCTGCTAATACAAAATTTTCTATTAAATTGCATTTTTAATTAAAATGATCAATTTGCAAAAATTCTTTTGTGCTCAAGATGGGTTTGGGCGGGCTAGCTACACGCTAGATAATGTATACAATTTATGGGAAGGGTAATAATTTTTATGGTGGTCCATTCTATTTTAGCACTCTTTGGTTAATTTTTCCGCATCATCGCCGTTCAATAGCTATTAAAAGAGTGAAATTAATTGCCTTTTGCAGGCTACAACAATATCTAAACGAAAGCTATGAAACAAAAATGCAGCATTAAAAAAGCAGAAACAAAAAAAAACAATAACATTATCGACTAGCATTAAACTCGACAGCTCGCACAACAAAGCGATAAAAAATATTTTAAACACAACATCAACAGCAGCTACAATGGCCTATTTGACAACTGCACTGGCAACAATAAAAAATACAAACAAAACAACAAACAACAGCTTGGCATAACAAACCATAACCGGCGCCGACCATAATGACAATCGTCGGCTGTTGAAATTAATACGGCTGTGTCTGTAAATAAATGTTTATAAGTATGTTCCTGAGTGAAAAAATAAAAATAAATAAATAAAAATTAATGTATGTATATACAAAACAATCAACACATTACTGAAAGCTGTGGCGCGAAAAAAAACAAGAAACAATAATAAATTCCAATAAATGCAAACAAAGGATACGCTATAACAAAAAAGAGCATAAAAATAAACCACAACCATAACCAAGCAGCTGTGTGGGTGCGTGTATGCGTGTGTTAGTGCTTCAATGCAGACAGAAAAAAATTTAATTATCGTTAAAATCGTTTATATATGGGTAAGCAATTAATTACTGCACATTTATGGTAATGGGGGCCCACATGCCGATACACAATTTACCACTTGCGCTTCATTCATCCTTATATGTGCAGCAGTATTGGTGTACAACCCAACAGACACCGACCCGCTGTGCTGCATGTACTATATATAGCGTACTGAGTGCTCACCAGCTACACATTAACACCCAGCTGCGTGGTTAAACAAATATGTCAACCCGCGTGTACCGTGGCGTATGAGTGACATTCTTCCATGTAAATTATTCAGTGATGAAAACGATCTTTTTAAACCACATACTCACAAAGCGTGTTTCAAATATTTTATTTACTACAGCAAAATATGCAACGGCATGTTTATTCTGCGTTATTTATTCGTTTAAAAATATTTTAAGCCTCTGAGGAGAACAATGTGTACATTCGTGGTAACTCGCTGTATGTACTTAAAATAGAGATAATGAGTATTGTAAGCCCGCAATTTAATGCATAAATATTGATGTGCAGCCACAATAGTAAATATTGTTTTCTGACTATACACTATTTAACGATTTTTATAAATATATTTTGTTTGTAATTATTTCATTATAACTTAAACAGGGTTTGCCACGAAGTTTGTCCCACCAAGAAGGCGACTTCTGAGACCCAATGAAGTCTATGTATATGTATATATGATTAGCGTGGCATTCATCTATCTTTCTGTCTGTATATACGTGAACTACTGACTGACCTTTTCCACCAAAGAAGACGCATCTACGATATCTGATCGATATCAGACAACTACAGCATATAGCTTTCACACAAACCTAACGATCAACATTAGACTATTGTACAAAATTCTTTTTCGTTTAAAAATGTTTTTTCTTTAGACACAGTTGGTTTAAGTCAACCAGAGTACCCAAAATAATTATCTTGAATATACGAGGACTAAAATAGCTATGAACCAATTTAACCACTTTCACTAATCATAAATCTTTCGAAAAAGGTTACCTCAAAAAAACCAGTAATTCTTCATCTAAATTCCTCACTCCAATGCCTTATTACTATTCATACATTCCTTGAGCATCTGACCTCATTCGCCTCAGCGAAAAAAGCGAATGAATGTGTGAAAATATTGCTTACTTTGTTTGACTTGTTACTGAAAAATACGTGTGCAACGATTAGACGGAACCAAACGACATAACTGCACGCACAAAATACAGTTAATTTCTGCAGCGAAAACATGAATATAATTACGCCGTAAATTAGAGCGTTTTATTGTTTTATTATCGCCATATAAGCGATTATTAATTGTTGTAAGTCACGGCAAATAGTAAGATGTCAAAGTAATTGCACACACTAACCGACAATCAAAACGCAATTCCATTACAATTCCAATGCAAAACGTGCACGAAATGTGTGATAATTTCTATTATTAATTTCGGCTCTCTCATAAATTTATATAAACCAAATAGTGCTTGCTACACGATATGGCGACGATTATACAATCTGCATGCCATGATTTGCCGGAAGTGTGTTTGGAAATTATTTCAACATTTGCTTGCGGAAGGCAAGGAACACCCACACGTAACTAATCTCAAATTATGACAGCAATACTCGTATACCTGCATACAATCATCCGATTTGGTGTTTGGCAGTAGTAAAGAAAAGAGTTGGGCAAAAAGCTGGTTACATGACGCGGGTGAAAGTAAGAATGAAACAAGCAATTAAATTAGTTGTAGAAGTTCCTGGGGCCTGTGATTTCGACACGCACTGCGTGACATTTATTTAGGAAAATGGAATTTAACGGTAGTTTTCATTCATAGTTACATTTACTTTCATAATCATTGAAAATAATAAGTTAAGTATGCCTCGAACAGTGTTGAAAATTTGGAAACTGTGGTGGTTCAGTAAAATCGTATGCAATATTATTTGTTATGAAAATTATGTTAGGGGGAGGTACCAGAAAAACTTTGAAAAAATTATTTCATAAAAGTTTAGTATGATGATTTCAGAATATGTCAAACAAATATTTTAATATTATTTCAAGTATTTCTCATATAAAATCGCATTAAGCAAAGCGCCTGCAATCCTTCAATTTTCCAGTGTTTTAGTTTTAAGTACATTTTTCTCAAATCCATGCTTTTAGAATCCACTACCCCGATAACTCAAAAAGTTATTGATCGATATTCATGGTTTTGCACATATGTATGTATCTTTTTTATGGATAAAAAAAATTGTTCGAGTGTTTTATTTTACGAAACAAACTTAATTTATTAAAAAACGTTATCTTTGTCTTTTGCAGATCCATAGAATCGATGTTATAATGGCAGCAGATTGAAATGACTCACTGCGACCTTCCCCATAGAAGTTAGTTTACGGCCGCCATTTTCAATAATTGAAATTTTGTTTATTAATTTAAGGTATAAATAAATTATACTTATTTTCAAATATATATATATAACTTCTTTAGTAAAAAAAAATGATGAAAGTGAGCCAAATTTAAGTATGTATGCCTCGCCCACGCCCTTCCTTATAGTTATTATATACATATATTATAATATTATATATATCTAACAAACTGAGAGTTATTCAGAAATGCAGCTTACAGACAGAGCTCAGCTTATGATTTTGTGCTTTCCGTTTCATATTACTTGACACCCAAAATTGGCAGTTGCTGACCAAAGATAATATATATTACGTAAATTATAATCCTCTTTGTAGTTAAGGTGAAATATTTAGAATAAAAAAAACGGATAATTTGTGAGATATTCCCCGTCATATAAATAGTAACAATGCAATAAAAAAATTACAACTTTAAATATTTAATTTGAAGTTTCTGTAAACTCTTTCTTTAGTGTAATCTGAGCGTGACTGTATTTCTCTGGAATCAAAATTTAATTTTTTAACCTCAAAAAGTCCCTGAACATCGTATTTTCCAAAACTCAAAGTGTTATTTGTTTTCCCACATATCAGAACCGCCCTAATGCATACCTTATACTTGGATATGCTGCAGTTATGCCTGAAGTTGCAAAAGCAATTACGCGATAAGACTGTATTGTTGACTACTTAAGCTGCTCATACACATTAATCCTGCGTGAATTTGAGTTTGGGAGCAGCCCACATGCTTTCTCAGGAAAACAGTGTTGCTATTGATGTATGTAAAACATGCAAATTCTTATCGCAGATCTCACACGCAAGTCCCACATTAGAAAGCTAGTTTAGTAATATAATAAAAAGTTTTTTGTTTTAATGAATTTTGAAAGCCACGCTAGCTCATTTCTCACATATGGATTTAAGTGGACTTAATACTGTTTATATGATAATATATATCCAGAAATTTTACACAAATTGTTATTAAATATTTCAAAAAAAATTTAAGTGAAAAAGATTTGCTGTAGTAATATTGTTTTTCCACAATTTTCTCTGCATGGTGAGACAACAATGTGGAGTAACATAACTTGCTATCAATACAGTTAGTTTATTTCAATTTGAGAACTAATTGAGCGTCAGTATACAGATTCGTCTCTTTCCACCTTTACTAAAAGCCTAAGAAGCGTAGAAAGGTCTTTCAAAAGTAATCAGTAAGCACCCGTTCTATGTTTAATATTAAAAAAGTCTCTGCCGTAGATTGTGTAAACTCACAAACCAGAAATTGATTTTGAGAAAATATTCTACGCAATTTGAGAACTTAATATGAATTTACATAACTTAGGAACTATTCTATCCTCAGTGGGAGGTATCCTCTTAAGTTGAGATCTAGTATCTCTGTTGCCTTTTCGCAGTTTTTTTACAAAAAAATATGATACTTCATGTGGATTATCTTAGTTATAAGAGAAAAGCTTCTATTTAGTGTGAAAATTGTTGTACAAAGTATAAAAATATCATTAATGGCGATCTAGTCTAAATTTTTTATAGGTAATTTATAGTTTTATTCAGGAAAATTAGTTAAAGATTGAAAGCAACTTCATTATAACGATGAATATTTAATATACATATGTTCGCTTCCTCTTTACGACTTTGTTTTCTTTAAAAAGTTTGAAAAAGATCCGAAATTAGAAACTGTCCTCTTGCAATAATTCGAACATATATTTGCATACGCGCCTCTTTGAAATACCTAGAGTCAAACAAGCAAGTCCTAACAGCAAATACTACTGGTTCTACTAAACAAATTTGGAGGAAAAATTAGCGGCTACTGTGCTAAGAGGTCGGTGAGGTAATTAAATTGTGCTGATTACGAATTTGTGTTCAAAAGTTTTCCAATACGTACAGCTATTTACGCCATTTTAGCAAATGGTGGGGGTTCGATCCCTACACCGCTTGGCAGCAACACAAAAAATCCTACTTGTTAGAAAATTTCTACTACCATTTTCGTTTTTAGCAACCCAAAATTAGTAATCAATAGCCTCTAACATCCGAGTCGTGACTGTAGACTAGTGTTATTAGTATTAATCAGCCACACAACTTTATGCAATTCAAACTTTAGATAATATTAATGTTATTTTGTAAATATTTTTTCATAAATTGGTCTATAAGTTCGTAGAAATGTAACTGCTTGTACTGAAAAGTGGCCAAAATTCGCTTCAAAACTTTAACAAAATACCTGCTACTAATCATCTGCCCAAGCATTCCCACAGTGAACCGGCTAGCTGACATCATCAACACTTCATGTTTTGTATACATAAAGTAATTTAATTTTATTACACGTGTGGGAAATGCCTCGACAAGTAGACCCAAAAACATTTATGTGTTTGTGTGGTTTTTTCGAAAAAGCTGAAATTCTTGTTTAATATTGATAAAATGTAAAGCAGTTGAGGATCCTGAGGATTAAAATTTACTACACAAACTTAAATTAATTTCGTACGATACACTGCGCTACCTCTAAACTAAATGATATTAATGAAAATAAGACACTGAAGTGTGTTCGCTTATGCAAAATGTCCTTTTGTGTCACATTGTAAGCACAGCAAGCAAAATATATATTGTTCGCTTATGCAATCTAAATATCCACTTCTGTGTTGGTTTATGAATGTAGTTTTTTCGAATTATTGTTCTCTATACAATTAGTTTCTAGAGCATAAATATACTTGTAGTCTTTTTGTTATTTGTTGCCGTGCTCGCCACTGTTTTATCCACTTAAGTGAAGTACCACTAGGCGTATGATTAATTTATTATGTTTGCACCGCCGCCCTTAGCCAGTCAACGACAGCACAGACTTATATGTATATCTGCTATATATGTTTATGAGCATGTATTGCTGCTTTGTTAAAAAAGGCGAGGCTTATGTGTCACAGCCAAATAATTTGTCGACACATTTTTGCGTTGGAAAAACATGGCAGACAAAGTGGTGACATAAATATATATACATATATATACCCAGACAATACTACACTTTCCATATTTTTACATTACCATATATGCGCTTAACTTGGTCCCTTCATTTCTGTATTATTAGAGTCAGGAAAGGCACTAGTCTACGACAAGGGTTTCATGGCTAAAAGTGAAACCATCGGAAAAGTGACACTTTTACAGTAAAAGTTTTACTCCAATTTATTAAAGTTAGTTCATAATGAGCGCATAGTTGCTAGTTTGCTAGGGTGTATTTTTTGAAATAGAATTAAATAAATGAAGTGCTAGAAGTAAATCCACTTTAAATTGAAAATGCAAACTTTACTACTTATAAATTATCAATTTTGATGTATGATACTAGTATATTTGCAATCCGAACTGAAAAGTCGAAATCTCCTGCCACAACACCCTGTAATATAGTAGTTTGCTGAATGTAAAAACACTCTCAGTAAATTATTTGGGCTTTTGGTTCAAAATAGTTCAAGAACTAGTTCGTTTTACTGCTGAGATTAGATGCTCAAGTCTATGTGGGTGTAGAGAACATATAGTGGCTTTAGTAAGCTGTCAACCCATATGAAAATTACTAATTGCGTTACAGTATAATTTTACGATTTGTATGTTCGATATGTACATATACTATTATTTTCTCTATAAATATTTTATTTTGAAATCGAGACTGGAAGTGTACTTGCGCTACAAATTAACTCACTTGAATGCACTTTAGTTTTAGGTTAACCATTACAGCTTTTTTTGGCTATTGTAAAAATTATATAAAGTTTCTCATAATGAATACTTAACAATTTTGTATAATATGATGCTAATTCGATATGTTTTCTAACTTTTTTCGTACAACTATCCATGTGGACATGTTGCATATACTATATATTTATTTATTATTGTTGTTGTTTTGCTCACATAGTTATTCTCATTGCTTGTTAGCCGCACACAAATTATTCGCTTCATTTTCTTTTCATTCGTTCTCTTTATTTTCGCTTAACTTTCACTCCCATTCGCCGTGATTAATTATCCGGCGCTTATATATACAAATGTGCATCGCCACGCATACGCATACACGTTATACATGTGTGCGTACACTCGAGTGTAGTTTGCGTTGATTATGAATGCTAGACGATTTTTTCGCATCACACTCGAAACATCAAAATCAGGCCACAGTCTCGGTCGAATGGCTCAATAGCACTCATATACGGCTATACGCATATGTATGTATTATGCATGCATACACATATTTGCAAATAACATTGTGTATTTTGAAGTTCTTTCATTGTAGACTTGTGCTCTGTTCTGCCCCACAATGGACATGTGGCTTTTGATTAATAGTCCACTGTGCTATTATCTCGGTCTACAATGGCGATTTACTTGTCGCTTTAATGCTGAGCCTTGCTGTTAAGCGTACTTACCAGCCCAACAACTTTCATATGTATTAATTGTTCGGTGTGGTGTAATCTCTTCTCATGAATGTACAACTAATTGTTGTTATTATTCTTGCTTTGTTCGACCTCTTTGTAAGCAGCTTCACTGTTTTGCTTTTCTCATCATATTTCATCTTAATAAATGAAAGTTTGCCAAACTTCGGCAATTGTTCGTACACTTAGTAAGAATACAAATTTGATTGGCTTTCTTTAAGTACCTGTGAATTGTCTTCGCGTTGCCACGTATTTTCATTAAACACCGACTGTCACGCTTAATTGCAGCATACAAATGGCGCACATAAATAATAAAGTTTGATTTGCCTGATGCATCACTGGAGGAAAGGTAAATATAAGGAATGTGTGCTTATTGCTCCCGTGCGAAACCCTCAATAACTGACCTTTGCCACTGGTGAAATGAAAAAAATATGGAATGAAAAATGTTGAAAATTTTGAGAGAAAAATGTTCTTTTGCGACCACGAAACTAAGGGCACAGCGAATGCAGGTAGTAATTTTCTTATTTTTTCGAAAATCGTCTTTGCTCATAAAGTAATAAAGTTGATCTAGAGTAAATAGTACATAAAATAAAGCAAGCCACGCATAAAATTACCTTTAAAGTTTTCGTTGTAAATTTTATTTTCATGTAGCACCTATTTTGCTCTTTACAATACTTTTATATGTATATAGTATTACATATATGAATGAATTTAATTCTAATAAAAGCAAATATTTTATATTTTTACTAGTTTCTCTCTAAATTTATTCGAAATTCCTATACGGATTAATATGGAAATTCCATTCACATAATTTGTTTTCCAGTTCTTTTGCTTTTAAAAATCTAAACGCTGGTTTTATTGCTTATTTCATAGATGCAAATGCAAAAATGAAATCACATATTTTTTCTATACCAGTATATTTATGTTTGTGCTCACTAGTAATTGTTCATATCCGGAGAAGTGCATGCATATTCAGGCAGCCACTCTTAAAATATTTGCATATTTGAATTTTCACTCAAAAGGTCTTCCTCCGGCTGAAAGCAATTGTTATGCAAAGCAATTTAAAGTAGTCTTCAACTGCGTTATGGTACTGATAAATTAGAAAAAGGAGCACTAAATTTGTATTTATTTGCTTACATGTGTTTTTGTATAAAGAAAACATACTTGACAAGTATGATAATAATTTCAAATGTATGCGTGCACAAACCAACAACAAACTTTATGCTTAATACACTAATTGTTGGTAAGGTGTTTTATTTAAATAGAAAAAATGTTCTTTATAGAATTCAGAGTTATCATCATACCCTAATGTAGAGTCATCATCCTACCTTACTCAACAGCAACAGCACACATACCAGACGCTTGACAAAATAACAAAATTAAAATCAACCAATGCAATAGAAAATTATTGTCGAAAAGAAGAAATCAATCAGTCGAAATATATGTATGTTAATAAACATGTCAATAAGCTGAAATACAATAAACTCAACTTAGCAATTGAAAATTGAATCACCTGTGGCATACGCCTGAGTGGTTGTCTGGGAGGTTGTTCACAACAATGATGTATCGTGTTTCTAAATCCAGGTCATTTAGAAAATTATGAAACTATAAATATGTAGTTTTGTTAGTAGACAGATATAGATAGAGATTATATACCGTTTATGCACAGAAAGCAATGCTTGCTGCGTGGGAGTACGTAGCGTATGAGTAACAGAGAGATTTCAGAGAAAATTAAATATTTTAATTAAAATTACATATAGCAACAACTAGAATTATCAATTTTGCTAATATTCTCAATTGTCATTATTTTTTAGTACTAGGTTGATCGATTTCCTTTTTAGGCAAATACTACAATATATACATATATGTACAAGTATTAATTTTGATTAAAAAATATTTTAGTAGGTATTTAACAAAAGTGGTTTAATGAATTCCAGAAACAACAAGAAACTAAAATTTATGTATGTATGCAAAATGCTGATCAGAGAACAGTGAAAATTCGCTGAATACTGTAAATTTGTAAATGATACACCAATATTTAAACCGATTATACATACTTCTTACAACCTGAACAAAGTTATGTTTGGCATGCTTTTGATATTTAGAAAGACATATGGGAGACCCTATTAAATAGTACCTAAATGATTAGCGTGCTGGGCTGAGTAGACTTAGCCATGTACGTCTGTCACCAGCAAACTAGTTCCTCAGTTCTCGAGATACCGATCTGAAATTTTATCCACGTTTTTTTCTCACTAAGAAGTTGCTCACTTGTCGAAATCACGTTATCGTATATCTGCCATCCAAACTGTCCCATGTTGGTTTTTTTTTATTTATTTTATTTTTTATTTTTTTTTTATAAAATATCTTTCCGAAAGTTGACATGGATTATTTTTCAAGATAGCGGTACAATCTTCGAATGACTAGCTCACATGTGACTACTTTAGCATATATCTGCCAAAGTGACCCATCAAAATCAAGCGCTTTTATTTTCAAAATATCAGAAACTCGTAGCGTCTTTGCCGCTTTAAGCTAGGCTATGTTACTGTTGTCTTTTGAAGAAGTAAATAAAGCGCACATATTAATTGGAGTACACTCTATGTGGTATACAAATGTACAATATATGTATGTAAGCTATATACGCATAAATATTACTGAGCGTTAAATGCTCGAGCATGAGAAAGCATAAATATCTGGTTTTAGGTGTAATTAGCAATTGTCCACGCACAATTGCTGAATCGCCTCGCTGATTTCGCCACATGCATACATACATATGTACATATGTGGGTTATTAAGTGACTGGCAATTTTCTACTAAGTTTATGATCAACAAACAACTTCACTATTATCAACAGATAATAATGAAGTAAGTGATTACTTAAATACGCTGACTTTCCAGTCTTAAGAGGAAATATTTATTCAAGGAATGCATACACACATATACAAGCGTTCTTATAATATTTAATAACACTTTTTTAAGTTATTAATTATTTAAATATGTAAAGTTGTTACAACAAAGACTAAATATTTTTATATAACGTTATACGTTTTTGAGAATTTAAGTTTTAACTACAAAAATTTAAAATATTGAAGGCTATATTTGAAGAACGGAGCGTAATAATAATATTCAAAGCATAAGTGCATATAAATCTGCCAAATCTGTCTTATGTGCGCAGACATTATCCCACAAAAAGCCGCTTGAAAATTTTTAAACCACTTTCAACCGACTAAATTATTACTGTGTGTAAAATATCTTATTTAGAAATTACATTTATACATACTACATTTTACATTTTATAGCTGTTGTAATATATTGCATATTGGGAATAACCAATTTAAATTTTTTTCAATGGTTTTCAATTTGGAGATAAAACGTAGGAAGTTCCAAACAATAAATTCAAAATGTTCTTTTCCGTAATTTTTTTGTCCTAAAATAACAATATACACTGCAGAACTTTCTTGTTATATTTTTCTGTCCTTTCAAAGTTTTTTTTCATTCTAATAAATTAAATAAAAAATCGGATTAAGTTGCTATAGTTCATTAATTGATCCTTGTTTCGAAAATTTTAGAGGCAAGCGATAGCTCTTAAGCACAGTTCATATGGAGCTTAAACTGCTAACGGCAGAAGAATGGAATACAATTTGTATGACCTCAATTAACCCTTCCCTGTAAGGCATTTTTTCTATTCCTTTGAAGTAATCCCCCACACCAAACATTTGCAAGTTATTAATCCTACATCAGTTTTATGAAAATTAATATGACCGGACCTGATAGGAGACATACTATTAGTTCACATAACACGTACCATATCATCCCCGGTACACAACAAAGTCTCGATAACACGTTTAACTTAATTTGAATGACTTGGTAAAACGGTTTTTATTCTCAAAAGAAGATTTTGGAATATATCTAGTTCCAATTTTTTAATTTTCATATTTTTATATTTATATTTATATTATATTTAATAAAGGGCCAAAATCGATACTTTTTGTTCAAACTTGTTTTAACCGTCGCCAATTTGTCAAATTTCGGAAAAAAGCTTCCACAGCGCGATAGCGACTTTTCTTCAGATTAATAAGCTTTTTGAAATTTTTGTTTCAGATCAAAGGTGCGGCCGCAATAGTAGACATCGTACAAGACCTTTTGTTTACGTGTCATTTTAACAATTTATTTGACTATTATACACTTAATAAATAAACCAAAAAAAACCAGTAATTTTTTATTTGTCATGAATGTATTTATTTATAATAAAAAACACGGACCGTTTAGTTAACTTTAATATTAAGAAAAAAAAAATCGCGAAAATCAGTAATTTTTTGGAGGATCATACCGAGGCGATCCATTAAATAAAATTTTAGCTTAAACAAGAATTTCAGCGGGTATTTCTCAGGCGTAGTAGATTGGGTTCTCATACCACTTCTTCTGTTTTTTTTGTCTTGCCTCAAAAGGGCATGTACAAATTTTCAGATTCATTTCTCAAAAAATCAGAGAAAAATCAAATCAGCTCTTCATGCTGATTATTTAAAAAAGTATATATATTTTTAAGGGGTCAGTAGGGTAATCTTTTTCAAATTTTTTTTTTGCATTTTCTGTTCCCTTATACCCTTAGAATTAATGTAGAAGCCTACTATACCGTTGGAAAGTTTCGAAAAAGGCCCAAAAATAATAATACCGCTCGACGTTTTTTCAAGGTTTATGTCCATCTTTGTATGAGTTTTCAGTACCTCAAACTTTAAACGCGTTTTTCTCAAAACACACTTTTTTAAACAGGCGGACATGATTCCGGTTGAACTTCTCAACCGATTTGCTTAAGTTTTTAATAAAAAGCTTGGCCATCGTCCCTACGTTTCATAATTTTTTATAATTCATTGACAATGTTATGTCAAAATTTATGTTAAAAAACATGTGAAAAAAAAGAAAAGAATGTTAATGACTTTTTTGTTTATCAACATTTTTCATGATTCTAGTAGGGACAATAACCATTCACGTACTTTTTATGAATAAATTGGATTTTTGTGTTTCAGATGATCCAAGCAAGAGAAATCGTGTCCGCCAGTGAAAAAACGCATCTCATTCACCCAGCCATTGCTCCGGCAGATGTCATAAAAAAATTCCGATTTGTTTATACACTTCACGATATACCTCATGATATGTGAAAAAAGTTCTATTGCAGAATAAAAATTTCTGTGAAAAAAATTTCAGAAAAACAGGCCAGATTATCCTACTGATCCCTTGAGGCTGCCGGCGCTTCCTCCATGGTGTTACAAACTTCATGGCAAACACAATACGCCATGTTCAGGAAGTCGATGGATTAAAAAAGAATACCTTTCTCCGGTATTTCTTATTGGTGGCTATCTTTTATTGAATGTAAATATCTAGATATTATATCTGAAGGTGTGATTATACATATTTAAAAATATACAAAGCGTCTTGACATGTCTTTACCTGTTTAATTTTCAAATGGCTGTCTACTTCAGCATTTCAATATAATACTACACTTTTATTTAAAATGTATTTCAATTTCGTTTCCAATTATGGCCAGCAAGGCATTTTGTCTGCGGCCACTATACTTATTTCTCCAGAACTTGCTTGTTGCCAATTTGCTTTACTTCCTTTCCACTTGTATTAAATTTAATGAAATTACGCGTCACTTATTCTCGCCACGTTTTCAGCGCCAACATTAGCAGGTGCCAGAGGTTTATGTCCTCGCACTTAAAACTGCAGCTGGGCAAAGGGCGTTTGTGTCAGCTTTAATTTGCTGAGCTTTTGCGTTTTACAACTTTTTTTCTTCAAATTTTATATTTTTGATTTGCTTGCTTTTCATACCAACATCACTTTCATTCCACTTTCTACACATTTTCACATTTTCTCACTTTGGTATGTATGTATATACGGTTTCTGACTTTTTTGTTTTGCCTCACCTTTTTGTTGTGGAAGCGCGCTGAGTATGCAGTGCACGTAACTTATGGCAGCAAACATCTGTCAATGCCAATGCCAAATATCGGAAAAAGGTACATAACTGCGACAATTTTCACAATAAACCTCGTTAAGTTGAGTTTTCCGGTAGATTTTTACTATTTTTGAGACTGTTGTGCCTTTCACTAGCACATGTTACAAGGGCAGCAGACTTTGCATTACTTATTGCTGCACACGCACAAATAGGTCCATTACGTTCCGTATTGGGTTAAGTTGAGTGTTGTAATTCCCGGATGAATTTGTTACGGCGCTGCGAAAGAACGTGTTCATGCACTTTAACTACTAAGTGACACAGTTAACGCTGTTAGCTAGAAGGCAGGAAACATTGATTATACGCACACAGACACTATAAACATACATACATATAAGTATGTATGTAAAGACCAATAGTAGCTAAGTGTACGACAGCGCCACCGGCAAACCGACCGAACTACACTTAAACCGACACAAACAACTTCTGCGACGTAAACTTAGCCTTTCAGACAGTTGCCAGTTTACGTGTGACAAAGCAAGGACGACATAGTGGCGCCTTCTACTGTCCAAAACGGAAGCACGCAAGTACACACGTTCACGCTTTAATTGCAGAGCTCTTACTACCTTGGACACAACATCTCTTACATCTCAACACTGAACTCTTACAGCTGCTTCGGCCTCTCGTAGCAACAACAGCACACAAACTCATATAAGCTTAATTGATTTCTATGTTACTGTAGCTGACCAAAATGCACGCAACTGCTGAGCACTCATACGCACTGTAGGTCTGCATGGAGAACAATTGCCGGTGCTATGCCTGCATTTGAGTTCCATAGAATTGCACAAATGCCACACATTTGAATTGCTGACAGCATGAAATTTTAGCAACTACTGTTACTATATAGTTGTTGATGCAATGCAAACTGTCAAAGTGAATGGTGAATTATATATGTTATAGACAACAACAATTCGGTAGTTCACAATTGACAGAAGCAATTAACGCCACACAGCTTCACTGCTCGCTTCAACGCTGTGCACCCACTCAACACATTTGCGAACTGCTGGACATTTCACGTAATCTTAGCGCAGCTTTATTTGCCTTAAAACTACTCGGATTCGGCTTTTACTAAGATTTAAGTACTTTTAGTTTAATGGAGATCAAACACTTTTGACAACTTATTTGAAGCTTGTCATATTTTTTTATGCGCACAACACAAATTACACTTTAAATTGCAAATCGCATTTAGATTTATTTGCGATGAACCGTTATTTCGCTTAAAATCACAAGAAATTACTATGCGCCGTCGTTGCGCTACGCGTACCGCCGTCGGTATGTGTACATCCATACCAAACAACACAAATATCGAACATCAACTGACGACAGTCCATTGAAATTGCCGAGAGTTCGGAATGTTGAACTCGTATTTGCAACTGCTGTGCACGAGTCGTGTTTGCACCAACTGTTAGCAGCGACGCAATTTTCCTGCCGCGAAATGCGGTGAGCCTGTTGGGGACGACGCATGCGTTGCAACACTTTACTCTCCAATTTAGGGATATTTCTCTTGTGTGATTTTAATGCAAGGACTTTTTATATCCCCTTATTATGAGGAGTAAGCTGTGTAATAAAAGGAGAGGTGTATAAGGGTTATTATAACGAAAACCATGGAGGAGAAATGGAAAGTTATTTATTTATTAATTTTTTTGTTATTATTATAGAGTGGCGAAAAAATTGAAGAATTCACTTTTAGATCCTAACAAAACGAAGCGTATTTTAAATACTAATGATTATTTTGACGTGAAATTTAGCACAGATAGTGCTACCAACTTATACAGATTATTTTGACGTGAAATTTAGCACAGATAGTGCTACCAACTTACAGAAAAAAAATTGACCGATTCGAAATACACGCGAAGTATACATTAAAAATTCACCTTTCAATTAGATCACAGTGTTACTTGCGTGTAAAACATAACTGATAAGTGCCTTCATAAATCTATCTCTGTACCACTTTAAGCCAAAATTGAACGTTGGCAAATTTTACCTGCTTTAATGGACGCTCAAATGTGATATTTTCAACACTTCATAAATGATCGCATAAATGAAAAGATATTTTGCAACAAAAAACGAATGCATGACCGAATTATGTTTGTGTAAAGTTAGCTCGCAGACACCCCTAACTAACCGATAGAAAACAGACACTTTTTTATACCCTGAACAGGTTCGTAACACCCAGAAGAAATCGTTGGAGACCCTATAAAGTATATATATAAATGATCACTATGTCGAGCTGAGTCGATTTAGCGATGTCCGTCTGTCCGTCTGTCTGTATATATACGAACTAGTCCCTCAGTTTTTAAGATATAGTTTTGAAATTTTGCAAGCGTCATTTTCTCTTCAAGAAGCTGCTCATTTGTCGGAACGGCCGATATCAGACCACTATAACATATAGCTGCCATACAAACTGAACGATCGGAATCAAGTTCTGGTATGGACAACTTTCACATTTGACAATATACATTCACGAAATTTGGTATATATTATTTTCTAAGGCAACAATGAAATCTCCGAAGAAATTGATCAGATCGGTTAACTATAGCAAATAGCTTCCATACAAACTGAAATGCAATTGTGAAGGGTATTTAGCTTGTTTTCTAATCATCCTCCTTATCGCCCATGTATCTAAAATCCCCTAAAATGTATCAGCAGTTCTGATTGAACTTAGCAACTTGGCATTTGAGGCATTAATTTTTCGAAAAATATCAAATTCATATCGAATTCCCTACTGCGCTAAACTACTCTTTGTTGTGGCCAAACGACGCTTTATTTGATGGAAACGAATTTTTGGTTGTGAAATTGGACCAATAAGAACAACTACAATAAGTTTTCAATCATCACTGATAATAAACGTAGTTATGCATGCAGACAAAGTTTTATATATCATAAATCAATAAACCATAAATTTATAACTTTTATAAATAGACGGTATTTATATGCACAGCTATGTCCTGATTTATATTCCAGGAACAACGTTTGCGAATCGTTCAAATTTATTACCAAAGTATTTGCTCGCGCTCTGCGTACAATATTCAGTCGAGATAATCGACCATCAGACATCCATCCGCCATCGCGTGCAAGAACTCATAGATCTGTGCTCGTCCACTTTATGGCAGATTGTCCGGTTAGCGTGCTTACATAATTCAAATCGTAGAAGATTTAAAGCCAAACGACCATCAAACGCGTCACAAGTTCGGTGAATGGGCCCAAAACGGGGTGGCCACCAAACGCGATTTTTACAAGAGATTTTTCTGCAGCGATCAAGCTCACTTTTGGTTGAATTGGGACGTTAATAAACGAAAGTGTCGCATTTAGAATGATGGTAACTCACAAGCAATTGTTGTGACGCCGCTACATCCACAACAATTAAATTTTTAGTCTGCTAAATGACTTTTTCATGAAACAATCAATTTATTGAAATTTTGGGTGAGCACATTCTTTAGCGTCGTTAGCCTGTGTATGGCCTTCAAAAATTTGAGATTTAACATTAGTGGACAATTTTTAGAATATTTGGCGTAAACCCTTGTCTTTGTAATAATGCTATGTTTTCTTCAAAGCGATTTCTTCCAAAATCGCCCTTTTTATATTTCAAGGCACACAAATCGATTATACTATGTATATATATTATATGTATCGGATATTTTTTTTCAAACGTTGTTGAAAATACTTCTCTGTTATTCAATTCCGAGCACTTCTTTATAGTCAGTCAAACGTTATTTCAATGCCAAAAAGCTTTGGGTCTAGTTTTTGCATTTAAATTGAAATGAAGTGGTCTATTTCTAGGTTATATGAAAGTCTCTAAGTTATCAAATATTAACCAGATGAAGAAAAATATTTTTACATTGCTATATTTATACGCAACTGGCTTTACTCAGCTACCAAGTAACTAGTTCTGTTGAAAGCCTAGTGGCGCAAGCTTAAAACTCCGCGTACAACCGTATTCACTACTTCATATGTATGCCACTGGATTGAATTGCGAATGCAATTGGCATTTGTTGTTGTGGGCATTCATTTGATGTCTGCCATTATTGGAAATCACTCGAACGTAATGCATTGAGCGCCTAAAAGCAGGCTTTCCGTAACTTCTGAATGTTTGGCTGTTTGTTGCGGCTAATAGCGTATCATTGCGCATAATGATCTCAGATAATATTCATTAGACTGCAACAGAGAGGAGCGTAAAGAAGAGTGAGAAAGAAGTGCGTGTATTTGTGGTTGTGTGTGTGTGTGCGTGTGTTTGGAAATGCAAATAACCTGAAACAAAAAGTAATTGTTGATGCAAACGCAACGTAAACAAACACGCATTCATCTACGCGCACTTTAGTGAGTGTATAAGCTGCCAAAGTCGGTTTTCAAAAATTACGGAAAGCACTAATATACCGTATGCAGATATCAGAGCATACAAATGCACAAACATACATACAGAGTTCAATCCTATAAAGTTCACACTAGTCGGCGTTATTATTAATGCGATGTTGTATGTATGTGCATAAATGCATATGTATGTGTGTGTGTGCACTAGGTGGCGCGCTTATTGCGAAGTTCAGGCGTTATGTTTGTTTTGTGAATTTTTAATGACTTTCGGAGCCAGTCATGGCATCGACACATTTCTAAATTCGCATTTGTGCTCTACACCAACACCAACACATGTATGAAATTATAAGTATGCACGCGTTTGCGTGTGTGCATATGAAATCAATTGAGTTTGTATGCTCATTTCGTATAAATCGCACACATGTACGAGTATGTATTGTGTGTGTGCGTGCATGAGCATACATGTAATTTGTCCACCGCATAAATGTGTGCTTCATTAATTTTGATCACTCAATTTCGTCGCCACCACCACAGCCAGCTTTTGGCGCTGGCTTTTCCGCAGCTGTAATTTTGCTGGAAGCATTTTGGTCACTCTCAAAATTTACTGCTATCAAATGTGGAACGATTATAAGTCGAATAGCATTGTATATGTATGTACTTATATGTAGGCAATAGTTAGGAAATAGCCAGCTCAATAGCAATTGAAAAAAGGAATAAATAAGCAGCTTTTGAGAAAGCGCTAATGAGAAGTTGTGGTTAACTTTTTTATGTCGCTTTATGTTTTATATTTTTTAAGAAGTTAAACAGTTTTATATGTTCTCAATATGTGTAATAGCACTCCGAGCGCATTTTAAATATTTTTAAGTTTTTTCATGAGCCTTTAGTTTATCTTGAGCGTAGACGAGTGTAACTTATTACTTTGTATTTCAGTTAACAAATAAAAAAGGAAAACTTAGTAATTTGGATTTATGCTGTTTATTTTAAAAACTTTATAGAAACTTTACAGAGCCTCAAAAACTTTCAACTTCCTATAGCGGCACCTGGTTTTACTCATATGAAATACATTTCACCGAAGGCCTTGAGAGGTAGAGTAACTGAACATGCTTCGCGAAATTTAGAGCTCGCTCAAACGTAATAGGTATAGTCCTTATAGACGCCCACTAGCGGTAAATTTTCGTTCAAATAAAATTATATTCTTTATTTAAACTGTCTTTGGTAAGCGCTGGTTGTTAAGCAAACTATTGTCTCTGTTTATTCTATTTAAAATGTTGGTAAGCACTGGCGCAATTGAGCAGTGATGGCAAGAGTGCCATCTACACATCAAATGTGCTCGAAATTACCTTACAGGAAGTGCAGCATGAACATAAAACTTTAATTAGCAGCACATATTGGCAACGAAAAGTTTACCTTTAAGCTTTTACCTAAGACCGGCAATAAAGCTTTCTAAGGTGTCCAAAGTTCTTTTCAAAGTTCAGATACTGTTACGTCAAAAGCGTTTAGGAACTTAAAGCGTTTTATCTAAGCTTGGTCTTTTCGCGCTGCTTTCAAAGCTTATTTCGCTCACTAAACTTTAGAACAACCATTATTAGCAAAAAGCTCTTCCGCATGCTATATTTAGTTCTTATACATTCTTTGTTTAAAATTCTGAGATATAGGTGTCCAGAAAAAATTAAACCTCTTTTGGACTGCAAAAGTTTATTTTTAGCTGATTAAAAAGCGTCGCATGATTGTTTCTTAATCAAAGTATAGACCCATGATTTATTTTAACTATTATCCGTAAGGGTAGTTACATTGGACATTCCGTGCGAGTTTAAAGAAAAAATGTGATACTGGCAGTGTAATATGTATAACATGTTAATTCAATCGGGCAATATAATAAGTCACTTTTGCTAGTCACTTTTGTTATCAGAACCAAAAAATGGATCTTTAAGCTATTAATAAGTAATGTGTGACATAACTTAGGCTTCATTCATCGAAATATTTTTTTTGCTTACTTTCTTTCATTATTTATTCTTCGTCAAAGGTTTTTTGACAAGCTGACTTTACGAAAATTTCAATTTTTTTTAAACAATTATTTCAACATTATTTAAGACTCAAAGGTCAAAATTTATTAAAGGCATTACTTAAATTTAGTAAATATAGCTATTTATGTACATACATATGTCTCACTCATATTATGCCATTCGCATTATTTAAGAGAAACAAGATTTTACATTCTCAAAATTTGACAGTCTGAGACGGCTTGCCTTTCAAATGCTTGTTTTATCTGCAAATGTAGAAAATGTAGAAATTATATGCCAAATTAAGCATATGTCTTGAATGTTTACTTAGGATTTAAAGAATTGACAGCCATTTTAGTTAGATAAGGCATTGGCAGGGTCAATGGTGTAAGTTTGGTGAAAAAATTATTTAAAATATTATGATATGCGCTGAAATAAAATGAAATAATTTTTAACAAGCTAAAATGGAGTAAAAGCTTTTTGGTTTTCTTAGACTCACTTGGATCCAGCGTTGAAATATTAAATTTTTAATTTCGAAAACGGAAAGTCAACAAAAATATGTTTTATTTTTATCGGCTATTTTTAAATCTCTCCCTTAAATTTACTTTCGCTTAAGGTAATATTTGTTAGGCCTCAAATGCTCACAACACAAGTGTGTATCTTCTAATAGTACACATGTGACTTACATATGTACACATATGCGTAAATGACCCGAAAGAAAATGTTAAACCCAGTAGTGATACGGTTTAATTACTTTTTAACAGTAACTTGGTAATTGGCAAATGCAAGTACATACATTCGCTATACTGCTAATTCTGGATTAGGACGGAGTTCTGTGCTAATAAAACTCCAACACATTTGAAGATTCATTGAAGAGGGGAAACATATAGTTACGACACTTAAAAGTTAAACTAAATGTTTACATAATTTCCTAATTTCAAGCATTTTATGAGCTTTAAGAGCGAATGGAGTTGAAGCCTAACTTTAATATTTTGAAGTATAAAATAATGGACCAGGTTGAAAGAAGAATTTTTCTGATTTTCCAATAGGTCCCTTTGCAATTTGCATTCTAATAATAATTAACCGCATCTTGTATTTGTGTGGCGAGCTTGCTCCCCAAAAATATATATTCCAATTTGAGGCTGACTGCTGTGCCCAGGCGTCGAACATACGACTCACTGTGTAATTGCAACGTGCGCACAACCTACGGCCTCAGCGCTCGCTCCATGCATTCGATTGCACATAAAACGAGCTGCTAATTTTAGCCACGCGCACGCAAGCGAAAGTGATGTGGCATGCCAGATGCGCATTACACGCTCCTCGATGTCAACGTTCGTTTTTGCTGTTTTTGCAACGATACGTAAACAATCTCGAATCTGAAGAAAGAATCATTGCAAAGCGGTTACATCGTAAACACGAGAATATTTGCGCGTTTTGCGGTTTTCTGTAAAGGCAAAGCGAAATCGTTCTTTTTTTGTAACATTCAGTTTCATTTAGCTCCCTTTAAGTGGCAGCTGCAACAGCGCGCCAGCCGCATTTTACAGCAGGCGGCTATTTTTAGGACATGCCGTATAGGAGTTTGGAGCGATATGAGCGCCCCTCGTTCTTTAATTGAATTTATTGACGTGTGCCGCTTTCATGCATTGGCATTGATATTGTGTGCGTGTGAGTTGCACAGGTGTGCGTGTGCGGGCATAAAAATATATGCTATATAGTCAGTTCAAAAATTCGGAGCGTTGTGTTGAGGAGGGCTCCAGAGTTTGCTCTACAACTTATCAGAGCGGATGATTGGTAGTAGTATTAGAACAACAAATATTTAGTTAGATATTTAGTCGGGTTTACTGTATCTGCTAAATATTTGAGTTTTATGAAGTCATTGAATTAACAAAAACTTAGAGAAACGTGAAACTTGAACCTTCATAAATAATATAGCCGTCAGTTCAGATATTAAACCAGAATGTATAACAATAACTCCAAGGTAAGAAAAATTATTTCTTGAACTTTTGTATCAACTCTAATTGCATAAGCTAAAACCCATCTCTTTTATATCGATTTTTTTGTGACTGCAGCTTTGTCATACATATATGTTTTATATACACCTTTATCTCTGGTATATAACTCACATTATTCTCTTCTATAGAAATGAGCTAAAATCAATTATTTACCGTCTGTACGAGTCAATAATAAATAACCGCTTTTCCAGAGCGCCCTGCCATTTGCATGCTGCTGATTTACATAGCCACAGTTTTTGCTTGTACCATGCAGCATCTACGCGATATTTATATATATAATGCATACATATGTATATAGTTAGAATACATTTTTGGAAATATTGTTATTCACGTATAGACAACTAATAACACAGGGTGCCTCATTTGTTTTGGCGTCACCGAAATATCGAATAACTGTGGAAACAAATAGTTCCGAGATAACAGATTAACCCAATCAAAATTTTCTGGCACTTTGCATAATTTTTGAATATCTTGAACGATATAGCGATGGTTCCAACATGATTTTGAAATTTGAAAATAATATTTTAAAGTAATATTTAATAATATTTAAAACCTTAACTTAGAACTTGGACAGAGGAAAAAAATAACTGAAAATTGAGTTATTGGCAGACACTTTTACAAAAAAAAATTAATTTTTATTGAAAATTTCGCAACAATTTTTTTTTCAAATAGTTGTAATCGAAAACACAATCGAAGTCTTTAAGAATTGAGACCTGCGTAAAATTTTATGAAGATTGGTTGAATAGTTCTCGAGCAATCTTCTTGTTGTAGAATTTAATAAGATAATAGAAAATCGATTTGTTGAAACCTGTAAACCCGAGTAACCACTTGAGTTTGTAAATGTTGCAGACCATACAAGGAGCGTTCCAAAGTAAACAGGACTTTTTGAATCTAGCGCCCCCTGGTGGCGCCATCTATATGTCGACTGGTACGTTAGAATCTGTTATCTTTATCGAATGTCCAGTGAGAATTTCATGACATTTCATTGATTGGAAGAGAAGTTATTGCGTTTTAAGTGTCAATATGTTTGTGTTATCGGTGCGAAAATGAGCTTCGAACAAAGAGACAACATTAAACTTTGTTTTAAAATTGGTAAAACTGATGAAACAAGTTTATGGCGGTGATTGCCTATCCCGTAGCAGAGTGGTTTCAACGTTTTCAAAGTTGTCGTGAGAACGTAAATGACCATCAACATGTGGGTCAATCAAAATCCGTGATCACCGGAAGTTCCATCCAAACAATGCGTGAATTCATGAAAAATCAGCCGAAATCATCTTTAAAATTCATGGAAATGGAATTGAACATCTCCAAAACATCGATTTATCGCATTTTGACCGAACATTTGGGCTTACGAAAGGTGTGTGCACAGTTTGTTCCGCACAAATTGACTGACGACCAAAAATTGCTCAGAATCCAACATTCGAAGGACGATTATTTGATCAAAAATCACATTTAAACCATTAACCGCTGCCCGTATTCACCTGAAATGGTACCGTGCGACTTCTTCCTTTTCGGAAAGATGCGAAGAAAACCCATTTGTTCTGTTTTGCTTTTTAAAGTCCTGTTTACTTTCGAACACTCCTTGTATAAAATATATAGATAAATGATCAGCATGTGAGCTGAGTCGATGACAGCCACATCCGTCTGTTTATTCGTCTGAATATAGGCAAACTAGTTTCCCAGTGTTTGAGAAATCGATCTTTAATTTGTACACGACTTTTCCTCTACTAGTCGGTTCTCATTTGTTGGAACCGTCGATATTGGATCACTGCGGCATGTAGCAGGCATACAAACTGAACTATCGGAATTAGGTATTTGTATAGAAATTTTTTTACCTACGTTATATTTTTTCAAAATTTGAAATTAATCGTTAGTAATTGTTAAGTGTATTAAGGCTTGCACCGAACTTAACGTTTTTCATTAGAAATGTCATTTCCAGTATCTCCAATATATTGGCTTAAATGGCAAAATTCTAACTAATGCTGATCGACAAAATAACTGGTTTCACAATAAAAATAATTTATGACGATTTCTGCACATTGTTTGTATAATTCAGAATTTTAGTGAATTGAGCCTCCCAAATAAATAAAAACTAGCTTAGCCAGTTATTAAATATTAAAGTTATGAATTTATGGTAAAAGACATATGTAAAAGCACCCCAAAATTGTCTACAACGAGCATATTATTCCATGTATTTGAAATATAATAATTGGAACGAAACTACTGGGAATTTAATAATAGCAGAAATAAATAATCTGCTCTCTAAATTTTCATTATTAATTGAAGGCGACAAACGAAATAAAGCTTAAAACTTAGAATAAACACTTGTTTTTAACGCTAACGTTAATGTCTACCAAGAATAGAAGCTCAGCACATTTCAAGGTCTACTGGAAAAAGTCAATTGTATATTCTCTCCATTTCGATTTACTCTGCCAAGCAAAAGGCTATTGAAAGAAAGCATAGAGACTACCACAAAAATGGAATTTCAACACAAAATGCCTCCTTATATGTACACGTAGATGCTCGGCTATAACCGCGTTAGCAGTGTTTACGGCAGTAAAGAAGTAGAAGATGCATATACATCAATTTTTGATTTGGTGATTCTGGTTAAACAAAAATGCTCGCTGTAAGAAGATTAAAATCGACTCCATTGGCCGCAAGTATAAGTTAGTCACACACACACACACAAACAAAAGTTTTGCAAATTTCCTAGCATCCTCCAAATAAACCCACAGAGTCCAGCTCACCGCCACCGCAGACGCCACATTTGAACTCACGTCTATCAGTCAGCTGTAAAAATGGAAATTTTTCCCTTTCAACGCCAGTGTGCCGCCTTCAACAATATTTTTGGCTGATTTGTGATATTTTTCTACCTCAGTTGCCACAACTCAGCAACTGTACGTAACATATGGGAACTTTGTTGCACATGAACTGTGGTGCGGCAACGAGCCGTTGCAACAATTTATCTGAATTTTATCTTTCTATGTATATGTGTACTTTGAATATACTTTGATATCGGTTTTTATTTTATTTCAATTCAAACATGAAATATATAGTCAATCTGGCATTCACCATTGATTTTTTCTGCTCAGTTGCGCCCATCAACAATTGCCGGCAATGCTTGCTTAGCCGTCTCTAACAGCAGCAATTGAGCGACGCTCACCGACAAAGTGAATTTCTATTGAACACAACTTTATTCTAACTAAATGTCAGAAATTGTGCAGCGACGGCTGATTGCTATGCCTTTTCATATCAGTTACACTTTTCCCATGCTCAATGCAAAGGTAAACAAAATAAATCTTTGTTTGGAATAAAACGGCGCACACTGGATCCAACTGTGCGCCAGCGAAATTGACTGCACCGAGCTATGCATAACATTGAGCAAATCAAGAGCAAACTCAATCCAATTCATCTAAAATAATAGCACAGCAAATGGTGTACAGCAACAGTATAATATGTAGCACAAAAATGTAAAATGAAAAGCGCAAACAAAGAAAATAAAATATTCAGCGAATAATTTGAAAGGCCTGTGTCCCAGTGACATCACATGGTTATGTTTAAAGTCCGGCTTATTTTGTTACTGGTATTAAGCTGTCAGAGGAATAAATAAATTTTTCGAAAAATTTCACTCCAACGATTGGTGTTAGTGCGTTAAATGCTGCAATATGTTCTACTCAGCGCCAAATTGGTTCAATATTTCAGCGACAATATTTGATATATCGAAGTGTGTGAAATCCCCCTCGAAGATTTTTAGGAGCTGTAATTAAAAGGGATATCAAATCTTCGGTCTATGAGTACTTGAGATACACCTTACTAAGAATGCTTGAATTCCTTGACCCGCTTTTCTTATTGAAGCCAAGTACAGCGATAAAGAAAGCTTCTCAGCAGGCATGATGTCATCATGAAAGTTGTTAGCTGAGTACAGAAAAAGAGATAACAACAGAGCGGAAGCTGAACGCTGCTTAAAAATGTACCTCGGACACTAAACAAGAGTTAGAGTCTGAAACTCTTGAAAAAGTTGTACAGGTGAAGCGTATTTGAAGCGACGTAAAGCTCGGAAAATAGACGACTGATTGGCTTAAGGTATCTTAAAAAAAATATGGAATATAAGTAAAAAAAATCAGATATTTATTTATTCCCGTATGTGTGCGAAATATTTGTTGCATCATCTAAAAATTTTGGCGAGTAGTGCAAAATATGGTATTCTATTCTGAAAAGCTAAATCCGTCTAGCACCAAAAGCTTTCGAGTGTTGCAAAACCCCAATTAAATCGATTATTTTTCTCTGAAAAATAAAATTGCACAAAGCGTATATATTCACATATGTATGTTATTCAAGTATATCAACAATAAACGGCTAATCAGGCTTAACGTTTTACATATACTCGTATTTTTATGTTCACAATGGGGCAATTTATATAAATTCATAACACATTTTTGCTCAAAGCCCCTATTGATTGATAAAGTGTTGCATGGCAGATTACAGTTTGTGCAATTACATTCATGTAATCCCTGAGTAAGTGCCGCCAGCAAAGAGCTGCTGGTTAAACTGATAGAGCGATTTGTTAAATAAATATTTTAATATTTTCAATCATGAAAAGTGAATAGCAACATATAATTTCACGCTAGCTGTTTGTTTTTTACAGCGAAAAATATAGTAGCGAAAGCATATTTTCAGGGGCATCACTTTCTAAACAAACAAGTGTCATCATACCATATACCTTGTGACTTTCAGTCATCACCCACATCTTTTAATAAAAGCATAGTTTAAATGTTAAAGCAATTGATATAAATTTAATATAAACCACGATGTATTTGTTTTGTTGACTCAAAATTGACATTAAAAGGTAGACACATTGGTCCAGAACTACCAAGAACTATTAAAGATGCATAAAGACAATTTGTGTAATTAAAATTTCATTGACCGCAAAATGCATGTCAAAGCGATATTTTATGCAGAAATAAGAGGCCGTTTATCACTCTTACATCCTACATCAATCAAATAAAATGAATAATTTGCAAGCGTAAATTGCTAAGCCAAAGCATTACTATCAACACATTTTCCTTACGACAAGCACTTTCAAGCACCGAGTAAGCTTCTGTTTCCTCAAATATATGTACTATATATAGATAATAATACATATATTCGTTTTATTGAAACCGATGACCCGGCAGCTATTAAACTTTATTTACAGTATTGTTGCAAATTACCTGAGAAAATTCCGAAATTTATATAACACTATATAACTACATACATATTGTGATTGCACATACATACGTCTGTGTATGCAGCAAAATATTTATATGTGAGACTAAAATTAAACGGCTTCAAAACTGATATGTATTTGCATAATTCCTGTGACACTGAATACCGAAACCGCAATCTCGATGTTATGATGGATAGTTCTTACTTCAGAATAGAAACCGAAATTTAAAAAGAGCATAAACAGTTTATTATACGAAAAAACAGCAAGAAGAAGGTTTAATACTAATTGTAGCTATGAAAAAGAAATATTTTGAATCATGAAATAATATTCAAATAATATATGTAAATATATGCATATTGGTCTGGAAATGATTTACAAAATCCCGTTAATATTCCAAAGCACCTTCCGGGTTTCCATATACAGTTAAAAACAGTTATAAATTTGCAAGCTGCCTAATACTGGTGCTTGTTTTTGTTGAAATACGTACGTGTATAAATGTTTATCTTAGTATTCTTTGCAAATATATCCTGTCTTTATGCAAAATCAGCATGTCTATTTGACAATCATTTACGAAACTGCTCACTTTCACGTTCAAACCTATACAATTGCAGGTGCATATTAATTTGTTATGTAAATAACACATAATCCATTATTTTGAAATCGCTACAAAGTCATCTAATCTTTTAACATTTGTGTCTATGTAAAGCATTATAAAGATTTTGCAATTATTTACTACTTTACAGTGAGTTAAAATGAACCATTTCCAGTTATTTGTATTCTTGACTTTTACAACTTCATCCTATCAAATATCTGCGTTTATTATGTAAAACCTGTGATATCAATAACTTTTTAATAAAAGATCCCAACCACTCTTTCCTTACATTTTCTTTGGTCGCTCGGTTCATAGAGAGAAGGCTGATGAGTGAAATCAACTACGAATGTAAAGAAGTAGCGGGGTCACCAAACAAATATTTGGTAAATCAGATTGCAGCAAGCATAAGTAGGAATTTAACCCGCTACAGTATCCAAAGCACAATTTAAACCGGCCTTTTAAGATATTTTGAATATTCGTGGTACAATTAGCAGTCCTTCGGACACCAAGAACGTAAATCTTGTCAATGAGGTGCAAACTTCTGCTCTATATAATAAATATATGTATTCCATGTATATATAAATTTAGGACTCTGTCGATGTAAGTTAGAAGCGTGATGCTGCTTACTCTATTCTATATTATCAGTCGTGTTATATAGCTGGTATTCAATGGGAATCAAGAAGGATCTCTTTAAGGGGTCAGTAGGGTAATCTGGCTTGTTTTTTTCACATTTTTTTCATAAAAGTTTTTATTATACATTAGAACTTTTTTCACATATCTTGAGGTATATCGTGGAGTATATAAACAATTTTTTTTGGAATCTTTTGATGACATCTGTCGGAGAAATGACTGGGTGAATGAGTTGCGTTTTTTCACTGCCAGACACGATTTCTCAGGTTTGGATCCTGTGAAACACAAAAACCCAATTTATTCTTAAAAAGTACGTGAATGGTTACTGTCCCTACTACATAGAATCATGAAAAATTGTTGATAAATAAAAAAGTAATTAACGTTTTTATTTTTTAATTTTCCCCCCTGTTTTTTGTCATAACATTGTCAATAAATTATAAAAAATTATGAATCTAGTAGGGACGATAGCCAGGCGTTTTGTGAACATTAAAAAAAATTAAGCAAATCGGTTTAGTAGTTCGGCCGGAATCATGTCCGCCAGTGTAAAAAAGTGTGTGTTTGAGAGAAATGCGTTTAAAGCTTGAGGTGTGCACTTCGAGCGGTGTTTTTATTTTTGAGCCTTTTTCGAAAACTTCCAATGGTAAAGTGGGTTTCTACTTAATTTTTAGTGTATAAGGGAAAAGCAAATGCAAAAAAAAAGAAAAATTTGAAAGAAGATTACCCTTCTGACGCCTTATGCTATTGAAGGTTAGCAACACGCTCTAAACTTACGAAGATGATATCCAAAAAAATATTATTCTGATTTTTCAAAAAGGCTTTATATTTTCAGTGGAATAAACACTCGTTTGAGCTAATCCACCGAACATTTGAGACACCTTACTTTAAAATAACATAATGCATTTACAAGTAACTCATCTAACTCATCTAAGTTCAGTTCTTCAGCACTTCCCCTAATGCCAAATACCACTCCAGTGTGAAAAATAAGGAAATTCAAAGGCATGTAGGCACCCCAGCTTTTTCAAGCATTCACTAAGCTGTGCTATTTTCGTCAACACTTTGTAAGACCATCAATCATACTACTACAGAGCAGATTTCCTTATGTGAGAATGCTTATCTCCATATATGTTCCATAAATATATATATATTTTATATATGTATATATGATGTATATAATATATTTAAGTCGTTTTGCTGCTACTTAGTTACATAAATTTGCACATAAAAATATTTGTATATTTGCTGAAATTGTTGAGAGTCCACACGAGCTCATGTGCTTATACATTTGCATATCACATATACAAGTACTTACATACTCTTATCTGAAATTGCAATTGTATTTGCTCCAAGGAAAAAATTCGCTAAGCTATGCGCGCAACCGCGGCGTTTGACGCAGACAGATAGTCTCTGTGGGATGTACATTTGTTGCATATGCACACAGGAGAATATGGCATGTTGTATGCTTTGCGGTTGTTGCACTAATTTGAGAAAGCAAGTGCATGGAACCTAGGGAAAACGCAAAGTCTTCGGATATAAACGTATTTATTGGAGGGGATTTCTTATCTGCTTAGCGATTTGGTGATATTTCTGTAAGTAGCATTTTCTTATGAAAAACTTGTGAAGACGAGATGGAGAAGCACTGTTGAGCGGTTTGAATGTGTAATACTTCAAGCAAAGTTACTTTCTGCAGGTAAATTTAGCTGAAGAACAATTAGTGCTTTAAGTTTATCTAATCGCTGTTTTCTTATGTTGCAGCAGCTAACGTGAAATCTTGTTTTATATAATAATTATTTCTGCACTTTTTATTATTTTTAAACTCTCGCAACAAAGTTGCTAAGGAGAGTATTATGGTTTTGTTCACATATTCCGCCGTATATGTCATGATTTCAATTTTCATTCCAGCACATTTGATCTAACAGACTCACTCTTTACCATTAAAAAAATTATTTTATCTACTCTTAACAAGTAACATTTAAAAATTATAAACTTTAATCTAATTCTTAATTTCGGCTGTTGAAATTTTTGTTTCTGTAGCTGAGCAGCTTAAGATCGCAACGCTTAAAACTCTCTTGCCTTTTGTGACTCGGCTAATTCCGCTCGTTCGCGGATTGCACCCCTCGCGTCGGTTGGGCGGGAGGAGGGTAATCGTTAGGTATTATTATTATTATTATTATAACGGTTGTTTGTAAGTCCTAAAACTAAAAGAGTCAGATATAGGGTTATATATACCAAAGTGATCAAGGGGACGAGTAGAGTTGAAATCCGGATGTCTGACTGTCCGTCCGTCCGTCTGTCCGGCCGTCCGTCCGTCTGTCCGTCCGTCCGTGCAAGCTGTAACTTGAGTAAAAATTGAGATATCATAATGAAACTTGGTACACGTATTTCTTGGCTCCATAAGAAGGTTACTGCCACGCCCACAAAATGGCGAAAACCGAAAACCTATAAAGTGTCATAACTAAGCCATAAATAAAGATATTAAAGTGAAATTCGGCACAAAGGATCGCAGTAGGGAGGGGCATATTTGGACGTAATTTTTTTGGAAAAGTGGGCGTGGCCCCGCCCCCTACTATGTTTTTTGTGCATATCTCGGAAACTACTATAGCTATTTCAACCAAACTCTACAGAGTCGTTTCTTTCAGGCATTTCCATATACAGTTCAAAAATGGAAGAAATCGGATAACAACCACGCCCACTTCCCATACAAAGGTTATGCTGAAAATTACTTAAAAGTGCGTTAACCGACTAACAAAAAACGTCAGAAACACTAAATTTTACGGAAGAAACGGCAGAAGGAAGCTGCACTCAGACTTTTTTTAAAAGTTGAAAATGGGCGTGGCGTCGCCCACTTATGGACCAAAACCCATATCTCAGGAACTACTAGACCGATTTCAATGAAATTCGGTATATAATATTTTCTTAACACCCTGATGACATGTACAAAATATGGGTGAAATCGGTTCACAACCACGCCTTCTTCCAATATAACGCTATTTTGAATTCCATCTGATGCCTTGTCTGTATAGTACATATTTACATACATTGGGAAATGAAAATACAATTCAATATTAAA
Organism: Bactrocera tryoni; assembly: GCF_016617805.1. Classification (NCBI taxonomy): domain Eukaryota; kingdom Metazoa; phylum Arthropoda; class Insecta; order Diptera; family Tephritidae; genus Bactrocera; species Bactrocera tryoni. The sequence goes on from NC_052499.1 coordinate 2,694,165, forward strand.
AGTACACTAAATTGATCTAAACTAATTAATTTTGCAGCAAAATAAAAAAATATGTAAATGACGGATAATGAAATCTCGATTATCACTTTATCATGCGAGAGTATAAAATGTTCGGTGACACCCGAACTTAGCCCTTCCTTACTTGTTTAATTAAGCCACTAAATCTTACTGTATGTTATAACTTTCTGTATGTTTTATTGCGCAAGAAGTGCATTAGAAGACCAGACAAGTGAACTATTACCAAATGCACATACTCGTATCTCTTTTCAAATACTGAACCTTAAACCAAATACATCCGTTTTTTAAATAAATCGGTAATCAAAAATGTATCTCTTTCAAAGCCGACTCTTAAATAAAACTTGTGTCTTCTTCAAAATCTTGGAAGGAGAAGTGAACCCTCACTTCAACTTGCCTTGCCTTAAGCCAGAATATGACTACAACAGATAAATTATGGCATTTTTGAGGGCTTTGATATAATGGACACCAATTCAATTTACCTATTTTGTTATCTAATATGGCTATCAAAGGTTGTAATGCATACATCTTAAAGTTTGCTTGTATTATTTGGTTACCGATATGTATATTTTTCATACAACATTACAGCAATCAAATGTTTTTTAGTACCTTTGCATCTCGAACCAAATGAAACCGTATCAAGCACTGGTTTCCACTTAAATTTAAAAAATGGAAAAATGCATGCCTTGCAAAGAGCGGCTTCCAATTAAATCTCTAAGGAAGAATACTCGCTAAATCAAATTGGTTTTTTTTTAATACAAATCTCATTTTAAAATTTTCGTCTAATATTACATAGTTACAAGACTACGCTCTTGTTATATACTAGAAAAAAGTTTTCATATTATAATTGGCTTACATCTGAGAAGAATATGAAGAAATTAGCCCTTTCTAATTTACCTCTGTGGAAATGCAAATTCACGCTAAAGTAAGCAAACAACTTGCTTACCTTAAACAACGGTAAAAGTATAAGCAAAATTTTTTGCGGCATTATGTCCCCCAAAATAAAATCAGAGACTTTTAGCTTGAGGCATGTAGCACGTGACACTTCATAGTGTGACGTCCCCTCCGTTTGAATTTGAATAGTGTTATACTAAAAGGGGGAATAAACAAATAAGGTGGCAAATATAGAGGGCAAAACACGAACATACAATGGAAAACTTACCTATACACAGATCTTGCTTAACAAATTTACCAAGAAAATTTAAGCAGAGAGTTCAACTATACTTCACTTTGCTTACGGGAAAATTTTTATAGTCAACGGCTGAATCACCTATCCGTTATCAACTTATGACTGTTTTCTTTCACAAGTGGTATATTGTGGAAAACGTGAGGGTTAAGGAAATTACAAGAGTCTTTAATTTTAATGGAATAATCATAGGTTAGTCGCTCGGATTAAGAGGGCAAATTAATATTGCACTAACTTAGAAGTTTTGCTCAATTCAGTGAGTTGGTTAAACGGCTTCAGTGAAGTACTGCCTTTGAATTTAAAAATAAAACAGTTAAACAGTCTTGAAACACGAAGGAATACCACAATGGAGGAGGAAAAATGTTGACATTTTGTTCTCATAAGTAGCATAACATAACGGTTGTTGATTTATAACAAAATTTAGTGGCGAGTGGACTTGAAAAATATATTGAGAATAAATTGCTAAGTTTGAGTTCAGCCGAGTATTCGATACTACCACAGGTTTTAAGAATTTAAAGCGTCTGAAATGTTTCGAAATGTCTCCATCACTAACTTGCATACATTTTTGGCGTAAGTATATATTTATATTGCATTTTTATTACCTTAAGAAAAGTATTTGTGTAACCACTATCATCGGGTGAACTTACTTGTGTTTTCCTTTATAATAGAGCTTGTGCAGCTCTAAGCTTATCTATGGTAAGCTTAATCTTCTCGTGTTCTAAACGCTTAGTTACAATTATCTTACAATCCTTTAATACTTTTGTCGCAATCTTATTACATTCTATCTCAAGACTGACTAAGTCCCTTGAAAAATGCTACAGCTGCATATAACAACAACCATTTATAAAGATTCCACATTTAAATTTTTATGATCAAGTAAGTGAAACAGACAAACGTTATGATTTAAAGCTGCAAACTCGAAGCATTTAAACCGAAATTTGCATGAAAGATAAATGCACCGAAACAGCTGTTATACATTTTAAATTAATGCTAAACAATTTTTATTTCATACAGAAGTATAAAGACATAACAAGAAATCCTTAATTACAGTTGTAGTTGATTCACATGCAACTTTAGTCCCGCTTTGCTTTGACAGAAAAGTTCGACGTATGCATTTCTAAGAATTTGTTCACATTAAAACGAAGCAAAATGTTGGCAACACTTATCTTTTTTCGCTTTGCCAAAAAACATTCACCTTTTGCATTATACGGAAGCAAGGGAAGCACTTTGACATAACTTTTGCTTTCTTCCCTCGTTATGAAATCACGAATTGTCAAGCAAAGCAAGAAAAGTTGTATGTGAGTCGGCCGTTATACTCACCATCAACGCCTTTTCTCTTTCCTTTATGATATTATTCCTGCACTTATGCTTTATCTTGGGACTGCTCAATTTTGGCGCTCTCCATGATGGTTATTAAATTGCAATTTAATTAAAAAATGCGCTTAATGCGCTCAAGATTGTAGAGTGTTCAAGTGTTTATACCAACGCCACACTCTTCTATACAGCTCCTTACATTGCCCATGAAGTGCTCTCGAAAGCGTGAATGATGTGAAAATTCTACTTTTGCGGTTAATTTTTCAACATTTATCTGCAAATCCCCGCGCTCGGCGCTATTATACTATTTATACTTCTTATATAAAGAAGTTGCACATTTTTTTGCTCGCTCATAAATGATGCATTTTCTGCAAAGCTTCAAGGGCAGTGGAACAGGATATGACGTGCTTAATTCAAAGCAGATGTGCAGCCATAAGTACGCAAAGGCGAGGCATATGTCCGGAAAGCACACAAAGATATATAATGTATGTATATGCATATATACTAATAGTTATTATTCTCCTTATTGGATATAATTAGCTACTGGTATACACTTAAGAGCGGAAATAGCGGCAAAGATGAATGAAGGCAGAGAAGAGCTAATGAGCGCGGTCGCTTGGCAGCCCAGTTGACATTGGCAAAAAATACATTCAACTAGAAGAGGAATTAAATGAACTAAATTAAAATATAAACGAGAAAAGCTGAACGTAGGAGCCAACAATATAACACGATTCGCATATATGTGAAAATATATAGCTTATATAACAAAGGATGCGCTGATAAAATGCTTTTATCAACAGATTCACATAGAAGTGCTACTATGTATGTGAGGGATTATATTTTCGTGACAGAATCTAGCTTTGATACTTGCGTCAGCTCACTTGAACTGCTCTGCAGTATACGTCAATCACTTTGTCTAGAAGCTTGAGTAATAGCAAACAGGCCCAGTATATCGATTTCACAGTTTCGTCACAGTTAGTCCATTTTCGATCGTTATCGGAGACAACTGAAGCCCTAAATCAGCAGCTTATGTCGGCCTAGAGACTTAAGTTAAAAACCACAAATCTATAGTGAAATCAATGAATGCCTTGAAAGTTGCCAACATTGTCATCGAACGGAACTAAAAGATATTTCTGGAGGTACTCTTTGTCGCATCATTCAAAAGACATTTATTTGATTTGTGAAAAGAAAAGAAATATCATTGTTCTAAAGCATAAAGTTATTTTAATAAGAAAATTGAAGGGAAATATTATATTTATTTTCCATTTTTCGAGGCTACGCAATATTCAGAAATAAGCACTCGTTGTGCAAGGTGCTGAAAAGAGTTAGCAGTCGAAATTATAAGCTACTCTTACAATCAAACCTCATTACAAGAAGCAGAGCTAAAGATTGAAAGTCGGAATCATTCTCAGTGCTTGTTTTTCGTAACAGAACTTGCTGAGTAAATTTCAAGTAAAACCACAAACACCGTTAACATAAATTCCTTCTCTGGAAACTATAGATGTAATAAAACAATGAATTGCCCGAGGGAATTCTCAGCAATTTTCGGCGGAAAAAATTTGTAAAATAAATATAAATTGAAAAATTAAATAAAACTGAAATTCTGTCAGAGTTGAAAAATGCATGGCCCTGGGTCGACGCTATGTTACTGATTCGCCGCTAATTTTCCATTCCACTACAGACGGGCAAATTGATTTCTCCACTTTATTGGCAAGGGGAAAGTAGCAAAAAACTGCAGGCAGCGAAACTGTTGAACCTGAGTTCATTTATCAAATATGCTCCTATGTAGAAGAAGTAAAACAAAAATAGCTATGCACAAAGGAGACGTGAGTAAATCCGTGCAATGTCAGAAGTACAAAAAACCGCTTACGTTGCACGTTGAATTGAGTTCAGCGGTGAAGAGTACAGTTTAACTTAGTTTTAGCTTATTTGCTTTCTCATACAACTGCATGCAAGTTTTGTGGGTTGAGTGGCCTCAAGTTCAGTTTGAAACAGAGAAATTTTAATATAGGTATTGCAAAGCCGGCAACAAAAACTGTGTAGACTCTGCGCTTAGTATTTGTTTTTGTTTTTCTGGCGAGCCGCTAAGTCCCACTTGTTCTGCTTCAAGGATAACGCAGGAAACTCAAGACGTGCGAAACGCCGCAAAAGTTTAGCTACTCCCAAGCAAACATTTTTTATTTGGCTTTAAGGCAAAGCAATTTTCTTGAAAAAAAAGCAAAAACAGAACTGAAACCAAAGTTGATAGTGGGAGCTTACCTGCTGCTTTGCAGTCTTTTGGTTTACCGCCTTTCTCCTAGTATTGCCTAGAGGATTAACTGTGCAAGCGTGCGAGCAGCGTTGAAGTGTATGGCGGCAGAAAATGCAGAAACACTCTGACAGAGTAAACGAAAATGATAAATGAAAAAATCAGTATAATCGCAAAGAAGCGGAGAAAGAGTGTGCAAAAAATAATAGGGCGGGACTCACATTTTTTTAGTGGAAAACAGCGCTTCACTTTATTCAAATTTATTTCATTTACTTTTACTCTGTTTTTGTTTTCCAACCTCTCGTAATTTTATGCGCGCCTCGCTTAGTAATCCGCTGCGCGGTCTAATGCAAAATAGCTGCAGGCGCACTTGCCACCCACAACCACAACTGCACAGGTTGCCTCTGCAGTTGAGTGAATTTCGAAAGAGTTGAGTAAATGTGCTAAACAAATTTTTTGAAAAATTAAAAATAAATAATATGCGTAAAAAGTAAACAATAACCAGTGAAGCAACAAATATTCGAGAAACCGCTAAGGAAATGCTCAGAATACAACGCATACTAGTAGCATAGTTATAGGAGCAAACAACTTACTGTATCAGTTAAGCGGCCAAGGATGTCGGAGTGTAGCGAAAACACTGCTGCAGCGCGTGAGAGCGCATAACAGCATGGGCAAAATAAAACGTTGATAGCAATTGTGGTTGTAGCAATGGCGGATTAACAATTGCAAACTGCCGACGGCTGCTAAATGAGTAGAAACGCGTCAAAAGAAGAGGGAAAAGAAGGAAACACGGAATCTTACGTACAATCTTCTAGTATGCGTTGGTGTTTCTGCGAGGTGGCAGCAATATTTCGTTTGTAATTGCTACGATATATGCAGCAAAATGGCTATAGTTGCTTTGAAACCTGGGTTCTGATGATGATACTCTAGTATATAGGCAGCGTGTGATTAACGAAAATCCCTAGAGAGTTTCGAAATAAACGTATCATGATCTGTTTTTGTGTAGAATAACTTGTATATCTCACAATTTTAGTGCTCCAAAACACGACCAACATTAGTCGGGGATCACCTCTGTATGGGCTCCAAAATAACCTCGAAACTAAAATTATCCCACCTGATCAAGTAGCCTTACAGAAGTCATACTATAATATAATAGGTTACTTTCTTGATGTGATTCGGTCAAAAAAAGTTTGTGCCATTAAAAAATAGCTTCATCGGATAGATGTTTACTGTACGGTAACGCCTACTCTGTCGCTAGTTTAAATAAACATATATACAATAATACCTTTGCCGAAGCATTAACCTACGAAACATTAACATTTTCTCTACAAAGGAAAGCCTAAAGAATACTGAAACCCTCTTCAGTTTTGCTGGCATTCCGTAAATTGAAACTTTATTTACAAGATTGTTGTGCGAGAAATTTACCGCTTCACTGATTTGAGCGAATGCCAAAAATACTGAATTCGTATGAAAATGTCAAGCGCTTATGTTTAGTCTGACAGCTGGGTTTACAGCTATCGCTCTTCTAAATGTCAACTGACATGTGTTTGATTTGACAGCTGATTCGATATGCAGCCATCTAGGAAATTGCATATCTCTAAGCAAACGTTCATTTTGCGTGATTTCAGAAAGAGAAACACATTAATTTGCAGTTCAGCTCAGAGAATACAAATAATTACACTTCCGACATAAGTTTGAGTTCAGAGCTTTTGAAATAACACAACGGGCGTATTTCGATGGGACATCTGCCAGAAGTAGGCTTTGACTCCATTTATTTACTACTTAAAAAAAAATCCTGTAAAATATCGAATTTATCGACGAATGTACATATCACTTATATTCTCGGCATTATATCGGTTACACGAAACCGCTTTCATCCAAATCTGCCTTCCATTGTGAATTTAAAGCATCCTAAATAAAAATTGTGAATAATTTTAATTGAAATTTAAATGTCTTATCTGAATATACAATATATGTAAGCAAATAGCTCACTTCAATGAATGAAATACTTGTGCTACATTCTTCCGGCGACTAAGAGACTAGCGAATGCCATGGAGGAGGGAGCATCACTATATACTTAGTAGCTGCAATTAACAGCTAATTAGCATCGTATTGCCTGTTGAAGGCGAAAGCATTTAATTGCATTAGATTAGCGTAATTGCATGCAGCAACACGCTTAAAGCACGAAAAACATTAGGTACCACAAGTGCACACACATATAAGCGCACTTTTTTGATATATTGTGCGGGTAATAAAGAATAAAGGAGACGCCTCAGATAAAAACGCCAAAGTAAGAACCAACAACAAAACGGTGCAATTTAAGTGAGAAGTAAAACTTGCGTAGAAAAAAGAGAAATGGCAAAGGGAACTTATAAGTTTGCCAAGAGACAAAGGCACGAATACCAACAGCATAAGTAATGTGCAAAATATGACAAAAAGCATTACAAAAACGATCAACTTTGTACTTCAGTTCGGCACCATGCTACAGCAGCAACAATGTCCTGCAAGCGACTTATATAATAAATGTGTTTAGCGTACTTCAGTGGAGAGAATGTGTACAAAAAGAGGCCACCAATAAACGTGGTGGTGCTGTGCTAGCATGCGTCGGTCAAGGAAGGAAATACGGTCTCTATAAGTGTCTTCCTCGGCTTGAGTATATTTTCGCACTCTGCACTCTCGAATTTCACTTCTTTTACTGTCTTTGCTGTTTGCCTTCACTTATTTACATTATATTCTACAACATTTTTTATGCTTCTTTCAGCGATTCTTTGCAACTCTTTGTAATTTTTTCACCCGCTTCAAATTATGCAAATAAGAAAATAATAACAGTGGCTGACTTGTCTGTCTTTTGCTTGCTTGCAACAAATTGATTTACACAAAGCAGTTTTCTTTTATATAATTCGCTTGGTAAATTTTCCCAATTACCTCTCTACGCTGCTCGAAAAGCTGTTTGCCAAACGCTAAGTGAAGAGAAAGTAATTTGCTTTTATGCACTAACTGATTTCGCAAGTGTTTATTGACTTTGCTTGTGCTTGAGGTACGTTGAGTTAGTAAAATTTCATTATACTATTGCTGAAATATATTTTACAGGAGAGCATAATGTGCAGTTATATGCTGAAGCATTGTATCCATTCCGGTTTCTGGATATATAGTATCTAATAACTATTCTTGAAGAGAGTAAACACTTATTTGATCATATTGCGGAAATCAAATTATGACAATGAACATGTGTATAGAACTTGCCGTGACGGTTGATTTGGAATTATTATGTCTAGAGGCTGATCATTTGTATGGGAAATAATGTTCTGACCGTTCTTTGAGGTATAGAAAACTCAAATTTATAGACTAAAGCTTTTATATGTGTATCAACAAAAATATTTAAACTGATCAATGATTCAATTCACGGATTATTCACTTAACAATTAAGATTAAGAGATTCTTTCTTCTATCATCCTTTAAGCATTTCAAGGTACCCGTGAAAGTTTTTTCTATTTTTCATTTTAAACCTCTGTCTAAAAATGTTTTAGTGATTCGTGTGCGAGTATTCCAGCTTAAATGATTTCTTATAGATGTCATAAGACTTTTTCGAAATTAGGAACTAAATATGGTTTATGAAGCGCAAAAACTGCTTTACAATAGAAGTTCAGAATGGTGCTTTAAAAGCACCCTTGCTAAAAAACTAGATAATATGAATATTGCCTTTCACCTTTGCCTTTTATTGCCTTTTTATATATCGAAATAAATACCGTTATTAATCAACTGTTCATGTTTTTTTAAATGGTCAATGAGTTGCACTATTTCGACGAGAAGGTCTTACCTTTTTTTTATGTCTTTAAATGTGACCTAATTACCATTTTTTTTATTTTCAAGACCTTTTGCTTTAAACTGACAAAATTTTGACGTTTTATTATTTTTCTCTTCTCTCCAAAGCCAATTTGACGCGCTGTAAGTTGAACTCCAAAGGTAACATGATTATCCCACTTCATTGCTACTTGTAAATAACTCAAGTAAATATTTCTTTTAGGTATTTACTTATATACGCTCCTGTAGTCCCTCAACACAACACAATTTATGCAATACATTGGCCAATATTTACTTTGCACTCGTATAGGTGTTTTATGTTGACAGTTTTTACATTCCTTGCTTGTGCGAATTTATTGTTTGCCTTATCATTGTGACAAAAAAAAAGTTTGTACAAAAGCTGAAAGGTGCTTAGTAACCATAGTATTTTGCTTAGAATATTCTGTTCTAATAATAATATATAAATAGCGGTACTAAAGTTAATGCCCTACAAATATCATGATAATAGGAGATGTGAGAATTAGATAATAGGTGGGTGGGTATATGTATAATTTCTTTACAAAAGTATCAATGAATTGCTGCTGAGGTCAAGACCACCAACCAACAACGCAAATACTAAAGAGAATGTTTGACACGCTTTTGTGTATGCGTTTGCAACTGATTTGATTGTATGTACTTAAGCAAAGCATTACATTATTATATTTTTTTGTTGAAAGCGGAATTTGAAATATTTACTAAGCTAACCAAATACATATAATGTGCAAGTTATTGTGACTTCTGCTTTTCGAAATATTAAATGTGGTTTCAACAAATATCAAGATGGGCAATCCCTTCGCCTTTAGAGTATCTGCGATTTGACTTCATCAGGTCTAAAGAAACATTGATAAGAAAAATTGCTTTGAAAATAATGATCCCTGAAGGCAGAGAATAAGCGAGTTTCACCCGACAGCAGATTCGTCAATTGATTGTATTGGAGTTGATGGCTGCCATGCCACAGCACATCAACGAAACTGAATGCCTACCAACTAAAAAGTTATTTCTCGAGCCAATGCACTATAATCAGGGAAATTAAGATCTAGTTTACTAGATAGAACTGCCTGAAACCTTCTCGGGCTTTATTTTTTAACAACTTTTTTGCTACTCGAACGGAATCATATGGATAAGGGGAAAGCAGTTTTATAATTGCAGAACTACAGTAGTCAATATGATCCCGAATGATGGAATCCTAAGTCAATAACGGCGAGATACATTTCATACACTTTTTAAGGTTCATTCAATTTCAACATTATGTAACAATTATAAAACCCATAAGAACTGTAGTACTGGCAATTTGAATACTAATACACCTGATTATGGTACATGCCAAGGGATTGATTGAGGTTCGATTTCCACAACTTAGTTGAAAATAGAAAATATGAAGGATATCTCTACTGAGTGAAGTATTCAACAGCAACAAAAAGTCATAAAGGTTATACGTATTAGCTAAAAATCAGTATTTTGACATCTCCTTATTGACAATGAAGCCAAGCAAGAGCGTAGAAAAGCGGCCTTAGAATTCCCGTTGCTAAGGAGAACTTTCAAATTACAATAATTACCAATATTCACCACGAAATGTGGACATGCGGTTTTGTTTGAGCGAATTTCTATTGAAAATAATTTCATACAAATTAGTATATGTGTGTGCGCTTATATTATGTACATGTGTGTTCCATATGATTTATGGCGACGCATTTTTTAAAGCGATTTTTGATTTATTTGATGTCGCTGCGCTATATTTCAGATTTTCGTGATATTTAAAAATATACCTGGGAGTTTTTGCACATGTGTATATGCGCGTAAGTATGTATATTTACATGAATATAAATTTGCATTGAATATTTAATTATGTGGGTTTGTATGGTATTCCACAATTTGCGGTCTTTGCTGCCACTTTTTCGGTTTTCATTATTGCGAATCTATTGCCGTTATTTTCTAAACACAAAATGAATGCGTACATGTGACTTTGTTTGAGACTAACATAGCGGCTTATTTTAATGTTGACGATACACAGCGGCTTCTGAAATTTAAAGGGCACTTTATAGCAATTTTTATGATTTTTTTTCAACTTTTTGTCTTAAATTTGCTTTCATATTTTTTCAACACACATAAAGCTAAATTTTAATGTATGTCACCTTATCCTAGTCAGTACATATAATTTTTGATTAAATAACCGAAAGTCTATACCATATACATATAGTAGATAGAGGTAAGTTTACTATTTCGCACTTGGCTGGATTCTTACGCTAAGTTTTTAACCAGTTTTTTTACCTAATAAGGACGAGAAGTGGAAATATCTCTTCTACTGTCTAGTTTTCTTTTGACAAAAGTACAAATATCTCGGTGGTCATGCCTTCTACGAACCAGAAGCCTCAATAAATTTGTAATAGATTCTGGTCATCGCAATAGACAGGCGTTTCAAACTGTTCAAGTTAGATTATTCTTGCCTGCTGATTTCTTAAATTAAGATCGATGTTATATTATCTCGCCTATATAATTAGTCTGCAGGTAATTAGCTTTAAAGAAAGGTATTAAAAAGTACAAATATATGTTGTTTTAGTATTTCCATTAACCTGAACTCGGTCACCCGAAGCTGTGAGCTCACATTACTAAATTCATTAATTAATTGAACAATTTCTGTTTAAAAAGTTCTAAGCATTCCAAAGTTTTTTGTTTTTTTTTTTAACAACAATTGTTCCACATATTTTACAGATTACTTTTTACACCATTTTCATCCTGATTCGCTTCCACCAACCGACGAGGTGCGACTCCATTGCTTGTCGCGCAGAAGCTTTCCTTTGTGTCGCGACAATCAAGTGACACCTAATAGAAAATTGGAAAGAAATAAAACAATAGCGGAATGAAATAACATTAAAAGCAATAAACTTAAGATAAGTACGCTCAGTGTAAAGAATGCGAATACAAATACAAGAATAAAGCAAAAAATTCGCAAGAAAATCAACAGAATAAAACAGAGGATGGAGCGGCATTAAATCTCGCAAATCCTGCCCAAAGATTTTGCGTAATACCGGCGGCGGTATGAAAGGGAAAAGCGAAGGTAAGGTGCTGCAAGCGCTTTCTGTGAAGCGCTTACAACATTGAGAAAAAATTTGCTGACAGCATTAATTTATTTTGCGAACTTAGTTACAAGAAGCTGCGGCTACGGCAGTATTATAAGAGCTCTGCGAAAACAAGTGTGAAGAAAACACGGAGATTTGGTAGTTTTAGATCTATAGCATTGGCGGTTAAACGGGAAATCTAACTAACGAAAAGTTAAGGAAGCTGTTTACATAAAGACAATGTGCCAGTGAGGGGTTGCAGTTGGGATCTTATGCATATAATGACGTACCTATATTATTACATATATATAGTGTATGCATTGGAACAGGTATTTATATACTTAAGGTGCAACGCGCTCCCTTTGAAAATGTAAATAGTGCGACGGTGATTGCATTTTACCTCCGGTTGCTTCTTCTTCTTCGTATTAGGTCCGAACCTAGGATAGTCAGTCGTTGCATGCAATTAAGTAACTAAGCATCGCAAGTGCCTGGGGAAATTGTAGAATGTAAAATGCTCAGCAACAACAATAAGATAGTGGACATGAGCTATAATCGTACACTTAGTTAACGAAGATGGGAAATTTAATCACCGCTGCTGCCGAGCAGCGAGATAATAGTGTCTAGTGTAACTTAAATAATGGCGCGCAAGTTTATTTGAATTTTTGCGCTCCGCAAGATTTTGCCTACATTTGAAAGAGACGAACGCATTGCTGCGGAGGAATGCTGTTGTATATAATAGACTTCTGCACCTGCGATCATTTGTTACATGTACATATATATTTAGTAGCTAGGAACAAGTGATTTGGCTTGCAGACATTGAAAATAATTGAAATATACATTCCGTCGAGTAAAGGTTAACTTAAAAGTAATGAAAGCCACTAACATGACCCTTTGTAATCATGTTAAGTACTTTCTTCAGCTTCACGGATGAAATCACCGCAGACTGAAGCCTTCCAAGGATAATATGAGAAGAATATTCGGTTATACTGTCTTAAAGTAATCTTAGAGGGGAAAGGAAGTTGTAGTATTTGGAAGCGTGGATCATGACAATTAAGCCTTAGACTTCTTGCATAGAAATCTAATCAAAGAATGGGAGAATAATCGGCTCGAAAGAAAAAGTCATCAACTTTCAGATCTTTAAATCGATGACATTTGGTTTGACACATATTAGATAATACGTGACGTAATTAGCTTACTTCGTAGTACAGAGGTATAGCTGGTAAGCAGGCGTAATCATCTGTCATATATGAAATACTGATGATCTTTACAATCCTAACTCTGATGTTGTGGACACTTTTAAATGTGTATGCCCAGAATAGGGACTATCAAATATGCCACGAACTTTTTAACACCCAGAAAAAATCGTCGGGACCCTATAAAATATATTATATAACTGACCAGCGTTATGACGTAATCAAGTGCTTGTAAAATTTGAGGGGATATCTTAAAGAAATTTGGCATATCGTATTGTCCAAGGCAACGGTACAATCTCTGAAGAAATTATTAAGATCGAATCACTATAGCATTAAAAAGGGTCATCCATATTATGGGTTACTTGACATTGAGGTTCATGACGAATGTTGCAACAATTTTCATATTATATTTCTAAGTTTTGGGGTTGACATTGAGTCATGTTAATTGAATTCCCTCGCTTCCCGTTAAGTCACGTTAACTTTTACCTAATAATATGCACACCATTTTCTCAAAGATCCCCTTAGATTTCTTCTCACAACAAATGTTTACTTTTTATATTATTCTTATTTATTCTATCTCCATATGGTTTTCCATATTCTCTATTCTCGGTTCAAAGTAAATTGTCCCAAAAATATCTCTGCATAATTGAGCTAAACGAAAACAGAGGGGGAACTTTGTGCTCAGCAAACACAACGCCGAGTTGTTGATCGCCGAGATTGTGATGATCATTCTTATGCAAAAGTCAGGCGAAGATCCTCACAGAAGAGCAATGCGCTGCAGCTTAGCTAAGGGCGCTCTCGTGACAAAATTCTTACGTTAGTTGACTTTTGGCAAAGATGCCAAACGGACGTTTCTACACACTCTAAACGGGCGAAACGAAGACAATTCGGTGAAATAGAAATATTAAAGTGGAAAAGCAAATTAAATTGAATGTGTGCACATGAAAAAAGAAAAGCGGATAAACTGCAGAATGGTCTATAAAAAAGTAATACTATATGTATTTCGAGTATGTATGTATGTATGCGCAGCAGATAGCCAAGGAATTTTGTTAAATATTGAATATAAAGTGGGGAAGATAAAAAATAAGCTGTGCGATAAAATCTAAGAAAATTAAATGAAAGTTAAGTGTAAATAAAATTCAATAAAGTGTGAAAGAAGGAGCAGTGCTAAGCACACAAACGCTCCATATGCGTCCAAATGTGCTGCTGTTGCGTAAAAAAATGAAAAATAAAAGTGTATAAATACATATGTATGTGTGTATTAAACAGCACTATGACTGCCTACAATTTATTGATGGAACATGTGAAGTGAAATGAGAATTTATGTGTTGCATTAAACGCTGCTGAAATTGCGGCAAAGCGCTGGCGAAATCCACAATCCGAAATGGTTTTTGACGCATAACAAAACTCTGACGCTCCACCATATCCACATGTGTATTCGGAAGCGTCAAGGCGTGCGTAGTCCACGATAAAACACGGTACATACATACAGAAGTGTTTATTTACGTTATGATTTTGTGCTTCAACCGCCAGCGCGTTGGTTGTTTGCCGCCGTGTGCCACCCTCGCAGTGCTGGAACGTGAATAATTGATCATGCACACTTACATACAAGTGTGTACATATATGTACATTGTACGTGGCATGTGTTAACTTGTGTACGGAATGTTTATTTAGAAATAATCAAATGTGACAATCGCTCACTCAGCGCCCAACGCAACTCAGCCAGATTTAGATGAAAGCAACTGAAGGCAATTTGGTAGATAAACAAAGCGGGAAAGCGCAACAGGAATCGGCTGAATTTTGCTATCAAAAAAGAAAGATAAAATACAAAAACAACAATAATAAACAACGGCAAATAGTGACTGAAGTGCTTGTTATAAGCATAGTAATGGATTTTATTGCAGCTAATGCTTTGAAATGTGTACGGCGATATATGTGTGTGTTTGTGTGCATATGATTTGGCTTAAAAATAGTTGCACTTGGTGTGCAAGTGTGAGTTTGAATATTTGAATGCAAATTGGTACTAATTAGTTTGCTCCATGAATTGTGAACAAAAACATTTGAAAGTGCATTATGACAGGCTGCCAATTTATTATATTATAATTAGACTGAAAATGCAGTTATTTAACATCTTAACTGAAAAATAAATTTCACATATTTTATTTATACTGTTATACAAAAATGATGATGTTGTCGAAAATTGATAGAGAACGACTAATGAAATACATACATACGTGTTTTATGTTTGGGGATCGTGAATTTATAATTAAAAATATCAGTTCTTGCTATACATAATATTTTTAAGCAACAACAAAAATTTGTGGTGTTTATGCAGTTTTCTGTTTATAATTTGAAATTGGTTCCACTTTAACAACATACAGTTTCCGAAATCCGTGATATACCATTTTTAGTGCTAAAGCTGGCTTATTAATAGTAAAAAAATTAATAATAAAAATTAATAATCCTATAAAACCAAAAAAAAAATATGTCTAAAACATAAAAAAATTGCATCAAATATGAAAAAAAAACAATCGAAAAGTTGGTTCCTTATAAATAACATATGTACACGCATTAGTTAGAAGACGATAGAAAAAGATTTACAAGAGCTACTTTTTCCTTAACTCGTTCGCTTCGTTACTGATTAGTGTGAAATTTGGATAGTTATTTTCGAAGAAAGTTATTTAGGGTTTGGTAAAAAAAATTACATTAAGAAATCATTGTTGTAGTTCAAAAACATAGAGAAAATGGTTAACTTCGGTCGCACCGAAGCTATATGTCAGATGAACTTGACTCCGATCGTTCAGATTGTTTGGCAGCTATATGCTATAGCTATATGAACTGAACAATTTTTTCGGAGATTGAACCGTTGCCTCAAACAATAACTCATGCTGAATTTCTTGAAGATATCTCGTCAAAGAAAAGAGTTTCCACAAGATTCTGATTGTTGACTTTGTATAGCAATTATGTATATGCTATAGAGGTCCGACATTGACAGTTTTTGACAAATGAGCATATTCTTTGTTAGAAAAGTACATGTGGGAAATTTCGGTTAAATGTCCCAAAATCTGAAGCACTAATTTGCGTTTATACAGATGGACAGCCATGCTGATCAAATACATATAAGTATATAGAGTTTATGGAGTCTCCGAAATTTCCCTCTATGTGTTAACAATTTTATGGCAAATTATACACTATTCAGTATATAAAAAAAATCATTTTTTCTAAAAACGTTTATTATTCCCAAAAAAGAAAAAAATCTGTATCTTTTTCGATTTTTGATGTTGTTTCAGAGTCGCAGTTCGTACCAACAAATAAAAAATAATAAAAACAAAATAAATATCAATTTCTATTAACAGTAAAATTTATTATATTTCTTTTTGCATTGCTACACAATTATTTTACATATTTTATTTACTTATATTATATGTACATATGTAGTATGTATTTTGTCGTTGCGTTTTTCCACTTTGCACATTTTTCATGTTGATGACACAAAATGCAAACATCTGTGGAATTCCGAAATTTGTTTTTACTCAAATGGGTTTAAAAATATCACAGCGTTCGTAGTGAGCAAAGTGCACCAGCATTCACGCACACACACAGTATATATACTATATACACACACTAAATGCGCTACATTGCACCGAACGCACATTTTTGGGGGAAATTTTATTTAGTTAGCTGCTGCGTGGCAGATACAAAAATAAAATTGCGACCACAACAAAAACAACAAAAACGTATAGAAGTTTTGCATTTACAGCTGTTATTGTTGTTTTCGTGTAGCTTGCTATTTCATAGTGACTGCGGCTTGGCAAACTGGCGCGGCAAAAACCATTTACATATAAATTGCTGAAAATATTTACTCGCGGGCTCATTAAACTAAAATTAGTTTCAATGAATACGGGAAATCTATTATAAATAGAACAAACAAATGTAATGGCGTTTGCTTTTAAAGTTTTCGTGTACAATAACAATATGTACTTACACAGGAAGGAAGAAGAAGGAATAATTAAAACAAAACTATAAAAGTGAAATTCGTAGTATCACTGATTTAAAGGTTGAGAAAATATACGGAGCGTTAAGAAAACTAAAACAAGAAAAAAGTTAACTTCGGTCGTAGAGGCAGACAGATAGACATGGTTAAAAGTACTCAGTTCATTGTGATGATCGCTTATATATGTACATATATAATTTCGGTCGGACACGTTTGAGTAATACACCCTGTTTAGAACTATGAGCAAAAAGTAGTAAGACTTTGTTCGCAATTATAAATTCTTAATTTATGCTTCGAAGTCTATGTCGTCCCCTTCAAAGTTATCTTCCTTGGTCCCAACACACTTGTGCTAACGCTTTTTTCAATACTCGCAACAGTTGTTAAAGTCAATTTCCAGAATAGTCTTCAATGCGCAAAGAAATTCAGATTTAACATCTTCAATTGACCCAAAATGATTTCTCTGGAGTGATTGTATGAGTTTACTGAATAGCCAGAAGTCATATGGAGCTAAATCAGGCGAATACGGTGATTGTGACATGATATTGATTGAAGGTTTATCGAAAAACTCACAAAGAATCATTGTAATCGTGGTACAAAAGCCAAAAGTTGTCAACCCATTATTCGAGGCTCTTTCTAGGAATAGCTTCACACAGATGACTCATAACACTCAAGCAGTATTCCTTGTTGACAGTTTGGTCAGTCGGAAGGAATTCAGAGTGCACCACACCTCGATAATCGAAGAAAACTGTCAATATAACCTTGATTTTTGACCTGCTCTATCTTCGGATTCACCTCACCTTTGCCATTATATTCCGTCGATTGATCACAAGTTTTGGGGTCGTAAGCATAGATCCAAGACTCATGGCTAATAAAAATACGTTTCATGATATCCTGGCAGACGGAAACCATTATATCACAGGCGTAACGCGACGCTGTTTCCCGAAAATTTAGTGATTTTGTAGCCAATCATGCTTTCACTTTTCATGATGATCTTTCAAAATGGTTTTCACTGGTATTTCCGCTATTCTAACAATGCCAACGATTCTCAAGCACCAATTTCTTCATTTTATTGAAGTGTAGTTTCTGACCACTCCCAAGAAAATGGCACTCAAAGAACTTTCCTTACTTGCGTGAACTTCTAAACATAGTTCCTCCATAGGATAGAATTAAATGGTTTTTAAAAAGGATACTTATATTATCAATGCATATTTTTCTGTTTTAAGGCTCTACATAAATTAAAATCATGTACAAATTATTACTGACCCAAGCTTCAATGTTTCTCAATTTATAAACTAGTTGAGAGAAGTGATTCTCTTAAGGCACACATTAGCGCAAATGCCTGCTGCACTCGAAAAAATTTAGCCAAAAATTTATATTTTAAATAGCACTTAAGTGCATTTTTATGAGTTTGAATATTTAGAGGAAAAGTGGAACGCAAATTGTGCGCAGCTGACAAGCATGGCGTGCAGCAAGAGCGACGGCAGAAATACCAAAAGCACCACAGTGAAGCTTTTAGCGCTTGTTGACTTTTCATTAAGCAGTTGCAGCTGGAAGGCGAAGCAAAACGAAAAGTGCCCAGAAAAAGTTAAACATTTTTGCTGTCACATGAAGTGTACAAGGAAAATAAATTTTTCAGGCGAAACATTGTTAAACAGAAGAAACTCGCTGCACTTGGATACATACATACAAAAACACCCTAGACTATACTCGAGCCGCCGCGCATACACGCACATCTCCACACAGTGCAACTCAGCTGCTCAGCTGATGACCTTTCACTTCTTGCCGGCTGCTGTCTCTAAAGCGCAGTGCCCGCTTTTTTGCAGCTAACAATACATTTTAGGCACTCAAAGTAGCTGCTGCTCGTTTGTGTTACAACGCGGCTGCTAAGCGCTATTGTTGCCGGCGCGTTGGGGTTTTCAAAGCGTTCTTTGTAGCAGGCGATGCAATAAGTTAGCGCCGCGCACCAGGCATGCATATGTATGTGTTTTGTAAATATATTAGCACAAATCACGTTGTTTTTGTTTTGCTATTGCAATTTAGTGCGCTGCTGTTGCATGCAACATGGGATAATTTTTTTGCCATTTGTCTACTTTAGTGTATTTTAATAAATATTTCACCGCGCTTTTGCGTCGCACCACCGGCGCTGACGTATCTGCGTTGGATATTGTTGTTTGTGTACGCCTGCAGTTGAGTATTTTTAACGCTATCGCTACTTGGCATCTGCCGTCGCTTACACCCATACGTAAAGGCTTCTCGCAGCTAATTTAAATTTGAATGCTGAAATGCATAAATAAATGCAAAAGCAAAGCAAATGGGCAAGAAGCTAAGAAAACACAAAGTCAGGAAAACATTTAGCAAAAAATATGGAAAGCAAATGTATGCCACTTGCAGAAAATAAAAACGTGACAAAACCGCCGAGGCTTTATTTTTGAACAGCTTCATGTGTGTTTGTGTGTATGTATGAATGTGCGTGAAATATTTAACGGTTTGCTGGTTACCGATAGTTTGGCGCCTAAGATTTGCAATGCAACATTGTACGCATTTTCTAATTGCTTTCCATATTTTGTATGTAAATAGGAGCATGTCCGCAGGAATCTTTAAATAATCAAATTTTGGGAACATATTCTGAACAAGCGAAAGTGTAAAGGTGTCGGCTAATACAATTAATCTTAACTTAAAATATAAAAATAAAAATAAATAGAATTTAATATTCTTTAAACATAAACTCGCTTGCCAAATTTTAGAGAATGGCGAATCGAACACGTTACGATCTATAATATAAAGAAAATAGATGAAGTGGACCAGCATAACAAAGAAAATATAAAATAAAGCGATTTAGCCACATTAGTGGGGTATATACTTTTCTATAATAACTTTGGTATAGTTTGACAATTAATTTTTATTTTTTGAAAACCGAGCAGTAATCGAACATGGAGAGTAGTAAAGCTGAAAATTATCGTCTTAGAGATCCAATAAATTATTCCGCGTAATGATCATGGCTTCAGCATCTCAAAAGAAATGCCACCCAATGTTTTGCTGTCCCTTATCAACACCCACCTCTCTCCATTTCCAGTTGGGGTTGCTTTGTTATTATCGACATGAAAGTGCGCTTCATCAGGAAAGATAAGACTTCGAGCAAACTGTTTGTTAATAGCAAGCTTCCATGACTTCGGGACTTTCTGACAAGACTTACATGCTTGAAACATAAACAGCGTAGCTGTGCAAAGTTTTCCTGCAGGGTAGCACCTGTGGCTACACATGCTGATGTACATATTTAAAATATTTCAAAGTGCGCACGCTGAGGATGGGGGATAAATGAAAAGCAAATTGAGATGAAATTGATATAAAAGAGATTTCCTGAGTCCTGAACTCTTGGCACGCGTTTGTTGTGCTACTCAAGGAAAGGCTGAAAAGTAGGAAAATATATTTATTTACATTAAAAAATATTCTTGCTTTGAATATATATAATATGACTGTTCTTTGCTCCACTTATTCGCGCGTTTTGAGTGCGTGGCTACTAAATAGTGAATCGCGGTTCGTATCATAACTGCGGTGATTATCAATAAATTAGTATGTATTTGTATAGCCAATCCAAAATCTTTGGCAAATTTTCTCATGGTTTTAAGTTTTTAGTACATAATATAGATAAAGGTGTCCAACTGCGTTCTGATTTGAATAAAATTCAATGGAAATTAGTGTGTGGGTCGTCACTAGTTGGCAATGTCATGTTGGCCTACACATATTTATATTCAGTTTGTTCAGTTGTTTTTGCTAATTTATTGAACAGCTAAGCATTTTCTTAATTGCTTTTGAGGAATTTCGAATTTTGTGGTTTTGACAAAATCAGTAAAAATACAAATTTTTTTTTTAAATAATTAAGAAACGAAAGTATTTGAAATATTTGTTAGTTTGATTACATAATACATATATGATAATTAGTAAAATGTAATTCTATAAATAAATGGTTTAAACAAAACATTTATTTATAGATTATTTATAAATGTTTAAAAATCCGATGTGGATTGAAGTTTTTTATTGCCGTCTTCTCCGAAAATTTGCCATAGTAATGCATATATGTTTTTAACTCCAACACATAGTAGAGATTTCAGCGACGAAAAAGCCCAACGACTGATTTTTTTTAAATCTGATATTTTGACGTAAGCATTTTCAATTAAAAATTAGCATCTTTTTCCAATATTAAGTCAAAAAATGGTGAAATAAATAATGCATACATATAAACAAAATCAGTGTGTTTGGAACATACAAAAGTTAATTTTTCCAAATTTCTTTAACATTTTCCTTTTTTACTAAAATATGAAAAGAAAAAAAAACAAAAAATTAGTTATTTGAATTTTTCGCATAAAGTTTGAGGTTGTGAAAAAAGGTGTCAACAAATAATTGGTTCATCCATTTAGTACCCATAACTGTGCTATCTCACTTTTTTTATAAGGGTCGTATTTCTACCAGAAATCGGGATAAGCCGTTTACAACTCTTCGTCTGCTTCTTCCCGATCTGAGATAGTCCGTAATTTATTTTTTCATTCCTCTTTGTTTTTTTTTTTACTTATTGTTTCCAACGGTCAATCGACTAGGATTTTATTTTCTTTTTGCTATAATTTCGAAGGCTTCTGCTTTGGCCTACAATTGCTATTTAATTAAA
This sequence comes from Bactrocera tryoni, assembly GCF_016617805.1. Classification (NCBI taxonomy): domain Eukaryota; kingdom Metazoa; phylum Arthropoda; class Insecta; order Diptera; family Tephritidae; genus Bactrocera; species Bactrocera tryoni. Next base: position 2,715,671 of record NC_052499.1, read on the forward strand.
TCTGATTTTTTTCTAATGTGCTTAAAAACATTTGTACAACTTAATTCTAGCACAGAACACATTCCAGTTTAGCGATAACAAAACGTTACAACAGTTAATGAACACATTTAGCTCAGCGTGCCTGCCACGCTTTGGTCTGATTTGTACGCTTGGCCGCCTTTTCTGGCTTTTTTCTAAAAATTCATGCATTTCTTTAAATTTTGTTTTGCATTGCACTTAACACAAGCGCTAAATGCACACATATGCTCACACTTGCTTAAAAATGCAAACACATACATACCTGTGCATGTGTTTGTACTTGCAGGCATGACGTTAAATCATTTGTTTACGAAATCACTGAACTAATTTAAAATTTCAGTGATTTGCGCTCGACAGGAAAATGCACGCCAGTGTGTGAAAAAATTGAATTCACACACACATATACATATGTATTTAACAACGCGCAAACAAAAAAATATTTTTTTCCCTTTTATTTTTTGTTTTGTTAAATTCGCACAGGTTTGCATTTCCCTTTTTATGAACCTGAAAACGCTACAATAAAGTTCACTGCATAAAAGTTTGCTCCCGTTTATACAATATATACAAGTTTGTGTGTGTCACACTAATTTAAACACGTGTTTTTCATACGGCCATTAAAGTGCCCATAATGTTCTGGAACTGCCTGCCTTTCAAAGTCATGAAAAAGACTTTTATGAATTTATGTGCATATATACATACATATGTTTGTTTATGCATGTTGGTTAAGTATTCCAACAGTTGCTGTTTTCCTTTATTTGTTGTGCATTTAAAAATTTCTATGTGCCGCAAATATTTATGAGTTTAAGTCATTCCATGCGCTTCTCAGAGGATTTATATTGATATTTATATATTGTATATAAGTATAGGGCGTTCTGAAGTGCCAGCTGTCAAACTAGTTGTCAAAACAAGCACTTGTCTTTGACAGTTCTATTCACTGTACTTTGACAGCCGTTTATTCGAAAAACGCTTGGATACATGACACATAATAATCTGCTCGCGATCTTTGGGCGCCGTCCTCTCGTCAAAAATTTGCATATTTGACAAGAGTTTAGTGGCCAATCCAGTTGGGTCGCTGATATCTCATTAAAGTGGCATAACCGCTATGTTCACTTCTTAAGGTTTGTTATATACATTTTAGACCAATTTTGTTATTGTGAAAATTAGAATATTTAAAATAATATATGTAAATAATATTTAAAAAAAATTAAAGTTGTTTATAACTAAAAAACGCAGGGCTTGAAACTGAAGTAACATGTTTATCCCGTGGAAAAACGACTTCGAAGTTTGATTTGCAGCTAGGTTGTTCGATTCACAACTCTCCAATGTTCGACTAGTGCAAGACAGCTAGAAAATCAATTTTTATCCTCCATATTCTAAGTGTTCGAGTATCAATTGAAATTGATATAAATAAATTATCTAAATATACACTGTTATTTTTAGCTAATGATTTCAGCGTATGTTTATATACATACATATGTTTTAACATTCTTTATAATTACATATACATAGTTATATATGTTCAAGTATTGAGTGTACTTAGTACCACATGCATTCACAAAAAGTCTATAACCCTAAAACCATTTTCGTTTGAAAATTTAATATTTCAACGCAAAAAGTAAATCACAATCAATTTTTTTCCATTCAATTACAATTTCCAAAAGTTTGATTTAAGTTCATTTGTAATTACTTACACATGTTTATAAAGCAATCAACGACTTTGCAACATAATATTTAAAATGTTGTATTGAATGAGCAACACTTTTCAATTTGTTTATTGGCAACAAATGTTACGAAACGCCCGAAATATGTACGTACATATGTGTGCTCACATTCACACAATATTTCCTAAACAAATATGTGCCAACACTGGCATGAACAAGTGTATGCGCTCAGTTACCCCATAGTGAAAGGCATTAGTTATACATTACCTGGTAACTACTCTGAAGTGCAGGTCCAATTAGTCAACATAATGATGTTTTCCAATGCTGGAAGCTGATATTTCACATATGCTACTTTGAAATGAGCAAAAATCATGTTGGGCTATGGATTACAACCAACAAAAAATATAAAAGAAATATCCCTGTTAAGTCTAGAGTAAAGGAATTTTCAAAAATTAGTATGCTTATCACTTTTTTGTATACTAAAGACAATAATGTGACGCTAAAAACAGGTTAGGTTGGTTAATCTGGTAGGCCAATAAGCCACGCATAGACCGGTTTTGGTCCTTTCCTACACCAGATAGAGTTCAGTTGCTAGGTCCAAGAGGAGTAGTCATTTTTAGGATGCCTGTGCTCGACGGAAATTCTAACAGACTCTGCGGCCTCACTATCGGTACCTCCTCCAGTGTATCAAATCATCTATATTATTTTTAGCTAATTATGGCTTGAAGTTTGCTGCTGGCGCAGAGAAAGAAACTATGAGTTATATTAACATCACGCAACATAAATGCTATAATTTGTTGAAAACCATAATTCTAGTATGATATTTTCTTTATTACCTCTTTACTTAGCAGCATAAAAGAAACAACCTTCGTGAATATAAAAACACATAAATTTAACGGCTTCATTTAGGTTAGAGAGGAATTTCATTTAAATTTATGTCGGTAAATAAAAGTTTTTTAAATCTAATAATATCAAAAGAAACAATAAATTCATTTTATTTGCTTATAATTTTAAAAAATTTAAAGTTCTACAACTTTGATGGGAACATTAATTAACTGGTACTGTTTTGGAATTTTTCGAACTAGTTCGACTACAGTTCAAAAATTCTAGTTGTCTATCAACGATCAATTTCTGAGCAGTTTTATGCTCTATTGTAAGGTTTTCGCACTTAAATTAGGGCTTTCAGCATTTGTCAAAATTTTGTTTACAATATTTGATTTACGTAAAAAAGAATGTGATAAACTGACTAAAATATACAGAGTTGTTGTGGGACTGAATAGAAACGAATTCTTATTCAAGGATTGATTTCATGAAAACTCTCGTCAGCTTTTAGCTTTATGATAAACAAATCAGTGATGCTTATCAACCCTCAATCTTGCTAGATGTTTCAAAAGCACCGATAATTTTTGATCGTATAAAATGTAATGTAAAGTAAAGTTAAAACTAGTGTTCAATTGGAGGAATAAGCAAAATATAATTTTTTTTTATCAAATTGGCGGTTTCTAAAAAAAAATGGATTTTTGACCACAATTTCGGACTTAAGTTGTGTATAAAAAAATCTTTATCCGTGAGAAAAAATTTTCGATTAATTAATAATAAATACATTTAGGAAGCTTGTGTTAAAATCTCAGACAAATAGGTTTAGCCGTTTTCGAGTATGTTCGTCACCGACTTTGAAGACACTATTTTGAGAAAAAAGCGTTTGAAGTTTGGCCTTGCGTATAACTTCGAAAACATTCACCGGAACTATATAGAATTTTTTGTGTTCATTCTTAAATATATGTATATACCTCAAGAAAATAGAATAAAAAATCGATTTTTTGAAAATTCTAACTAAATATATCCCCTTAAACGGATCCACTTAACTTAAGTACTTGCACAATTTCCAGGTATTTTCATTTATTATTTTTGAAATATACCGAATCGTAATTTAGCCACTCCTTAATACGTGCTAGAACATACACTGGGTTGCATGTAAATAACAGTGTGTGTTAGGGAAAATTAACAATAAACAAAACTACTCGATGAATCGGGTTCGAGGCCATAAATATTTACGCAAAACAATTATAATACAATGCACCGGATTGTGCAAGTACACCGAATTTACATGCAACAAATAAAAAACATAAATATAAGCAAAACAAATAAATTACGGTCGAGTTGTTTACGATCATAAAAACAAAAGCAAAAACTGTTTAAAACATAAATTGCTCGTCAATAATTATTCCCCCACACACGGATATAATATACATATGTGTATAAAGAGACTGTAATATAGATTTGTGTTGCAATAAATATTTCGCGGGCTAGAGTAATGACTACTTCAGAGATATTGTAATTTCAAACCCTTGTAATTATTAAGAATTGCCTTAAAAACAATGTTCAACTTAGACTGATATATAGAATGTCTTTTTAAGACAAACCGTTTTCGGATCGAATAAGAAATCCATAACCTCAAGAGATAAGAAAATAGCCACAACCACACTGAAGAAAATAAGGATAATAAAATCGATACGGTATAGACTAGTATGTAGGTACGAATGATTTTTTTTATATAACAGCCTACATCTTAACTTTAAGGGTTATAAATTGGTGACGATTAACAAAGCTACAATCGATACTTTCAGAAGCACAAGTAAGTTTGAAAGCCAAAACCGAAATAACTAAAAAATAGCTAAAACAAAAAGACAACAAACAGTGAAATGAAAGCGAAAACAGATTCCTCGCTACATTCGAATGTGACAGTGACGCGTCTATGCTACAAAAGGAAGTCAAAAATTCTGCTGACGAAAATAGAAAACAGTGCAAAATAAATAGCCAAAGCGGCGAGCAAAATCAATGCTAACCAAAACAAGTCAAAATAGAAATAAATAAAATAAAATATAAATATAAAATAAAATCAGCGGAGATAACATCAAAGCAGTGAAAGCACAAATGAGCAATGAGGCAAAGGCTACAAAAAGCAGAGAAAAAATAGTGAGAATTCGCCACGAGACGCACACAAGCGCACGAAAAGTAAACCGAGCGAGAAAACTGGCCTTGACGTGGAAAAAGCGAACAGAGAGCTAGAAATTGGTTAAAGGCTTCTACAACAGCAGCAACAGTTCTTCAAAAGAACAACGAAACTGTGCCACACCGCATGCCACAGAATGTATTTCCGACGCTATTGGCATTGCCAAAGCCATGCTAGCTACGCAGCCGTTTGGCTATTTTGGCTGACTTTTGTCAGTGTGCAACAGCAACGATTTTATGGTGATGGCTGTTCGGCGGCAACACTATACGCCAAAGAGCAACAAAACACTCAAATATTCCAAAAACATTCGTCACCACGACAGCTGCAAAGTAGCACCGATTGCAGCGAACAGATGGTGTACATCGACGCAACAATGTTGCCACCTCAACAAAAAGCAACAACGATAACAACGCGTAGTGCCACCATAATGACTAGCCCGCGGCAAGTTGTAGGGGATGTAGTGACAGAAGCAATTCCAACGCTTGGCCCCATATTGCGCGACAAGACGGCGGAAATGCCATCCGCCATGCCGCCGGAACCTGACAGCGAAAGTGATGAGCGCCTAGTCACAGCGAATTGCAATGAAGTAGCAACGACAAAAACAAATGCGGATCTCAATGGGTCACTGTTGAAGTTCACCAACTCGTTGGCGGTAAAGGCTGCGGGCAACGCTAGCAAGGGCAAAGATAATACCACGAAAAGCTTCAACAGCAAAACAACAACAACACCAGCAACACCGAAAATACGTGTATTGCCCAAAATGGAGGCAATAAAGAGGGAAATGGCCGCAATACCAAAATTCCAAATATCCTCTGCGACGAAAATACAAACAAAAACAACAGCAACTGCTCCACCGATAACACCGCTTCCGTTTGCTGGCAGCAGCACCGCCACAGCAAGTCAAGCAGCCAAGCAGCTCACTGCGAAGAATTTAAAACACTCCAAGTATGCCATTAACGCCGATCATTTGCTGTACGATTTTAGAGCGAATGTGGCAAATTTGTTTGCGAACGAGAGCGCAGCTGTCCGCACTGGAAACACTCGCATTGCCGATGAATTTAAAAATAGCCAAAGCAATAATGAAGTGCCTAATAAAAATGTGCATGAACACAGCGACACCAACAACATTAGCAGCGCGCCCATTGTAAGCAGCAAGGAGACTTTGAGCAGCAGAAACAGAAAGGGCAAAAACAATGCTAACAACAAACAGAGCGAGCATAATAACAGTGTCAACAATCCCCATACTGGCGAGCAGAGGTTGCACACGAGCGCTGAATTGAATGCTAATTCCATTGCTATCGCCTTAAGTTCAAATTTATCTGATGGCCTATTAGTTGAACAAGCAGCTGTTGTGAGTGGTGATGACACCAGCAACAACTATAATAACAGTCATAGCACCAATGGCGTTCATAACAAGCATAATAAGGCACCTCACAGCAACGAACGTCGTCACATCGTGCCGGAAAAGCTGCAATACACCAAAGAGATACGAATGAAACAAGGGCGCCTGATGGGCATCACTCGGCATTTTCATTCGTCGACCGGTTTACGTGATGTCGATCAATATCTGGGCTTGCCATATGCAGAGGCGCCCGTAGGCAGTCGCCGCTTCATGCCACCAGGTGAGTCAACTTAATTTACATTACTGAAAATATGAAGTATTGAAATGTAAGAATAATGCGGTTGATATTGGAGTAGTGCTCTAATTGTTATGATGGTGTGATGTATAGCATATTCACTAAACAACAACAAAGTATTTATCTGTCTAATTTTTACAACTAAGAAATATGGTTTGAAATTTTAAAAATTCAACTTAATTCCTTCATATCTCCACCTACAAATATTTATTATTTTTCTTCACGCAAAACGAGTTCGAAATGTATTAACCACTTCGCCGGCTGGTTTAACACTTAAGCTCTCTATAACATACCATAATACTTAGTTCCGAAGAATGCTACCCAAGCGAAAGACCGCTCACAAATCTGGCGCGTTGACGCTCCCATAGATCTAACATTCATTTTAGTATCTAGCTCAGTTCTTCGGCTTGTCATACTTATCATCAATAAAAACCATACATTCTTGAAAAAGCCTTGGTTAGAGTACATAGAGAAATAATGATACATAAAGACTAAAAAGGTTAAGGTGAATGGAGAATAGTTCATTGAGAGAGCAGTTTTTCCAAGTTAATTCCTTCGAGCGGCTGAAGTCTATTCAAATTAATGCTAACACACTAACGCATTCTTTTTATCGGCTATATTTTTGCGTCGCAGCTTCTTGTTGATAGATTTGGTGATTTCAGCCGAACTTTTACATTTTTTTATTAGAACAACGTAAGACTCATCGCGCATGCCCAACCATTGATGTTTATTCCTCTGCATATATAGCAAATTTTAGCTTTTTTCTTTCTACAGAGCATTCTCAAGCTTATAAATAGGTTTTTTTCGTTTCTGTGGTCTTGAAGTCTCATTAAGGAGTCATAATTTCCATAGTTTTTCGTTAGCGTCTCTTTGCAGCCTCTTAACCTCCTGCAGTGTAACCTTTCATACCTATCATGAACTCTTTCACCCGTAAATGCAAGCAAATACCTTTCTACCTAGGTAGACCCCCTTCACACTTACAAGCCTGAATCTGGCATACATCAATTTTGTCGTAATTACAGAAACAATAACGCTTTTGCCTCGAAGCTTGACAGACATACAACTGTCTGACAATTTCATATAATTTCCAGTGCATATACAAGTTTCGATTCTGCTGCCCCTTGCAGCGCATACTGTTTGCAAGTAACAATAAGAGGAAATGTTCCTCGAGGCACACATATGTCAGACTAACTCATTTAGATGTCAGATGCCTAACTGCTAGGTGGAAACAATTAGAAGCTATGTGCGTACGAGTATGCTGCATAATGATAACTCTGTAATGAATTTATACTGCAGTTTAAGGTGATTTAATCGTAGTAAGTAAAATCTGCAACTGCCAAATTGTTGGGAATGTGTATCCTTTGATGTTTCAAAGAGACATAGGAAATTTAATAATTTCAAATTAGTTACAGACGTTTACAGTTGCATTGTGGTGCTCTTTGTATTGAGGTCTGATTTTTCACAGACTGAAAGTATGGTAATAAAAAGAATAGCATAAATATTTCGGCATATGTCAGTTTAGGATAGGAGTAGAGATTTAAGATTACACAAGATGTTGTTAATTATGAAAAGCAGAGAGCAGTATATTAATGTATTATTCTGTATGCGGTCTAAACGCATTTGCTTCTTAACCATTATTTCTAATTTCAATTCCGTGTACCTAATAAAATGATTATAATAAATAGCCTTACAAAGCTTTATCGAGATTTTAGTTAATGATTTTTCTTTCAAATCTTCATTGATTGGAATTACTTGACCCGACTACTTCGAGGTTCAGACTTTTAAATAATATTCAGTGCATAAACTTTCTACAGTTGAAGAGCTACCGTTTATTCATTGTTTTTGGCAGCTGTATTAGGGTTGTAAACCGCATTAGTTTTAAGCAGAACCTTTGGTTCCTAAAACGATTCGTTCAATAATTCTATCAAAAGGGATCTTTTGCCATTATATTTATATTACTATTTTAAGTAAAAAACAAACGTATTCCAAAACTTTTTGATGCAAGAATTGGTCAGTTCGTTTTGTTTTATATAATAATTCGCAATGACCTTTTGTTAACATTATTCCATATAACATCGAGAAATCTTCAAAAAAAATCTCCGATATTTTAAATTTTCTCACTACAATTCGCTTGAAAAAGTTAAATAAATACAACAGTTTAAAAGCTTCTCTGTAGATATGTGTATTCCTGCGTTTTTGGCCTAATTTCTTAACGTCTTTTTGAGATTTCAATTTGGCCGATACTCAATGACTTGGAAGCATTTAAAGTTACCGTGTCCTTCCCTCTTTTCCACTTTGTTGTATACTTTATTTCCTGTGACTTTGAAGGCGACAACATCACCGCCTCTGCGGTCAAGAGATTTAATTATAGATACCAAATTGGTGCATTAGAATAAAAACGTTGCTGTTAGCCAGGCAAGGTGGTCTTCGTGTGGCAACGAGGAAAGTAGCGCGAACATTAAATGATTTTACAAGCAACAAATGTTTATTATTTTCTGCCGAAAATAACTATGGCGAAAAATATAAACAAATAAACTAGAGTAAATTTTGTAATAAAATCGTTTTAAGGAACAATAATACAGTAAATAATTCATAAATTTAAACCCTGCTGTGCCAAAAAATCTTATTTTACTCCAAGCACTTGCTCGAACAGCACATATTTCTTATATTTTCCCAATAAGACGTTTTATCGTTATTTCATGTAAATATCTGCAATTCGCTGGAATTTGGTTCATTTACCATTTCCGTCGGATGGAAATATTTTTCCCAACAGCATTCGCATTTATATTCTTGTTTTTGCCACATACCAATACACACTTGCCGTTTCCTTTGCTGGCAGCTCGCAGATAATTCAAATTTGTTTTTAACACACCACACAGCCACATACGGCATACATATATGTATAGAGCAACCCACACACACGCAAGAGCAATATAAGCTGCAAATTCAAATAGTGCACCGCCATCGACCGCTGTTTTGCGTTTTTCGGTAATTTTAGCAATTCCACACCATAATGTCCTCCCCTTTCTGGCATTGACCATAGCACTCGTATTGCAGCGTGTGCTTCCGTATAGTCCGTTTTCCGGGCACAGCAGTAGTTTAGGTGTTAGTAACGACACGTTTCAAGCGCGCTCTTCTGTACATAAATTACAACGGCAAATTGGCGTTGTAAATGCAGTTAAAACATAATGTGAACACGGCGCTCCGCATCGGAAATCAACTACGAAATTCAAACTTAAATTGCTGGCGACCCTCTGTACAAATACAACGCTTAAGTATTCATGCTGCTTATTGCATGTGTTGGTAAGTCATTATTGTCTCTAATGTGTGGTGTGTGGCGTATACGTAACCAGTTAGCCGTGCAATGCCCGGTGGGTTGTGGCTTGTTGTGTGCTTATGGAAACTTGTGGAATTTGCCACTAAAATGCTTTATTTAAAATTTTCCTTATTTAATTAGAGTGAACATTATAATAATAGTCGTAAAAATTAAATTTAGTTGATTTAAATAAAAGGGGTACTCAAAGCACAGTTAGTAAGCGACCCCACCTTGATCTTATGCTGAAATAATTCTCAAGTTTCAAATTCATCAAAACAATAGTATAGTAACAAGATAATTATGCATTCATTAAGCTAAAGATTATATGGCTTAGTCTGCCATTAGAGTAAACATTTGAACAGTACTCTTTATGTTGGTTGTATGACGGCTAAGGAAAGTGATTTCCATCAGTCTTCCCAAAAAAAATGTCCATAAACAATGTGCTAATATTTATTTATTTATTTCTAATAATTCATATAACAAAAAGAGTTTTATTATATAAATACATAAACGCAGCACTGGCTACGAGGCCTTTGGGTGAAGCATCGGACAGAGTGTGAGTAAGTGTTTGATAGAAGCGGTGTCATCGCAAAGGGGGCAAATGGATGGGCTTTTACCCGATAGTAAGTGGGCGTGTGTTATGATAGTGTGTCCAATCCTTAATCGAGTATATGTCTTCATTGCGCTAGTTGGAACTGTTGACGAGTAGATTATACGATTTCTGGCTGGGTTTATGACCGCGTAGTGATGTTTAAATGTTTTCCATTCGCTTGCGTTTTTTTGATGCCTTTTGAGCTTAATAAGGTTAAGAATGTCTTGCTTAGATGAGACGTAGTATGTTAAGGCAGGAGTCCTGGCTACATTTTTCGCAGCGAGGTCTGCAAAGTGGTTGCCTGTAATACCAGCATGGCCAGGGATCCACATTACTTGGATTTTCTGAGGGGCACCAATGACCGCGTCTCTGATAACTTCTATTATGGGATTGCGATTGGAAGGAGACGTTATTGCAGACATACACGATTTGCTGTCTGTACAGATGAGGAACTTTCCTTTAGTCTTTTTTTTGCGTAATTAACTGCATGAAGGATAGCAGATCCTTCAGCGGTAAATACAGAGGTCGTTGAGGGAAGAAGCCAATTGCAAATAATTTCTCCTGTGGCAGTGACAACTGCTAACGAAGTGGAATCGATGGACTTGGAGCCATCCGTAAACAATAACTTCCAGCCATTATTTGTGTAATTAGATTCCAGTTCAGCAAAGGTTTGTTGTAAGACTTCTTTTGGTGTGTTTTGCTTGGACAAAAACATAAGCTTGTTCTGTAGTATTTTATCATTGATCAGAGAGGGAGGATGTCGAGTGGTGAATTTGCGTGTTGCGTTACGTAAAATATTATTTTCTGCAGCGAAACTTAAGCATCTCGAAATAGCCGATTGTATTCTTGGAATTTTTCTTTTTTTCGTGGCATGGGTGATAGTTGTATTTAGTAATGGGTTGGTGTTCTCGGCCGTTTTCGCAAGAATTTGAAGCGAAGAATCTATTATTTTGTTTTGAATAGTTGGTAAACCAGATTCAGCCATTATCGTTTTTATGCTATGCGTATGTGCTAATAATTTCATTTCATTGCTTAGTTTTCTATAATTTGTCTTACATACTTCTATTACAATCTGCGACAATATTTGAAAAACTTCCAACATCATCATAATTATTTAATTGAAATTATTTTTATTTCAACAAGCTTCAATGTACCATTTTAGTTCACTTATCTCTTTAAGTTACTCATACGCCATGTATGACATTTAAATAGGAAACTTTAAACGAAGCAAGCCAAATTGTACACATGCAATCATTTGCTAAACTTGTGAATGAAAGGTCATAGAATCTGATAATGTAGAATCACTTGCTTAACCAATGTGCTTTGCGGCACGCTTACCTTCCGGCTAAGCAGTTCCACACATTAGAGCGATTAGTAGGTTGGTAGTAAACATTAAAATAAGCCAAATACACCAGTCAAATATACCAGCTATCGATTTGTAGCAGCTGGTGTTGGGATTACCATTTTAATGGGTGCCCGAAAGCATTGACCACTCAATTAAATCCGATCGACGTGTGATTATAATTAGCAGGAGGCAATAAACGTTCTCGCTTATACACCAATGGATATTTGCTGTGCCTCATATACATACCAGTTGCACGCTCTAAGTGCTTGGTTGTCACATTTAAGTGTACGTATTTAGCAATGCCACTCGAATTCACATCCATGCAGTGGCTGCAGACCACACAAATGGTACAATTATACACTCCAAATGGACGCATATACACAAGTTAGCATTATGGTAGCGGGTAGCTATTGGCCATACAACCACATCTTGTCGAAATGTTCATCGGCTTGAGGTCGCACGCGTATCCTGTTGTTATTTACACCACCTGCTAGTAGACACACACATATATAGCAGTTGTGTTTAATACCTTATATAATTGTGTATGCGGCGTACATATGTTTATAGTATTTTGATGTGAGGTGAGTTTGCACAAGTGCATATTGTCAATACGAGTATTACTCCAACCTACTGGCATGGAATATTTCTGACGTTGCGAATACGCCATGGTATGCCACATGGTATTGCCCATAGAAAGGCTTTAAATTGCTTGTGAATATTGAGCAACTAACGGCTATTAAACAGTAGAAACTTAGAAGTGAGTCAGCAACAGATATACTATTTGTGCTTTATTTGATGATTTTGTACTGAAAATTAAATGAATTTTCTGGTGTGAAATATTCAAAACTTTTTTTGTGTTTGGATTTGTGTTTGTTTAAGAAAAATTTGTTGCTTTCATAAAGAATATAGATGTGGCATTATTAAGAACGGCAACAACTCTCAGATTTAATGGTTTTAAAATCGCATGAGTAACACCCTTTTTGTACCTTCAAAGAACATACATTCGTCTTTATTTCAGTCGAGAAAAATATTATATTTTATTATTTGAAATTTGACTGCATCCTCGTATACCAAAAATGTGTTGGCATCTTAGTGAATGCCAACCTAACACACCTGCGCGCCTTACAACAATAAAGACTTGCGTGCACAAGCTCTACACGTGGGCAAACAGAGTTCCAGACGTCAAAGCAAATACCAATATCATCAACAAAAGAGTAATGCACACACTTACAAACAAAGCACGCAACTCTGAGAAGCATATTTGCAGCTTTGCAGAAACCAGAATGAATAAACAAATAATGGTAGTCGCTGACTGTGCCAGCCACAATTTAACGTTAAAGCAAACAGGTGTTGGAACATTTTTTTTCTAATTTAGACAGGCACATATGTACATATGTATATATGTTTTAAGTAGATATATGCCGTATATCAACAATGCGCTCACCAAATATTATCCCAACATACCGCCGAGCTCTATTTAACCGTCATATTATCGCCATTTATGGCAACTTTCTCTTCCTTTCCCTTATCTATTGAGATCTGCTTTGCTCACATTAGAAATAAGTGCGCAATAAAAATTATTATTTGCAAGTATTCCTCTTTGATGAGCATTTTCTACTTCACCATGCAAATATTTTTTTTTTTTCGATATGAAAAAAATTATTGTACAAACAATTTTCGATCCATTTGGGCCGAAATTGCAAATACTCTGCATATTTGTCGAAAAATATGTATTAATTTCAACTGAAAATAAAAATGCAAAATAACGGAATTTCACATATTAAACATGGCGCACAAATGTATAGCGACGCACGGCGACTCACATATACAAATTAGGTGAGAACGTGAAGATATCCGCAAGTACTTTTCTTACTAACATTTGTACTCAAATTACACCTTGCAATAAAAGCTAAGAAATGTTTAAGCGCAAAAAATTCGTACGTGGCAAGAGTATAGACACCATGCACTTGCCAGTCCGTTAGTACATGGTAACATATACATTCATAATAAGCAAACATATTTTGTAGATATGCAGGATGTTCCATCATTTGTGCCTTTTTGTAGATAAGCTTATAGCTCACGTCTGTGTGGAGCTCCTCGATGGTCCAACATTTGTTGGCTTGAAATTTTATTTTCAAACACAGACGTGTAGATACTTAATTGTTTTTTTCGATAATATTAATATGAAGCTACAGTTAAAATGTCAAAAGGATACCTTGCAGGTGTCCGAATACCAACATCGACGACTAGTGACTTTGATAATATTTGCAGTTTCTCTCAATTTTGCTATAAAAAGAAAATTTGCACTAGTTTCGAACATGCTGCGAGACTAGTACCGCCGTCCTACAATTACCCTGTAAGAGGATATGCTTCGTAGCAAAAAATATATTGCTCATCTAATAGCTGTTACTATAGTTAGCTTCGGTGTAATCAAAGTAAACATTTTTTCTTGTTTTTTTTTTTACCGAATATCTTAAAAGCTCAAATTACTTCTCAGACGAAATTTTTTTTACCACAATTAAGGATTATAATTCCAAATAGGTTAAATTATTTTCTAGATAAGTAATTGTTGCACCCGGTTCAAAAATAATTTTAGTAATATGCTGACTAAAGCCAGTTATAATATCTCCAAGGTAATTATTTTGGCCTCATTGCCCTTTACATACAATATAACAATCTACCTCATGTTCAAACAGTTAATTAAAACGTTATAATTTATTTGAGCAACTGCAATTTACTTAAGCGTGTTCGCACTTATACTCCTGTACTATCATCTATCTTTCTACCCCACTTTTCTTTTATTCGCACACTTTCGCTTAATTTAGCAGCAAGCGTTAACATTTTTTTTTCGATTTCTTACGTGTAGGTGCGCCACTGCCTTGGCAAGGATTGAAAATGGCCCGTCATTTACCACCAGTCTGCCTCCAGCAGTTGCCCGACGTCACGGCGCAGGGAAGTGTGAAAATGTCACGCGGTCGTTACAAGCAATTGACACGCCTGCTACCTTACCTGAAGACGGAGAGCGAAGATTGTCTTTACTTGAATGTGTATGTGCCGCGTGTGGGTAAGTTCAATTCCATATATATATATATATAGATACATATATATACATATGTATATGTATGTGCATGGATACAAGTATATGGATATAGCGCTATATATTCGTGCGATGCCATGAATGTCTACCCTGTGTTAACCTTAACCTCCCGTCGTGTCCAAGTGCTTATTGCGCTGCCTACGCGGAGTTGTGTGACAGTGAATGACACCTTTTTTCGCACATCATTCGCCTACCAATCCATTTAACAAAGTCAAATTTAATGCCATAGTACTTTTTCTTGTATTGGCCGCAGATGGCGTATTCGACGCGTCCAACGCCTACGATATGGGCACACAATCCACAAAGCGTTTACCGGTAATGGTGTACGTGCATGGCGAATCTTTTGAGTGGAACAGTGGCAATCCCTACGATGGATCAGTGCTCGCCAGCTATGGGCAAGTCATTGTTGTTACCATCAATTATCGGCTCGGTGTCATGGGTAAGTGTAAAATTGCAATTTTATTTGCATAGGTCTGAATGAAAATGTATATAATTTTGTAGAGATATATACAGTGAGGTGCAAATGTCGGTCACTCTAGATGTGGAACATATTTTATTTTCTGCTTGGAATAAATTAATGTAATTTCGTTGGCGATAAAATGTCTGTCTAAATTGGTCTTTTGACTTAAATGAGGTTACCTTATATCCAGTAAAAGTGATTATTCGAGCATTTCTCAAATATAAATTCCATTTCTTCGTACAATAAGAATGAAAGGCTTTGGTATAAGAAAAATTTATGATATTAACATTTGTCGGATTGATTGAACTTCCTTTAGTTGGAGCAAGCTTAGATATTATAAATTAG
The DNA here is from genome assembly GCF_016617805.1 of Bactrocera tryoni. Classification (NCBI taxonomy): domain Eukaryota; kingdom Metazoa; phylum Arthropoda; class Insecta; order Diptera; family Tephritidae; genus Bactrocera; species Bactrocera tryoni. Next base: position 2,731,155 of record NC_052499.1, read on the forward strand.
AAGCACCCTAAAAATGTAAAGATGACATTGATTGATGACAATAATAATTTTCTGGTGAAATTTTCATCTACAATACGAAGCTGAGTGAGACTTCAAACTCTACCACAACACTATTAGTAAGCCAGAACAAAATACTTCTACTTTTAGTAAAAAAGATACACAGAAGAACAGTATAGGCCAACATACATTATCTATCTCTGAGATATCGGATATGTCTGCGTTAATAAAATGAGCTGGCAGTTTAGAAGAAACTCAACGTCATCAATCCCAGCCATGTTATTTTTTCATACAGCAACAAATATAAATATAGTACTATGTTATTACGCTTACCCCCTTTGTTCTGCGTCACACCTAATTTAAATTCTCTCATTTAAAATATTTCGCAGGTTTTCTGAAGCCCAGCATTGATGAGAATACTGTCGCGAATTTCGGACTGCTGGATCAAATTGCCGCCCTGCATTGGATTAAGGAGAATATCGCGTCTTTCGGCGGCGATAAGGACAGCGTAACGCTCATGGGACACAGCACAGGTGCTGCATGCGTAAATTATTTGATGATATCGCCTGTTGCATCCGGTAGGCAATAATACACACACACACACACACACAGTACACGTGTCCAACTAGCGCTGTGAATGGGTTTTCACGAAGACACGATATCCTGTCACTTATCACATATTTACAACTCAATTTCATTTAAATTAATTGAATCCTCTCTCCTTTTCATATTACCGCCGCCATGACCCGCTTGGTTGCGCAACGCTCGCTGACGCCTTTGTCCTTCACTTTGACGGGTAAACACCGCCTCACAGGCCTATTTCATCGCGCCATACTCATGTCGGGTTCGGCTATGTCAGACTGGGCGGTCAGTAATCATTCGCTTCAGCTCACCATGCAAATCGCTCACACGCTCAATTGTCCCCTAAACGATGACAACGAGGAGATGCTGTCCTGCTTGCGCCAACAGCGGTAAGTTATTTAATTATAAAGTACTCAAAGCGGCGTTATGGCGGTTACGCCCACAATCACGTTTTAGTTTGGGCTGACATCTCGCATTTCAAATTCCATTATTTCGCACCAGCCCAGCCTACCAACACATGGCATTATGTAGTAAAGTACTGTGCGTGCATGTGTGTGTGGGTGCCTGTAAATTAGGCCAAGCGGAGTTTTGGCAAATAATAGAGAACTTGTGCTTGTATAGACACTTTGATCTCTGCTCGTGCAGCTTAAAGTGGGTTAAGCGAATGTGTTTGTGTGTGTGCCTCACTTAAGCATTGCATATTTATGCGGTTTAGCGCAATGCGCGTCGTCATTGCCGGCGAATTTATTACACACTGTGCGAAATTCGTTGCGATGACTTGCCTTAATATTTGATTAATTAATCAGAATACAGATGAATTAATTATGCTTGTTCCTTGTAAAAGGAAAGTAGCATGATGAGATTTCCTTTTCGCATGAATTAACTATATAGCCCTATTTGAGTTGGAGGGTTTACTAACTTTACACACTTTCTACAGTAGGCTCGTATATCGTGCTTGGGTGCCATAACTCACAAAGAACTAAAGTAATAGATATCTTTTCGACAACATTATCGCTTGTAGAAAAAAAAGCAAGTTGTCCACCTCATATATAATATCGCTTTTAGTGATTTTCGATCCTCAATCACAAAAATCATATTTGAAATTAGAATTTCTTTTAAAAATATTTTGTTATATCCCATGGTGGTCCCACATTGATTGATTTTGTACTTTGTGTAATCAACCAAATTTCAAAAGACAGCGTATGGTTTTAGGGCTTCTCGCATTATATGAACTCACCATTATTGTGCGATAAATTGAGGACCATATGTTCAAATTATATTTGGTTTAATAAGCAGTCGAGTGACTTAAGGTTTAAACAACTTACACCCTTTAGGAGCGGAACTCGTTGAGCGATTCTGGTGTTATGTTCAGTTTGAGCTCCATTTTTTACTGTTACCTGGTCACTTTTTATTTTTCTGATCAAATTCGCGTAAGATTCAAATATAATTCGTTTGTGTTTAAACCCCAAAAACATTATTTTTTCCCATAATTATTGATAGCTGAATGTCTCTCTGAAACTCTTTGGTTGCTCGAGTTGGCTGTTATCTTAGCACAAGAATATTTTATAAGTGCATGCTTACTTTTTTGTTAGCGCCTCAGCTTCATTTTGACTACCAGCCACAGTTCTGTTACATTTCAAGCATACCTTACAATATTATACACACACATGCATGCATGCTGAATAGAGTGCATCCCACTGCCTCACCTGTTTCTATCGCTTAATTAGCATTCTTGAAATTTGCATTTCCATCTTCTTTTCATTACTTAATTATAATAATTCCATGCGCCACCTTGGGAAGTTCCCAACTACTTTTATCGGCTACACTTTGTAATTTTAATTAAAACATAAAATTCGTGCTCAGTGTAGTCGATCCCTGTCATCCGCAGTTGCTCTCAAATAAGCTATAGATAAAGCGAAAGGGGGACATGGGTATGCGGCGTGAATAATCTTACGGTCAATTTGCAATTCAATGTAACGCACTGTAGCGTTAATGCGATCAGCGACAGCAGAGCCACTTGGCGGGGTGTTGGACTTCAAATGTGCCGCGTATCTTCCAAGCAACAATGGAGATAACTGGTTTTTGTTGCTCAAGTTAGCGCTGAATGCGTGTGACTGCGTGTGCGCATATCGAAGTGTGTGTGTCAACCGTGTGACCAATTGTTTAAACAGAGTTCAGAAATATCGAAGAACATATCTATGCATATCTATTGTGCAGCGGCTGGTGAGAAGTGTTAGATAGCTTTCGTACATATTACTTAATTATGCATGTAGGTGTATACAGTTCTGCGAATTTTAGAGTATGCATTAAATGCTATTAATTATTTATTGGTAGCCTCATTATTGAGCCAAAAATGCTTGCCTTTTTGTTTGGTTCTTTACAGCCGTTTTCTGGTTTGTATGTTTAAATCAGTGTAAAATATTTTATGGTAATTTTTGTGATTCACATTTATACAAACTTTCATGGGTTTCGCTTTTACCATTGGATTCATGCACTTTAGCAAAAATATTACCTTCAATTAATTCACAATTTTTAGCGACTTTAATCGTTATAATAGTAAAAAAATTCTACAAAAAAGCTCTCACACACAAAAATAAATTCGTCTTTTTCCCAAAATATGCCTCTTGGCTACGAGCATGATTTACATATTCACTAACCATGAGGTGTAATATACCTTATTTTATCCATGAATATTTACTTGTATATATACACATGTTTATATTCATGATAGCAAATTACTGCGGGCAGAAAATTCTTCATTGAATAGTTTATTAAATTCCGTTGATGTAAAAATATTGATTTTCCCTATTTGTTTAATATCGGCAAGGTTTATCGAAACCGAATACCTTTTTAATTTCAATTTTATTAATTTTTGGTAGTTGGTGCCTACATAAGAGTGGAATTTTATGCACCTACGTATACATATGTAGCTTCTAAGTACACAGCAGGTGTTAAGTGCTTGTGTTATGATTTTATGGCCCACGTACCTACCTTTATTAGTATTAATAAAGTTTAAGTAATCAAAAATTCTGATATTACTGAAATATTTACTCTCTGTAAACAATCAGTCCAACCAAGAACAATCAATATGCTACTGTAGCAGAAAGTCTCTCATTTGCAAGGTATGGTATCAATACCTCTTTAACGTATACAATTCCTCATCTGGAGATTATTTTCTTGAAGGTATATTGTTAAAAATCTCACATTAGAATTTTTCAGTTTTCAGCTCCAGAATTTCATAAACGATTTGACTTAATTTCATACACGCGCAGTTCGAAAGTAAACGAAATCGGTCTACATCCATCTACACTTTTCTTAGAAAGTCATTTTTAATAATGTGTTCTGCTACTACATTAATATAGATTGTTCAAGCTTGAAGTATTAATTTTACTCAGTACAACTCATCCTCCTTATAGGGCAGATCGCAAATATTTGTGCATTTCCATAAATACTATATCAGCTAATTACGGTTATCCAATGCCCGGCAGTTGCAAGCGGTTCATACCTACTTGAATATGTATAAAATTATGACATTCGTATGAAGTGGTTATACAAAAAACACACTTTATTTTCATATGACAGATTTGAAAGTTTTTTGCTAAAAAATTGTTAAGTGTAAATGATAGGAGTACACGTGGTCGGGATTAAAGCACATGAGCTGCAGTTTAGTATAGAAATAACCTTTTTGCCAACATTCTGTTCAACTTATTTAATTTAATTTGGCAACTTTCCCAAACATGCTGAGCATGTAAATATTTGTTGACTTGAGTGAATCAAAGCGGCTGATGAGTGAGCATAAGCATCAAAAAGTTGTATTTGCGCACACCGATGACATGCGAATAAAAACTTTTGGACATAAATGTGCCAATTAAACTAACTAGTTGGAAAACAAATATATTTATATGATAAAGTAATTTTCAATTATTTAGTTCCGCCGCATGTCAAGCTATGATATGCTGAGTAAACTGACAAATTACACACATTCACATTTAAGCTGTGAAAAAGTTGAATATTTTTTACTCTGTTGATATTTATACATGGAGTTAAAAAATTGCGCACTTTTATTTGAAAATATGCTTTGTGAAGAATTGTGGAAATAAGCTTTTACAAAAAATGGCTTTATTAATTTTCTATTATTAAACTTGACACAGATATGTCGTGTCAGATTATTTTAGTATTTTTTCAACTGAATAATAGCATTTATGCGAAGTAATTGCAATTATTAACTTTTGTTTGATATTTCATATGGCTCATTCCCCTGCAGAAAATCAGTCATTTGAAATTATTGAAAAATGAGTTAAAAATTTAATCGGCATTCTTTCCTTAAGCATAAGATTGTAACTTATATTTAATAAACGTTTTTGTTCACATAGGGTGTTCTTTTTGGAGTTAGTAAATTTCTTTGAACAACAGCTGTCAAGCGAGCTATCAAAGTGCACACATGTCATTGACATTTACTGAATGTCATGCAAAGTCTATTATTGTCTAAACATTTTTTGTCGTAAAATTTCCGCAGTCAACTAGTTTTTTGGCGTTGGGACTCATTCCAAAATGCGGCTGACTCGTCGTACTTCAATTAAAATCGTTTAAGTTTGAAATGCCTCCAACAGAACAGCGCCAGAGTATGTACTGCACTTGCAACTATCGCTATTTCTAGCGTAACCGAAACTCAAATATCTCTATCTCTATAAAGAAAAAGGAACTTCTCTTTGGTCGTATATATAATGTGATTTGATGCCGTTGGAAGATTTTTGTTACTTACGTGTGAAGACATCAAGTCAAATTTGCTCCGACTAAATCCTTTGAAAATAAATATTGTCGAAATACCAACCATGCTTGAAAAAGTGAATTCAAAACATCCTGGTGGTCCATAAGTTCCATTCTGTGTCAATAAATGAAATACCAAAAGAAGTCACTGCGAAAATTTTTCTGAATCTTTTGCTTCAAAGAAACACCCTTAGTAAGGGCAGCAGAGTCTGTGTAAATCGAATATCACCTTACACACACATACTGACAAATTATTTGAATATGTATGTACCTACATAAAACAAGCGTTGTGAAAACGTAAAAAGCGTTCCTGCTTAAACATATATTTTCCACGTTTACGCATAAATTACTCGGAATTTTCTAAGGCGTGTGCAATTTCATGCAATTTCACTTTTCACACTTCCTTCGCCTTGTGAAATTATAAACTTTAGTTCAGTGTAATTTGAATATATCCGAAACTTTGTTAACACAAGTAATGCACTTTCAGTTTATTTAAATTTTAGTTGAATTTTAGCATACACTTTTATTGCAGTGAAAAGTCTCAATTTCCATATATTTGCACTTTAGTGTTCGAGGGAACTATTTGCAAGTTATATGGAAAGCCGGAAAGCAAAATGTTAATTTCATGTATTTATTTTGATGCCATCTATGAGGCAGAAGTAGCTTTAAGTGCATAGTATTAGCAAAAAGTTACGTATATTGAAGCAGATATAATATTTAATATGCAAACACTTCTTGGTCGCTGAGTATCACTAAAGGTTCCGGTATTGGATATGAGTGTCAATGAATTCGTGGCGTGTGTCTGAATGATAATAAACTGTTTCGAAAGTTTGAAGTTTTCAAGTCAACAATAATAGTTTCTGAAAGCGTTGGATTCATGAAAAGGTCAGAAGTGTACGTTGAAAATTTGGATATTGAGTGACACTTTATGATCACAATCATATCAGGGTCGGAGTTTCTTCTGATAATTAAATATTTGAACCAAATAACACTTTAAATTAAAATTCATAATCGCATAAATCCAAAATTGCTGCTAAGCCTTCAAAGTGTTTATCTTACAAATATTTGAGAATATTTTGTTCCCTATCTTCTTATGAATTGACAGCCGAGCGTCTCAGAGGAAATGCAGGGTAATAGTAATTTTTAAGCTTAACAAACACGGGGTCGTCAATTGATGCTAGCATAAGTTAGTTTAGGTTGGTTCTTGATTAGAATTTAACATTTTTATTTATTGAAGAAATGACCAGCTGATCATTACGAATTGGGTCTAGATTGTTTGCCTGCGAAAGTTTGAGAACTAATCGGCTTTATAATGGAGTAGAGCGTTAAAAACGACACTCACGATAAATTTTAAGTAGTTGACCAGTGCCCACTAAAATCACTTGAAGCCACAGAAGCGACAGCTAAACTACAGAAAAACACTTTAACTCCCACTTTATCCCAACAGGTCATGTTACTTTTTGCCATTTTCTATATTCATATAGATTCTTTCCCTAGCTTCCCTACCATCTCTTTCCCTTAACTTCTGGTATCACAAAGTTACTCAACACAAGCTTGGCAAGCTCTGAACTTGCACCATTAACTTTTCAACGCAGCCTCTTTAGTTTGGCAGGATTTAGAACTTAGCTGACATATTTGATGCTTCTCCAAAAAAAACAAACTCAGCTCACAACACACATATCCTCTTACATATCAAAAAGTTTTGATTCACTGTACACATCCGCTTGTCTAAAGTCTTACGGAAAATCAATTTTCTTCACACAACATTTATTCCAGCTACCGCTGAGCTTGATAGAAGCGAAATCTTATTATTTTATAGTCACACGCTATTGATAGATGACAGCACAAAAGTTTAGACAAATTCATTTTCCCCACACACGCGTCAGTTTGTTTGAACGTCGCGATGCGCTTTGCTTCCACGTTCGGGTTTACTGACACAAGTGCCGGTGCATGTTGAAATCAGAAAAGAAGACATATTAGACATAATTTTGTTTAGCCAAACAGAGCGTCAGCTTATCGCTTGCCATGCAATGTGTTGCCGCTAACAAGCAGCTTAACAGCATATTACTCAGTGCGCTAATAACGCTATAAATGAACAAATTGCGCGAATAGTAAATTTATATAATTTAAAGTTAAGTGCGCAGACGATTTTCGGGACGCAATCCGAAAATTCTTCTTTTATTTTTTTTTATATTGTTGCCGTGACCGAAAATATGAATTATTATCGGTATAAAACTGGCTTTTTTTCAGCTTATGAACTACTTTCGTTGGACAAATAATCGGTCTTTATTCAGAAGCCAAATCATCTATCTTGGATGCAACTTCGCAACTTGTTTCGAAACTCTATTATCACACAAATTGCACAGATATCAAACATTTCAGATAGGTGAGAATCAAGAAATTGGATGTAGAAGGATGATGACTTAAACCACGTTATCTATGTTTTATTATTGACAACCTAACTTCTGAAAATGTCTTATCAACGACCTTAATATAGAGGCCGCTTGGTCAGATTCATCTCCATATTCCGACATTAAAGAATATTATCGAAAATATAGTTGTGAGTTGGATCCAGTACCTTTAAGAGCGGCTGGGGATCTAAAGAAATAATTTCCTATTTGCCATAACTGTATAATAAGACGAACATTTTTTACTAGTTTACTGACTATTATAGTTATTTGGTCTTTGATTGACTTTGTGGTGTGTACATCGGCCGATATGAGCGATATCTTGTTAGAATTGAGTGAGCACATTTCAATTTGTACAGTCTTATTTGGAAGTGAAAATTATTGAACTAATTTATACTATTTCCGATTCCAATTTTCGATTTCCAATGGCCGTCTTATAGATATTTCAATCAACATATCTATGTGAAGATTTATATGAAAATACAATATTTCTTTTAACAAATATTAAACGGTGTGAATCTTTCAATTTCAAAAACAGCTGTTTTATAGATCTCTAACGGCAGTGTGAACACTCTAAAGTAGTGAAAATAGATTGAATATAATTGGATCACTTAAAATTTTTGATTGGAGTCTGGTATTAGCAAAGCGGATTTATGTACCTTCCTGTAGTGTAAGCAACTTTTTAATATTTATATCTTCTGAAGTAAATTTTATTTTTAATTTTTTTCTAACTAATGTTTAACTCATACAAGTTATACTACTCCTAACCATAACAAAACTGACATTAGGTAGGCTTGCCATTATTTAAGTTTTTACCGAAGCAGTTAGCATTACATGGCCATGGCCTTTCCCAGGTTAGGCATGCACCTCAATCCATCAACATGCGCCGGGTGGTACACTAATTTTTTTTTTTATTTTTATGATTTATGTACCAAAGTTTATACTATATATGGCATAGCTTTAATATCTTTAGGCAGCTTTTGTTGATGCAGTCAACTGTGATTTATGATATATTGGCCACTGCAATTCGGTGTTTTACTGCTTTTATGCCATCACTCAAGCGGGCATGTCTCTACTTTGTTGCAAACTCTCCGCCACTTTTGTGTTTATTGTTGTTGACAATATAAAATATTCCCTTTGATAGCACATATTTATATACATACATACATATGTTTGTAGACTGATGTGTGTGGTTCTACATTTTTATGCCGGCCATTTATGCTTATATTTTATACTTGCTATATATGTATGTTGCGTGCGTGTCTATGTGTGTTGTGCAACAGCTGCCTCACTCACCTTTTCGCAGCAACTTTCATTCAACCACTGACTGTTGTGGCTCACAATCTTTTTTATTCTGCTTCTCAACCCTTTGTTTGTTATTTATTTTTGAGCGTTTTTCTTTCACATTTTGTTTTCTCTCTTTCGTTTTGTTCACTGTTCAATCTTTTTTACTCGATAAGCACGTGTTGGAAATTTGTCACTCGAAATCGCTACAGTTTGCAGCATTGCCCCATTCATATATCCACACTTTCAACGGCACATGAGAGGCTCTTGGGATTTTTCAGCTTAAGTGGCAGAGTAAAAAATGCTTTGTGGTTTGCCGTTAATGTGTGGAATGCAATTTGCGTTCAGAAGATTTTACAAGATCAAAAAAACATAATAAATATTTATGAAAAAGTACATCAAACAAAAAAATTAACAACAATGATTTCGCTGGATATTATTAGTTTATTTATCTTCAAAGAGTTCCGAAAAAACCAAAAAAGGAAAAGTGGTATGTACTAGCCGTACACGAAATAAGTCTGCCCCTAACGGTGTCGCTTGCACAACTCGAGAACTTCGTCCTGTTTTTCCACATCAAAAGTTTTCAAGCTTATTTTCTCATTAGTTGGCGTCGCTGTTAAGAAACAATACACTCATTTAGTAATAATTCGCTCAGTTTAAAATTTTTTAAAGGTTGGCATCCCAACTATAAACTAATTTTCTGGTAATCACAAAATATTATATGTTTTGGTAACGCTAAACACAGACGAAATGAGATCATCTTTGGCTTGGTTGAATTTTACGTAGAAAGTTAATTATTTCAAGTGAAGTGTGAAGGAGTTCAATAGCAATTTTGTGGCGCGGTATTGTGATGCCGCATTTCCTTAATTATTTTCATAGTGAAGGAGTTGCGGCTGTCTAAGCAACATGTGTTTACTAAAATATATGCACATTTACAGGAATGAACTTATGCACCCTATCTTACAATTTTAAGGCAATTCACACTCATGTTGATTATTTCGTTGCGAAATTGCCTTGCATTTATTACGCGAAAGCACATGTTCTTATGCAATATATAAAGCTATTATACGGCGCATTAAGCTTAAACATAGAAACTTACTCCTTCAGGTAATTCAATTTTAACGCGCGCATACGGAACTACCACTTAGAAAATAAATGACGCATTCAGCTGGAAAATGCCAAAAGAAGAAGTAGCAGTAAAATATTTAAATGTGTATCGTTCTACTTTCCTTTTTAGAGCTTTATCACCCACGTGTTACCTTTTATAGTGTATGAAATTTGCAAGTGTTTGTATATAAAGTGTGTGGGTGGTACATGGCGTATACGCAATGGTCTGTGGTGCGGAAATAAACTCAGTTTGCTATAAATTTTGCATATTTGCAATTTCCTTCTCTCCCACTTTGCTACGCCTTTGAAGAGATTTTTTGTTGTTCGTCCTTTTCATATGCTTACGTCTACTTCCGCTACTTTTACTGTTGTATTTATTTATTATTATTATATAAATATACCGGCAGTTTTCATATATTGCATGGACATTGCTTATTTCTATTCACTTCTTTCAGAATATCTTTCGTTTATAATAAAATGCGATTTTTATTTTATTTATTTAATTTTATTTTTCTTTCGTCGATATTCTTCTTGCAGCTACCAGGACATCTTAAAAATACCAACATCATTTCCCCAATTTTCAACTCCATTGGGTCCAATTGTCGATGGCCATGTGATACCAAATCAGCCATACAAAGTGATGGGGCAATACACTGAACACTTCAGTCGGTTTGTAATATTTTTGTTTTCCTCTTCAATATTTTGAGTTACCTTATATTATATTGCTCTTTTTGCGTATCAGTAAATATGATAAGATGTCATAGCTGAGGCGTATAAGACCTTGGTTGGTTTGAACAGCTAGTATGTGCGTGGACTCGTTGATCTTTAGTCTACTAACAACAATTACATGATATGTAGTAAATGGTCTTCTGAGAAGCTCAAAGGTTATCGTTCAAACTCTTTGCTCTAACTAAGATACTTCTCGCCTCAGTTATAAGATTAATCGCCGGTCTTCTATAGATCGTGCTATTTATTTGGAGGCCAAAAAATTTCGCTGATGATTATTTTTAATCACCAGGAAGTAATTTGACCGTAAATCCTTTTTTTCCGAAGTGGTAAATACTTCTACTAAAATCGTCTCTTGTTAACCTTTGCTTAAATGGTATATGTTATAAAGGGTAGAGAGATATGAAGATCTAAAATTTTGTACACATCCCTTTCTTCATAAGAAGAAACCACCAATAATGGACCACTTTGGCATATTGTTGCTATACAAACTGAATGATCGGAATAATGAGCTTGTATGGAAAATATTCCAAGAGATTTAAAGTATTCGGATGTGGTGGTTGAAGTATAATTAGCAGATGTAGTCCTTCTCAGCCTGTATATTCACACATGTCTTTACCATAGAACTTAAAACAACCCGTTTTCAACACGAACTATGCACATATGTTACTAATTAGCAATTAGATATCTCTTAATGAATAAATAACTAATTAAAATACACGCAACGGTTGCGTAACTAATCGGTGCTGCATTGTTGATATTTAAGGTATTACTAACCGAAAAGCATTTAGCAGGGCAACCAACTTCGCATGGGATTACATGAAAACACACATATGGTCTACATTGTGCGTTGTAGGCGCGCCCAAAAGAGCCAACTTCCTCAGAATACTTGAGTTGAAGTTTTTGCTTGACGCAAAATTAAGTAGTTTGCTTGAGCCAAATAAATAATTATCATTTCTCGGAGATAATCGAGGCGCGAAGGCGAGCTAAACGCTTTGCTAAGGCTTACCAAAAATTTAGTAAAATTTACCGCTTCCATTATTTGCTATTAACGCCTGTGCATTAGCTCAAAAGCCGTAGCGAATAAGCCAAGTTGAGGTAAACAAGTTTCGTATAAGAAAATGCCGCGTACTCACACATGCATAAATTACATTACGTGAGTGTGTGGTTTTGTGTAACAACATGTGCTCATATGCATATAAGACGTAGTTGAAGTATAACGTTGTTGCTCTTATATAATGCGGTGCGATGGTAGTTGATTGTGGTTTTGTATTGCGCTTAGGCTCATGGTTGTATTGTGGTTGTGGATAACGCGTTTGTAGTGGTAGTGGCTGGCGTTACTTTGCTTATTTTTGCTTGTAAAATGTACGCATTTACACAACAAGATCGAAACTTATGCTATACACAAAATCATCTTTCACTACTGTATTTACTGCTCAGCAGCTTTATTCGTAAACAAACATAGACAGACGCGCAGAAGCTTCATTGCAAGCGTTATTATTTATATGCAAACGTCAATACATAGTTACACAACTCTCTATATACCATCATGTGCATAGACACTTATGCATTTTACCGTTATTGGTTTATTCATTTCAGCTATGATTTATTATTTGGCGTCACCGAGTCCGAATCGTATCACACGCTGGGCGCATTAGCACTCGAAGAAGGATTACGTGAGAATGAGCGCGATAATTTATTGCGCTTCTATATGCAGACACGATTTGATGTTCGACCCGATTTAGCATTGGCTGCCACGCTCAAGAAGTAAGTAAAATTTATTGAATTTATGATTACATTTTCCATAGTTATGTAATGTGTCTGGGTATGTGTGTATAAATAGGCGAGGCACAACATGCCTACCAAATCACGGACACAGGAAGCCAGGCATTTATCACGCGTCCACTGCTAGGTGTAGTCGATTTTGTGGATGAAGTTTGGTGAGAAAAATTCAAAATAGAAAAGATAGCTTTAAAAAGCACTAGTTTTGAAATCATTTTCGGTCCTCTAGTAGTGGCGTAAGTCATAGTTATCGAAGTCAAATCAGAAAAGTAAGCAATTAGAGAGTTACCAACTATTTTAACCAAAAGATTGTGAAAATTGATAAGAAATGTATTAGAAAGAGGAAATTATATTAATAATGCCGATACAAATTATAATAATATGAAGTTGGCAGCAGTTTTAACTAAAAATAATTAAAAAGTTGAACATTTGATGGAAACGAGTATAAATACGTAAAACAGTCATCGAAGTAATCTGAAAATATGAGCTATGTTTCATATTGCTGCAATGCTGTTTACTGCAATTTTATTATAATCAACAATTGACTCCTTGAAATTCGAAAACTCCACACTACACCATGGAATGCGCCATTTTTCAAAGAAATTCTTTAGTGTTTGTTGAATCGTGAAGCTTCCGTTGTGGCCGTCATCGGCCTTTAAGCCGTTTATCTCAATTTATTCGTAATATATAGTTGTATTTAAAGCCGTTTGCTTCTGTAATAACGGCTTCTTGTCAGCTTTTCTTGCTGCTAGCGTCAGCTGAATTCTGATTTCCTTGCCCCTGCAAAATTCAATGAAGCGCATGTGAATAATTGCATTTGTTGAATAAAGTTGTTGCCACATTACCATACGCACAAGCGTCTAAGCTCACACAAATAAATGTGTACTCAAAAGCGCGTTTGTATGTGTATATATATGCTGCTGGGGGCAAAAGTTGTGTTGCAAAGTCAGAAGTTTTATTGAAAATGCTGCGGCAGCCCAAAACCGACTGCGATGAGCGCTTGCAAAAGCGGAAGTTAGTATGGAAAGTAATTGTAATTTAGTATTTTTTAAGTGCAATAACCGATCCAATCATACGCTTACAGTCGGGGCGAAAAAAGGCGCTACCACATTTTTGCTGCGCCAATATTGGCAGAATTAATTGCAATAGTTTCAAGCCTAAAAAGTTGTTTAATAACTGCCAGTTCATACAAAAGGGTTTTGAACTCTGCAAACTGCCTGCCGGAGAACAAAATTCACAACATTCATTAATGTATGTATGTACGTGTGGTGGCAATGTTAGCTTGTACGCTTAGTAGGTCAAGTGCTATTGATTTTTCTGCGTACGTTTTATAACAAAATTAAAATAAAATTCATTATGGAAGATTGCTTACGGTTGCGAGGTGCGAAACCGAAAGTAAAAATCAATATTGATTACTGTAGAGTATAAGTATTTAAAGCGCCAGGAAGCGATATTTGTGTTTTTATTGACTAATTCGGTGGTTTAAAAAAGTATATAAACATCTTCCACTTAAAAAATTTGGAATCCAAAATTTTATTATAAAAACTAACAAATTGAAGCGCTTTCATAAAGCTTTAATTATAAAGTATTTGGTAGTCGAAAAAGTCTTTTCGTATTTTGTCAATAGATGTCGTTGCAGTCGTACATCTCCAGTGCTACCAGTCACATTGTGTCATACCATATAGTGTTGGAAAGGCGAGATTTTAAAATTTGTTAACCTTAAACAAATTCTGGAAGTTGTTCAAAAATGAGTGAAAATCAAAAAGAAATTCGCCATATTTTGAAATGTTTGTGTAAAAAAGGTCATAAAATTATTAAAAATAAAATCAAAGGTAGTTATCAGTAAGTTAAATAAAGTATATATCACAAATATATTAGCTATTTCACCAATTTCGTCTAACCTTACTGCCGCTCTTGGAAGCAACAAGTTATCTTTAAATGATTCCAACTCGTATTACCAAAATAAACCGTTATAATATAGCATTAAACGTTACTATTGGAAACTTTAAAGAATGTTTTCTTAAAGTTAAAGCTCAACTTACATTACATTTACATTTCCTTCACTAAACGGCTCAATTACGTAGCACAAAATCGATTCCGCTTTTACGTTTGAATAATGCTTGAAATCACTAGCTACAATTCAATTACATGGAAATGATTTAGTGTCTTGAATAGCCTATAACTTCGTACTTATGACACATATGGCAAATATATGTATGCATGTGCCTGTAGCACGTACTCTTTCTCTATCGAGCTTGCTTCCATCCATCGAGTATGCAGAGTATGTTGTACAAGAACGCTTGTGATTTTGCAACCATAACCCCGAGTATGTCAGCCGAAGTTAGCACTTGTGTTTGATATGCTTTGCCACTATGCAGAATGATCGAATTTGATGGGTGCGGACAAGAGAGAAAAAAGAGAAAAGTGCATTAAAACTTTGAAAGTACACATACGTGCAAGTTAATGTAAAATATGCGCACATATGTTGCGACAGGGCATAAGGGCGATCTCTTAGGGATAATGCGCAAAATTTTGCAAAACGTTTGTGTGATGTTCACATTTTAAAGCCACTTAGAATTCATTTCCAACTCGATGCTTTGCCCCTAGACGGAGATGCCGCACAAAAGCACATGCACAGCTATTACTGTAAGTGACCCTCAACTCGGAAACATGCATCTAAATTTGTCCCCTTGTCTAGAAACAGTGTTGAACTGATTTGTCGGCAAGTTTTTGCAGTTCGTGGAAGTGAAATTTTGAGAAGTTTTATTAACTGTAATCCGTTTCCGTCCTACTCTAAGAAAAACTAAAGTTAATATTAAATTTGTGCAGAGATGTCTTCTTTTCCTTGATATATTTAATGTCAGTTCTGCCATTTATTTTTTTGGTTACATTTTTTGATTTTAGTTTTCATCTTAATACAATCTAAATTATAGATTTGTTCACCAAAAAGTGTTAAAAAATCTTTAAAACAGAATAATGGTGAAATCTTTGTATCCAAAGAGGTTTTCTCATACTCATAATCGTATATGTCAGATTTTACTACCCGTGAATATTGCTTTCGCGTATGTATTTTATTAGTGTCAAGATTAATAAAAAATCCAAAAATATAATCGTATTCGATTCATATATAAACTGTTTTCGGCGCCAGACAAATGAGGATTTTCCGCATAACACACGGACTTTTTGCACTGTCCTCGTAGCGTAACTCATAAATAAAATTTTGTACATGCATGTGTGTGTTTTAGCCAAACTGCATAGCTTCAGAGCAGCGCTGAACTTTTATATTTCTATATTTCCGCACATATTTTTTCAACAGCTCAGCCAATATTGTGCATGTCCATATGTAAGTACGGCTTAAATGCAGCTGTGTGGATATGTTTTGGTAAAATTATGTCAACATGTTGCCAGCTATTCGTCAACTGCCAGACAAGAAAAAACCGTTCAAAGGTACCGTCCTCTAGTAATTTAGGACAAGGGTAGAGCTGCAGGAGAAATGGCAAGCGGAAGGGCAAAAAGCATTGCGGACACTACAGTGGGCGGAATGGGACTGCCTGGCACCAAGTGATGTCAACCATGCCACCACCATAACACAGATATAAATGCTTGCGGCAGCGAGCTCAAAGCGAGCGCTATGAGATAATCTGCTGGTTGTGCATTTTGAGCACTTTAAGCTGGCTGGCCGAATGGCTGCTTACCGCTTTGCTGGCCGCATAGATGGATGGCTGGAGATGGATGGATGGCTCTCGTGGCTGGTTGTATAGCTGCATGAATGCCTGATATAAGGCTTGCGAGCTTGTGTTTATGTGTGTCTGTGGGTACGCGGACAATATATGAATGCATGCATGTTGCTTTGGAGATGCTTACTGACTAACGGCATCAGCTTTCAATGACGCTTTTCACACATATGCATACATGCCAGCGTACATACAGTTGAGTGATTGGAAGAGTGCTTGCATTTCTACTTGTTAACATGTGTAAATGCGTTGTAAGTGTGAGTGAAATTTTCAAGCTTATGAAACGTTGAAATGTGTTAAACCGCAATGTGTGGGTAAATATGGAGCTTTCAGTGTGGCACTTCAACACACACAGAAACATGAATTTAATACAAAGCAAACAGGGACTTAGGTATTACTTTCAACGATTTTATTATAAATAAAGCTGCAGTTAATCTTAAAAGAAATTATTGTGTGTGCAAGTGAGAAAAACTCTAATGGAATTTGTTATTGTTATGAAATTTCTTTAAATACTATTATTAACACGTATCTCAATATTGAAAGGGAAACGTTTTTTTTAATTTAATTCATATTCTTCAACTTTGCTGAGCATTTAAAATATTTTATAAATTTATATATACCTATATATATATATTCCTATTAAAACATGTTTTTCTAGATTTTTCACAACATTTTTGTTCCACTTGCTTACAGAAAGTTGCCCAGCAGAGAAAACCCATAACTTTAGTTTAGATTACTTCACTTGAATTGATTCAAAATCCTCGAAACTTCTCGAAGCAAAGAGCTGAAGTCATGCTAAAATATATTTTCCACAAAAAGCCACTGTAATTTCCCCATAAATCATCTTACCTTCCAAAAATTGTAGATAAAGAAAGCACCCATATTTTTCAAGAAGTGGAATGCGTACATGTTGGATAATCACAAACAAACAAATATTTCACGTGTAAGCACCCGCCCACCACTTGTGTTTCCGTTACAGAATTTATGTGCCACTCAACAGGTTTTCCGTCCGTAGCCTTTGACGTTTTTAGTAGTATTTGCACGCTCACTTAACTCTACTTTGACTCTTTGTGCCGCTGCCGTTATGAGCTAGGCGCGTGCACGACATGGCGTATGAGTAACGTGAAATGCTATACGCAGGTCGCCGTGATTGGTTGCTGGCTTTGGCCGTTTAGAAGCTACGAAATACATTTTGGCTGCCATCCTTTTTTAGACGGAGGTAGGAAGATCGCGAAATTGTTTTTCGTTACAAAGCAGCTCCAATGAAAAATACCGGAACATTGCAGCCTGATTGAAATTGCATTCAGCCATGAGCTATTTTACACCAGCGGTGTTGTGAGCGTTAACTGAAGCAAAGACATTTTGATGAATTCAGAAATTGGAAAAGGGAAATATATAATATAATTGTGTTGAAAATATCTTATGTTGATTTATTCGGCTTTTGACAATCAGCGGCATAAAGACACTTAGGGGATGTAAAAATATACCGTAAATGTATTATTTAAAGAAAGTAGATGAATGCGGAAAAGTTGATAAACGAGGCTGACAGTAAGAACACGATATTTAAGCTACTATGAGGGTCAGTAGAGAAAAATAGCTTCTCAAGTTATTCTTTACTTTTGCAGATTATTGGTGAGAAGTTTCACTCAGTTACTTTCAGGTGTCGGAATATTCCGAAAATGCTTGAAAATGTTCACTGCATTTTGTGTAATCTGTGCAGCCTGGGAAAGCAATGCGTGACACATATAATACAGATTTCCAAGACATGCCAATACCTAGATAAATGAGTATAAAGTTATGTCAGATATTATAGTTTAGAGAATCTTGACAAAGAATTTGGGAAAAAACTAAAACAACTTACACAAAACGGAAGCATTCAAGCATTATAGGGAGGTACGTATACGTGTGTTTCAGGCGTTGCAGAGATGATTTTTTATAGCACTGATCAAACGAAAATTTTCAAGATTTTTCATAGGTTATTACTTTAAAGAGCATTTCCAGATCCAGATTTAGTCTTCTATTTCTTAATTAAGACGTTAAAAAATCCCATAAACCAAATAAAGCGATTTTGGTTTTGGGTTAAGTATTTTTACTTCTCGTACAATGAATAAATATCTTACAAAACGTTGAAACGTGAATTTCTGAAAACTTCTGGAATTCATAAATGTGCTTTTTTAACAGAAGCAAAACAAAAATCTCACTCCACCAAAACAAATTAAATTGCGCATATCAGTGGACTTTTCCATCAACAAACAGCTTCATAAAACAATAAACGTAAAATGATTCTAACTGACATGAAAATGATGTAAAAATACTGCGCCGATTGGAAGCTCGAAGAACTGCAAACACCCCCTTTATTCTATTTTGTAAGTGAAAAGTGCAAAAATATTTCCATTATTTTTCTAAAAATTGCGGCGAATTTTTTTGGGCGCAAATTCACACGGGAGTAATGTCGCACACTACTATGCCACGTGTTATGTAACAAGCAGGTAAAGAGTATACGGCAAAGCTGTAGTATATTTGTATGTGTAAATCCATGTGTGAGTGAGTGAAGGGTGAAATAAATATGATTTGAAGCTAGCTAGGCACAACTAGCTGCTAACGTGTGCGTCTGACAGAAGTGACAGCTGTAAATCTCTGCTGTGCCACACACACACATTTTACAAATGTTTTAACAAGAGTTTTTGAAGCAAAATGGTGCACTATTTTCTATATGCGAAAATGTAAAAAAAGAAAGAGAAATCAACATTGAAATCACTGAACAAATCGCTGCTAACTTATTTCAGACTGAAATGGAGGCGCGAGCGGAAAAAGCAGGCTGTCAAAATCTGTGCTCACATACATGATGTGACGGCATTTTGACCGTGTTAACAACGTGTTTGCAGCGCGATTGAAGTAATAAAAAGTTACTGCGGTATATTTCAATGCTTCTCAACACGATAGTTATGGTTAAAAGAGCATATGTTATTTCAATCAACGCGAGTATTTGTCTAGGTATGTGCTTGTGTGGGCAAAGGAAAAGTTGCTGCGTTGCAGTGTTTAAAAATACTTATGACAGATGTGGGCTTTTCGCTGAATAAAGCAATTTTTGGTTGAATATATTTTTTTTTTAATATGTATTATTTGAAATCTATTTAAAAAAAATAATAGCAAATGTGATAGCAAAATCATAATCTGACTTATATTATTGCTATCCAGGTAATGAAGAGCACGGTCTGAGACAGAAATGTGGCACTCACTATTCTTCGCTAACTATTAGCTCCAGCAAATACAATATTAATACCTTTCCTAACAAAACAGCAATGTTGTGGTTTCTCATTTCCGGTAAACATAAAAGTACAAAAGATTTGTGCGTTCTCAAACTTAGCTTGTATAATGTCAGTGAAAATCCTGCCAAGTATTTTTGTACCGTAACACATTCTTCTCTGGGCTTCATGCTACGCTTGGCTAGTGTATTTTCATTTTCAACTTTGTGTACACGTTCATTTTGTGTTGTAATGCAACAATAGCGTTAATGCTCGCCCATTAAGAGAGAATTTGGCAACTGACCCGCCGCAAGATACAAAATGTTTAAAATGGTCGTAATTCTTCTGGCATTGTTGCTAACTCTCCCATCATACACTAACACGAAGGCGTGTTTATTTCAATGCAGGAGATGCAAGCTGATGACACAAATTTGTAATTTTGAACCTTTAGCAAGTTACCCAAATTTAAAGCTCGAAAATTGGGTGCAGCGCATATAAAAAAAAAATTGTACAATTTTTAAATTAAAGCTGAAAAATCATAAACATTTGAATAAATTATTGTAAATTCATGTACGTATTTTTTATATAATTTTTTTTGTATTTATATTTTCTTACATCTCTGACTTTTCTGCAGGGAATTTTTCAATTTGAGAGAGTCTTAGTAGCCGATCGATCTGTTCTATCACTTTTTGATGGTTAGTTTGCTATCAGTGTCAGGATGTTCTCTTGTCTCTTTTTCTCTTATATTATTATATTTATATAAATAATTATAATAACTTAATAATCTTTCAAGAATTTTCTAACGTATATGGTAATAGTACGTACATATAATTGAAATATAAATATCTTTAGATATGCAATATAGCCTTTAGAAACCCCCGTACGTTCTTTACAAATATTATTAAGCTTATTCATTTAGCTATAATATTATGACCATACCCATTTTTCATAGGGAAAATATTTTTTTCCTATATAACGCTTTGACAAGCAAGCAATTAGTCTTTATAATTTTCCACTGAAATTGCACACAAAAACACAAGAATAGCGACATAAAAAAGAATATACATAAATTACCTTATTGATACATAAACTTTTAAACCAGAATACTTTTATATACTCACAGCGTTTGACAGCAAAAAACAAAATTACTTTTGTCAGTGCGTATACGTAACATATTCCGCCATACCACTAATAATTTTTACCCTATATTCACAATGGTGTTCATTTTTTCCACAAAAGGGTATATGCTCTTAATTTTTTCGGTCAGCGGTTTGCTCTTTTGGTCAGCGCCATTGTCACTACAAGAAATATAATTAATTTAATTGCAGTTTAATGATACATAAGCATAGAGAGTGAAAATGCGCGATAAATCAGCAAGTTAAAAAATAATAAAAACGAATTGTCAGCGGTAATTAACAGTAGATACAATAATGAAAAAACGTCGTACACATTCATGCAATCAAGAATGATAATGAATGAAAGTGATTACAATAGAGATGGGGGAAAATGTAATGGAAAGGAATAAAATTTTATTTTCAGTAATAACAGTAAGGATTAAAATGGAGAAAGTATTACACTCGTGCTAACGCGGATTGCTGTCTTCGCTGAATAATTTATGTTACACAGAGAGTAAAAATTGTGAAACTTTTTCACAATTTACAAAAGCATTTCGCCTTACATGTTTAAGTGATAAATGAGGGCATTTGTGCGAAATCTGGGTTTGATTTTTAATACTCAAAGCTTTTGTTCAATTCCGTATATTAAAAACTGAATATTGTAATAATGTAAGTGCTGAGGAATATTTATACCTCGTATAGGGTATATTAAGTTTGCCACGATGCCCTACAAATATACATATATATATTATCTTATATATAATTATAGCTATATCTATGTGTTTGTCCGTCTGTATATACGCGAACTTGCCCCTAAATTTTGAGATATTGATCTTAAATCTTGCACATATTCACTATAGGTATCATAGAGCTGACTTGCATTCTGAAGAACTCAATTTAGGTTCCTGTTTGGAAATCTTTTGCATTTCATATCGGACTACCATCAAGTTAAAGACTTTTTACGCTTTTATGCTATAAAGTATGCACCTGTGAAGGGTATTATAGCTTCGGTGAGAGTGAAGTTAACGTT
Source organism: Bactrocera tryoni (assembly GCF_016617805.1). NCBI lineage: Eukaryota > Metazoa > Arthropoda > Insecta > Diptera > Tephritidae > Bactrocera > Bactrocera tryoni. The sequence continues at coordinate 2,752,932 of NC_052499.1, forward strand.
TTCATATCAAAGATTACATACTACGAAAAAAGCCATAAATCATTCCCATGTCTAATTTTTCCAATATAAAATAGTGCTTTATAGCCGCGTTTGCTTAAAAGAATAAAATTGATTTCTGTATTACAGATATTAATTGGCAAAGAAAAAGTAGTGTGATAATAAGATTGCTTATTGTTAGAATTCACATCCCCCAGCAGGTAGGGCGTAGAATTTGTCCGCGGTAAGGTATGCCTGTCGTAAGAGGTGACTAAAATCCATACGAACTGTGTCTGAATTTTGGGCATGCCTTGAAATGTCAGCATATTCTAAGTCAGATCTTGTTCAATAACACTCAGCTTGAAATGATATTATAGACTTTGAATGAGTTTACTTCAAATGAATAGACACTTGAAGTTCAAGCGACAAATGTCACCAGACATTGAGCTGTGGGCGCTCAACTGATAGTAGCAAAAGCTACAAGGCCTTACCAGACACTTTAAACTGGTACCACGGGAAGCAGTCAGCCCTTGGAGTATACTCCAATCTGCTCATTGGGTTTGGCGCTTTGTGGAGATTAGTGGTGGCTGTGGTTTAAGCGTAAAGGCAGGTAAGGTTGAAAAATTCAATTCATTGTTGAGTCGCACTGCGGCCGGGTGCCGGACCCACAGAATGGTAGAGGTTTTAGATCAGCCTCGAACACGACTAAGTTGTAAAAGGAGGACTTCGGCAGGTACTCATGTAAACCACAACGATTGTTGTTTGAGTTTACAGTTAAAATATATGGAAATAATCACCGGATTTTTTTCTATGCTTTCATTATTTTATGTTTTTCACTGAACTGCTCTTAATTAACTAGATCAATATTTATTGATATATCTTGCTGAAATCAGAGCTTATTTTTTCTAACTAAAAGCTTGTTATATTTTTTGTAAATTTTGTATTGATCCCAGCAAAAATTAAAATTACAAACTCAAACTAAAATATTAAAGCGACTACTCAAAAGCCTTCCAGACTTTAAAGGACCTAAAATATATTCTTTTCCCATACACACACATATATGAATAGGCAACACACAGATGATGAAAATGCCCACATAATGTACTCAAATGCAGCCACAATTGCTCTTACATTAAACACACAAGCAAAATAAAATAAAATAAAAGTAAAATAAATTGAAACAAAGAATAAAGTAAATAAATAAACAACAAAGCGATGTGTGCATTGCATTTATCTGAGTCAAACTGCTATTACTGTGTCTCGTATTTATTTTCAGCCGTTATTTCTAAAGCAAACATTTATTGCACATTTTTATTGTCTCTGTGTCCATTGGTTTGTTGCTTTTGCTTTTTGCTTTCCTGCACGCTGGTTGCATTGTGTGGGTGCAATATTTGTCTGAAAAGTTGCATTGTTGATTAACTTAAAACACTGTTTGACTTTATGGCGTTGGGTATTTTGTACTATTGTTCAGAAAAAGAGATGGACATCAGGCTTTTTCTAGCATACTTTATTTCATATATCATACATTGAGATAAATGCATTAAATCAGTGGTGTGGTGTTCAGCTTAATATTATATAGAAAATATTGGTATTTTATTTAAACAGAACGAAACAATCCATATTTTTTATAATACTTGGTATAAAACATCGGTTTACGAGGGATAGATTTACACTCAAGCCTTTGCTTGTTTTTTACTCAATTAAATATGTCAGTTATAACTCATTAACAAAGTGAAGGCGCATTACTGCAATCAAAGTGTTATTATTTATTGAAGACGCCATTAACGTCAATGTCAGAAGTCATATAAAAGTAACGGCGTAAGGAAAAATAACAAAAACTCAGGAAGTTGTGTCACAAAACGAATGTGACACTTCAGACAAAATGTCAGAGCACATAACCATCGTGACGCTTGTGCATACAGACATATGAGCGAGCTCATGCCTCACGAAAAATGCAAATTTAATTTCACTCAAAATATACATATGCTCTTGTATATAAAAGCTGTTATATATTTACATAAATACAACGCTATATATAAACTGTTTAACTTGTAATCAAGCAGTAAAGTGGGAGATAAAATTTATATTATAAATCAATTTAAATATAAATTACGACAAAGTGTGTGTACATAAATATGACATTACTTATACGCCATGTCCGACACAAGCAAATTTGACCACTATATGAAGGACTGGCAAAACTCTCAAGCAAGTGGTGTGTATGGCTGAATACATAGTTTTTGCCACCAGAAGGTTTAATTTAACTTGCCGAATTTCTTTAACATCACCGTCAAAGGCTGGCGCACGTGTAAAGATAATTCAAAGTGAATGACTTGAGCGCCGAGCGAAGCAACTTGACGCCTGTTAAGCGACGGTACGAAATACACAAAATTTTACAATGAATAAATTTCCAAGATAAATGAGTTGCAGGACACACTGACGGCAGCAACTCGTGTGTGGCGACACAACATGCATAACATTTGATTTCCGTTTGTACTTATGACTTTTTAAAGATTTCCGCACTTGAGGGAAAGGATTCTGACTGCGGAAATTTATGTGACCAAAGAAGGGCTGGCCGATTGCGGAAGGCAGAAGACGCTGCTACTTCAATTCCAAAACACACACAATCACACTAGGACAAAGCATGAAAATAAACATTTTTGAATTGATAAATACAGCTGTGTGTGTCGTGCAGTGAATGCAGCAATTGTTGCTGCACTTGTACATAGATGTAGGTATGGGTTTGTGTGTGCACGCTTGAGTTTGCATAACAACTTGTAACGCACGAATGTGCAAACAAACATCACAGCTCAACATGTGAGCCAACACTCAAGCGACTTTGCATTATATTTGTATGGGATTTAAATAACTAAACGCCCACTGGAGTTGAAGTGGAGATAAGCAAGAATGTCAGACACAATACGTATGCGCTCAAATTGCACTCAGTAATAAGCAAAAGCAATTTCTTTTACGACAGCTAACTGCTGGCATGAAAAATTCAAACCTATAGAATCAGTTCTTCAATGAATGATGATGCAGTTGAAACCTAATGTTACTAGTCGACAAGTTGCTTTAGTTTAAGGCAGGCGAGAAGCTGTCGGCACTGAATAATAACTGAATTGACTAACACAAATTTCGTTGGTCTTTAATAAAATTTTTTATTTTAAATTTTAAATTTTCCAATTTATGATTTATGGTTTTCTTGACAGTGACTTATAAGTTGTTTCCACTAAGAAAAAAAATTTTGGACTTAAATAAGTTTTATTTCCCAATCAATAAATATTGATCTTCTCACTTCTAGGCGCTATAATGAATATAGAATTTAGTTCAGACTCAGACTAAATCACTTTGATTGCAAATAACGACAAATTCTGCCATACTATAAGATGTAACTATAAATCAAACAAGAAAGAAGACTCTACAACATTGCTAAGGATCAAATGAACTGTAATTAATTAAGTCTGTGCTTTCTGCAATTTCTGTTAATTTTTAGGCAGTTTCCTCTAATAAAGACTAGTGCCCATAATTTTTTCCTGGGCCTAACTAAACAATATTTAGTTCGCAATTTTAGATTTTTGTTGAAAAGTATATGCCTTTACACTTTAACGTAAATATCGGGAACTGCTGTGTTTTCTTTATGAAAGGTCAATCTAGTCCAGCACTAGTAGCTATGAGCCCACTAATTGTCACTAGTTTCTACAGCAAGAACGAACATGGCTAAATTTTGCAATTTGTCTATATGGACAACAAAGCACAGACTTAAATTGGCTGCATAGTGGTGCGTGCACAAATATTTAATTGTATTAAGTAAATAAATTTACATATATGTATATGTAAAATATTTTACATATTCCCAAGTTAGTTGTTTTACTTCGCTCTAAGTGGATTTTGATTTTAGCAGACCATGTACATATGTATATGAACTTATGGAAATAAGTATAATTTTAATGTTCATTTTCTAATAGAGGAAAGCAAGTAATACGAATAATTTAGTGCATTAAAGCGTTCCGTTATAAATTTAAAACTAATTGCGAATATCAGTGATATTAAAGAAAAATTCTTGCAAAGTAATGATAATTTTTCTTGAAAGTCGGGATGAGCACCAAACGCTTCGCGATAATAGAATAACTAGATTCAAAACCGTTGTAGTTCTAATGAAAATTAGTGTGAAAGGCACACACAAATTCTGTGGCAAATGAAAAGTAAGATCGATTTAAATTTTTTTCAAAATATCCTAAAGTTAAAATATTAACTTAATGTAATACGTAAGTTCAGACTATTTTTTATAATGAAGTGACTATTATAAGTAAAAGAAGAGAGTTTGAATAATAAACCGAGACTCATGCGTAAATAAGGCGAAGCTCATGTTGTATAGACTCTTCTGTATGTAAAGGTTTTTTAAAGTAGAAAGAAACACTTAAATCTTTCTGCGTGATCTTATGCGCTCAACTGTCTCCTCTTCTTTCTTCAAAGTCAATAATTCTGATTACAATGAAATTGTTAAGGATTATGCTACATTAATTATGCAATGTACTTTACGAATCTGAATTCTAAAAGAATATCATACAAACGGAAAGTCTAACAGCGTCAAAGCAAAAGCAAAGTTGATAATGCCAGCAAGTCTCATAATGTCTTTATCGAATTGCCACGAATATGATCGACACATACAGTCATAATCTATATTAAAATGCCATTTTAATAACGAAATTATTTATTTCATAACTGGGTCCAGAGTTTCTGATCGGTTATCGACAAATTTGTTACATACACTTCTAATCAGGTATGGAGGAATTATAGAATTCTTTTGTAATATTTCGTGTTGACTATATTACAAAACAAACAAGTAAGGAAGGGCTAAGTTCGGGTGTCACCGAACATTTTAAACTCTCGCATGATAAAATGATAATCGATATTTCATTATACGTCATTTACATATTTTTCAAATACCGTATTTTTGTAAAGTTTTATTCCGCTATCATCATTGGTTCCTAATGTATGTATATATTATACAGAGAAGGCATCAGATGGAATTTAAAATAGCGTTATATTGGAAGAAGGCGTGGTTGTGAACCGATTTCACCCATATTTTGTACACATCATCAGGGTGTTAAGAAAATATTATATACCGAATTTCATTGAAATCGGTCTAGTAGTTCCCGAGATATGGTTTTTGGTCCATAAGTGGGCGAGGCCACGCCCATTTTAAATTTAAAAAAAAGCCTGGGTGCAGCTTCCTTCTGCCACTTCTTCCGTAAAATTTAATGTTCCTGACGTTTTTTGTTAGTCGGTTAACGCACTTTTAGTGATTTTCAACATAACCTTTGTATTGGAGGTGGGCGAGGTTATTATCCGATTTCTTCCATTTTTGAACTGTATATGGGAATGCCTGAAGAAAACGACTCTGTACAGTTTGGTTGACATAGCTGTAGTAGTTTCCGAGATATGTACAAAAAACTTAGTAGGGGGCGGGGCCACTCCCACTTTTCCAAAAAAAATGCGTCCAAATATGCCCCTCCCTAGTGCGATCCTTTGTACCCAATTTCACTTTAATATCTTTATTTATGGCTTAGTTATGACACTTTATAGGTTTTCGGTTTCGCCGTTTTGTGGGCGTGGCAGTAAGCCGATTTTGACCATCTTCGAACTTAACCTTCTTATGGAGCCAAGGAATACGTGTACCAAGTTTCATCATGATATCTCAATTTTTACTCAAGTTACAGCTTTCACGGACGAACGGACAGACGGACGGACAGACGGACTAACAGACGGACCGACGGACAGACAGACATCCGGATTTCGACTCTACTCGTCACCCTGATCACTTTGGTATATATAACCCTATATCTGACTCTTTTAGTTTTAGGACTTGCAAACAACCGTTATGTGAACAAAACTATAATACTCCCCTTAGCAACATTGTTGCGAGAGTATAAATATACCAATAACTTTACGTGCATAAACACTTTGGCATAATTTGAAACCGGTTTATAATTGTTGTAAGAACTCAGCTACGTATTCTTATTGTATTTAAATGATAAAATCAATAATTAAGAAAACATTCCCTTCACTGACATTACAATTTATGTTTTAATGCTGTCAATTAAATTGATTTATATATTGACTGATATATACATAGATATCTACATTTCATGTTAGAGTTGTATTAAGAATTTATTTCATGAAGATAGTCACCCAAATGAATATGATATTCATATAAATTGGAAAGTTTACGAACAGCTTTGTTCTAATTTCGAAAATTTCAAACTGAAAACTCATAAAATAACAGTTAAACTATTGAAATATTGCCTAAAATACAAACTATTTACTTAGTTTTCCCAATATATCACATTTGCTAGGTGGCAACAAAATATTACGTATACGCCCCGCAGCGCCGTATGCGAACCTGCAAATGCAACCAAACATATGACTACAAAGCAGCATAGAATATAATTAATTTCTTCTTAATTGAAACATTTTGGTACGTCTATATAATTTCCAAATGATGAGCCAGCCTATCAATCTAACTGTCGGTATTTTCACTATCTGACATACAAAGTGGTTATTCCTTGCATGTCATCACCATGCCAGCGCCAATTATAAATGTTTGATAAGCTAGCCACCACAATGTCGAAAATTATTATTTTTGTTTACGAGAACTACAAACGCATATTTACTATAAGTCTATATATTGCTAAGCTGGCAAACAATAGGAGTGTGAGGTCACATATGTGCATGTTGTATTGAGGGCAGCACTACTCACTATTCGCTGTACGAAAATTGCTTTTTATTCGTCTTTCAGATTGTCACTTGCACTGACGTTGGCATCACCGCCTCTACGGCAACAACACGGGTTAATGTAATATTAGCATGATTTGCACTTTATGAAAAAAGCTTCCAGGTTAAATTACCAACGCACCACCTCTAGCTGCGCTTTTGTAAAGGATTCCAGTGAAGTGTGCAAACAACAAGAATATTAACTAGGTACATCGTGCAGCCAACAGTTGAGCAACTCTATTTGTGGTCGGTGATTTTCAGCCACGATATAATCATTATTCGTAGCCACGGGTGGGTCTGAGTTCAAACACGCGGCAAATTGTGCGTTTACGACAGCGACGCACCAAAAGTGCCGTCAATTATGAGTATTGTCAGTTGTTGTCAGTTTTCTGTTAGTTCTACTGCTGTGTTTTAGACATGTGAATAATGTAAATAACGTTGAATAGAAAGGGAATAAGGGAAAATGAATACCGCTCTCCGTTAAGGCTCGGTTTATTAATTAAAGAATAAATACGAATAAGAAAAAAATATGTGTTTCAAATATTTTTTGTAATATGGCCGCTATCAATTTTTAGTAAGTTTGTTTTGATATATTTCATATTGTTAGAATAAGTACCTCTTCAGTAGTTGGAAAATTATGATGGGTTATCCCAAAAAAAAAATACACCATAGTCTTTGAAAAAAAAAATTGTTATTGAGGGCGAAAGCCATTTATTTTCAGTAAGTTTGAGGACTTTGATAAAACTTTACCGGTGGTAGGCAAGCTCTAAGGGCCACTCACCCATCAATAAAATTGGTTTTAGTCCAACACACATAATAACTTTCGCTTCTTTTTCCAGAAATTCTCGTTTGTCTTTGTAAACAAAAGATATATATTAAACGAAATCATTAAATGAAGTTAGAGTGGACTTCTTGCAATATTAATTTAGATCGCAGAATTTTTTTTTACATTAATTATTATATTATTATTTATTACAGATATGAGGATATGTACAACAATCCTACGAAGGGCACCAATTCGGAGCATCGTGATGTTGTACTTGACATACTGTCCGATGCCCGTATAGTGGGGCCTCTAATGCAGACTGGCTTATTTCACGCCGATGTCAATCGACGCAATTATATGTATGTGTTTGGACACAACAGCGCAACGGGACCGTATGCCAATGTGAGTATTTTTATGTATTTTTGGTTTGTTACTACTATAGTACTACACATATAGTATATTTACGAACAAATTTAGAAACTTTATTTTGAAATATTTTCTGTATCGAAAAAAAATGTTTTCTTTTAAAAAAAAATGTTTTCGTTTGTGTACCTAAGTAAGTATTATCTGCCGTCAAAACTAGATAATAGACATTGACGTTAACATGCCAAAGGTATAAGTTTCCTCGCCATACATCTCTTAACCATCACCATAATATACCTCACAATATTTGTTATGTATTTATTTCACTGGCACGGTATTTTGTCACACCATTAAATATGTCGCCATGAATATTGCAAAAATACTCGTTATACGCGAAATCACTTTATTTAGTCTTGAAAATCAATAAAAGATAAACTTGAAGTCATCAGGCCCGTTAAACTTCATATTATGTGCATTAGGGTGAATCATAAAAATGAATATTTTTTTGCTTAATAATCTGAAAAATCGGTTGGTAGGCCACTCTAACAAAGCCTCTCTTCAGTTTAAGGGGAAGTTCCTCCACCTTAAAGTTATCTATTTTGTTTCCAATCACTTGAAAAAAATTTATTTTTGGCCCACCCTAATACACATACGTATATTATATTTTATTTGTCTTCTATACATACGTAGACGTGTAAGTGCGTGTGCGTGTGCGTGTGTAATGTAAAGATTTATTTTAATGTCTTTACCAAAGCGATCGAAAACAAAATGCTCACCAGCTGCCACTGGAGTAGCTGATATCAATACATGCGCCTCATATGTATACACCCTGAAACACATGTGTATGTATAAAATGTCTATGTGATCATATATCTATTGCAAAATTCTATATGAGCTTGTGAGCTGGCAAATGTGTAGTAGAAATAAACAAACGCTCCTGTTTGCCCTACCGACAAAGTTTGTATCGCAGTCAAAGCGGAAGGACAACTGGCATTCAGTTGGAGACAAAAGCGTGGCGTTTCTATGGAAATGCCAGTGGTAGAGCAAACAATGCGCGCATATACAACAATGATACAGTTGCCCTGCAGAGAGTGTTGGTATAACTTAATAATGCAAGCAAGCTTCTATTAACTTTGCCGCTGTTTTTATGTGCAAGTTTTTTGACAGGAGAGCGCCGTCTACTAAGATAGTCGATATTCATAGTAAACATAATTATGTACTTCTGAAGCAATTTGATATTAGCTTCATTGTCGTGTTTAATAAATTATTTGTGGCTGTTATTGGAAAATTACTGATATAATTTTTTGGGAGACCATAAGCTGAACTTGAAAGAAATTATTTTTTTTATCAGAATTTTTTTTGGTTATTCAGTTATATGTCCTTAATAAAAAAATACAGGCACTCATAATGTACCTAACCATAAGATACTTACAAAAGTGATCTCGAAGTCTTCCAATGCATGGAGCATGAAATGAACTATTTCGCAGAGTTTGCTTCTGAGAGAAAGGCCATCGAAATAAGATGGATAAATTGAAAGTCTTACTTACAAATAGATTATGTACTATATATGCATATATTTAGCAAATATACTGCACTGAGGTGTATGTAGTATGACTATATTTGGTAATGACAAATATATATTATCTAGTTTCTATTATTTTCTAGTCTTGTCTAATATGATTTATAAATAAGTTTTTGTTTGCAATTGAAGAAAATTTCTCAGAAGAACTTGGAAATCATAATCAAATTTATATCTCTTATTTATCGAAAATATTCAATTACATTTTCAAAACCTTATTGCTCACTCCAGATTGAAACTTACGCTACCCAATAATATCGGTTGAACTTCGAAAAGATCAAATTCTGTTTCTACGACAATAGAACAGCTTCAGTCAACAAATTTATTAATTTATTCAAAATAGTTACTCTAAAAACTTTTTATCATATTTTGTGAGCTCAGCAAATTTTGCAGCCATTATTCTGAATATAAAGGTATTCTGCCTAATTCAGAGAACTAGCCCAAAGATTATATAACAGAGCACTGATTTATGTTGTTCATCCTAAGCATTTCGTTTAAATAAAGACCAGAAGCACAGTATTTTAGTACTACTGTTCTACCCAGTATACAGAATTTTTTCGAATAGTTTTTCTGAATCCTTTATATATTCCATAATATCAATTGTACTCTATTTATTCAAATTGTTTGTACTATATTATTTCAAAGTTTACATAAATTCTATTTCCCAGAATCTCCTTCTTTTTTCTTATCGAAAACTCAGTACCACACCATACAAAATTAGGGAAATTTGGTTTAAAACTAATTTCGAAGTTTGAATTTGCCTGCAGGGCCAGCATAAACTAATGCAAACAAATTAAATCTAACAAGCGAGCCGAAATCAAACAAAGAAACAGGGCACATACACGCACATACGGCGATGCGGCGACTAGCGCTAATGGTGCCGCCAGCGGTCTTCATTTATTTGCTGAATTTTCGTTATTTCATTTTCTAAGAAGATGAAGCTGCTTAACACTCACTCGTTCGTTACTTCCGCGCAGTTGCGGTTTGGCCAGAGTCAGAGGCTCAAACTGCTATCCCGGCCAACAATGTTGCCCTGACTGTACGGATTTATGTGTTTCTTTGTGTGTGTTTTGTCATTCTGGAGGTTGCAGCTCGGCATTTTCTTTCGAAGATTTCAAAATAATACTCTTAAATATTTCTGTATTATCATGCCCATTAAAGTAGAGCATCATTTGAAAGCTTAATTTTGAGGAAAACTTGAATTTCCATCCTCATTAATTTCATACGGGGCTGTTTTTCAGTATTTAACCTAAGGGAACATAATAGATCATAGCATAGATAAAATTAAAAAATGAATTATTTGGAACATAGCAATTCAAACAAAATAAAACAGTTATTGCACACCTATGGTATGCGTGGAAATTATATTGATTATATGATTATTTGAAAAAAAAAAGTATACGTTCGGGCTCAGAAAGTTAGTGAGCGGTTTCCCAACAATAAAGCAAAAAGCAAAATAAAGCTTTTTATGAATTTTCTTTGCGCCATTGTCTATTCGTCATACTGAGACTCTTACGACTATCTGCAAAGATGCCTTAAAACGTTAAAAACTTCCTTCCTTCTTCATATTGTCAACTGGGTATTGCTATGAACATATATATGTATGAGTGCGCGTCATTATGTTCTTTGTATTTTAAAACCATATCAACCATAATTTTTTATGCTCTGAGAGAATGCTTGCCCACTTCATTACATGGCGGTGTGTGGGTGCGCATGTGATTACCATGGATTTTGCCTTTATTTATTTAGCTTTTTAAGCATAGGGGCGTTGTGTGTACACGCATCACTGTTTTTGTGCTGTTTACACATGTGTTCATACAATATACAGGCAATGCAAATTAAATTAATTAAATTCCGATTTGAAATGCAAAATTGTTTCCGGTTTCACAACGGTTGGAGTGTCTGAATATTTAATATTGTATACGAGCTCTTATTGGAAAGATTCGTACACATGAGCGCATCAGCACAATAATGTTAAAATAGGAGCAATATTCCGGCCGCTACGATTTTAGAGTCACAAGGATATAATAATGCCAAAAATTTTATAATTTAGCGTATTCAATGCTTTTAGCTTAAAATATTTTTCTCAAACATTTTTAAATATGAAACAATAATTCTGCAACATTCTCGCTTTATTGGACACAGGTTTGATCATTTTAACCCTTTACCGACCATTAGTGTTGACTTATTTCTGCATTTTTTTCGTTTATTTCTTATGCTTATACATAAAAAGTAAACTCGTCCCACCTTAAGATTAAATACAAAAAAAATCTGTGGAAACATGAAAATACTTTTTCCTAAGACTTCCAAAAGGTGCCACTCGGGCCCTAAACGCCCTAACGGCACCGCTAATGTGTTAGATATGTACATTGTGTAAGCGTATATTCTTACAAATATACATTACATACAATATATACGTATATATATGGTAAAATAAAAGAGCATAGCGCAAGATTTTAGGCGCATTATGCCATACATCCGGGCTTGCCACATGTAACAGGCTTTTGTATAAATGTCACACGGGATTTATTGTTGTCTACAAAACAGCATACATGCTGGCGTACAAAAGTTTTGTTTTCCTGCCATCTTTACATTTTCTTAGAGACATCGTACATACGTACATAGACATATATAGTGAGTGCTTCTTCAGAGGATGAAATCATGAATAGAAAGTAAAACATTAAAATGATAAAAATTGACGTTTTGATATGAATCGTTGGAACAATTTAGACATCAAACAATTTAAAAAGTAGCAAATTACTTGCCTGTAGTGTTCGGCATTGACAGAAAGTTAGGCGCTATATTCTACTTAAATGTGAGCAAATATGACTCTCAGAAGGCAATCTATACCAGACAGTGTTTCTCGGATTTCTTGTCCTTTATGTTAATTTCTTCTCTGCCAGTTTTTACTAAAAAATTTCATAGCTCCACAACGCACACCCTTTATCACATTGTGTGTGGTTTTTACATAGCCAACAACAGCTAAGCTGTAGCTAAATTGTCTGTGCATATGATACGAACATATCGTTTATATCTGTTTAGAAATCATTTAGCAAATTGCTTACGGATTCTCAAAAACCTGCTGGAGCTGAAGCAACAACAGCTTGAGCCATAGAAAAGTTCCCTCTGATTTATTAACTGCTTTTGGTTAACCGAATACGCTATTGTTGTGTTGACTTGTGTGAAGCTTTTAGATGTCTTGACTCACTCCCTTGCAATTTAAAATAGGTTTCGAAATTGTGTAAGCTGTATTAAAATAAATGTCTCTTAAGGTCGCAAGCTCAATAAATCAGCCAGTTACTGGCAGCTAACTGAATGGTGACGCAGTTATATGCTTCACATTTGAGAATCGTATTATGCGCTAAAGATTTTATGGAATGTTGGCATAATGTGTTTTATATTAAATTAATCGAAATAAGCATAATTGAAGTGGGAGTGAAGTGGTTTTTAATGATAAATATTAAAGTTGTGAAAACTAGTTTTTTGTGAGCTCACATACATACTACATACTAGTAGATGCTGGTCACTCCCACGACCGTGTCGGAACCCACCACTATAACAAACTTCATTGCTGTATGTATTAACGTACTAGAAACTACCTAAGTACTCTGGAGAAACAGTTAAAGACATAATCGTTATTTTTAGTTTAGATAATGACTACATTACTAATACGTTTCTTTAATCATTATTTAAAAATGGATTAATGGCAGAACGCAAATCACTGACTACACAAGTGTGGCCTTCTAATATCATGCTCCCTAATATAGCAAGGATATGATTTGCAACGATGCATCCTACTCTTAAACATGTAAACCTTCTAAAATTAATTGTTGGATCTAGCAACTAACCGGTGGTTAAAAGTCGTTGAAACGTGGGAAGTGAGACATGAGGCATGAACAAATTGAATTGTCCTATCACTAGCGGCAACTGAAGCTAGCCAAGTTATCCAGTATTTGCTCTCATATATTAAAAATGAAGACATATTTTCTGGTTATTCCCTTAATCGATAGTTATTCGTAAATTAAACATTACTGATTGTATTTATGTTGTCAGAAGAGATCATTTACATTTCGTGAGTAGACTTTCTTTATTTGCCGTTCCATAAAATATTAATTTTTTTTGTAATCAGACGATATTTTCATTCAAGTGATTATTTATTTATTTAACTTTCGTTAGCGTATTACATTAATGCATTAAAAAGAAGCAAAAAACCAATGATGATCAGTCATTCGAGCGGGTTTACAAAGTGGAAAGAAAAGCAAATGGCTATAATAATCCGAAAAATAAACGAAACCCCTAATTCCCACAAAAAGGCCATATTGAAGCTTCGTTGTTATTCGTGCGGTCAATGGTATAACGAAAATGTGTGAGGTAATGTAAACGCATTTGTTTACATTCGAAGTTTTTGCAAGCACTTCGAGTGAGTGTCGGGCAGTAATGCGTTTGGACTTGTTCACTTTGCTCGAGTGTTAATGTAGCCAAAAGTTTCCAAATGCTGCCAATTGCGTTACGCCATGAGTTGAAGTACTCTCTGCGTATTATTGAATCCACAGAAGTTGGCATCGGAATGTTCGTTTATATTTAAGTAGTTTGTACTGGGCACTGGTCGTACTGGCACGTCGCTCCAAACAGCCATCAAGCAGTCGTGACTGTGGTGGAAAGATGTTGAGTAATTCTGAATTGAGTTGTGAATTATTTGACTTTCAATATTTTTCTAATGCCAACAGCTGGCTTCTGAAAAGCACGCATAATCTTTGAAGGAACTTTTTAGGTTCATTTAGAAAAATGTGTGTAAATTTTGGATTTTCATTACATATCATCATATAAAGTTTCTGTAAAAAATTCTTTAAGTAGTTAAAACACAATGGGAAAAGTGGTTTTACAAAAGTTTAAAATATTAAGTTTTCAAAATTTTTTCCCCATTTCAAAATCATATTTTTTTTCATTCCATTCTATAGACTCTAGTGATGATTACTGCAAGCAAATTTTTCAAAAGAAAAATCAGAAAACTCAACAGTTAGGATAAATCTATCGGTCAGATCATAGAACATTTGCTTGGTATGTCAATTTAAAGCTAAACAATTACTGCCAAAAGCATTTCCACAGAAATCTGCTTATGACTTTCGCCCCACTCTTAAAACAACTTAAGCTTGCATAAGATAAATCACTGTAGCAAGATCTATAAGTTTATGTCCATCCACAGATTTGTAGACGCTTTCTATTATACACTGTTTCACCGTATTTCGCAGTTATTATGACAATTTGGTTGTCGTTCAAGAATAAGCAAGAGCAAATGATCTATTGGTCCATAAGATACCGGATCTATTTAAGTATTAGACTAAGGTGGGCCTTAGAAAACTCACGCTCAACAAAAGAAGAGTCTCAAATCGCATAACGCAAGATATACTATTCTCTGCAATGGTTCTTCTGATAGTCTCATGAAACCATGTTCTTCATCTTCAATTCAATCGCACAAAATTCTGTAGACTACAATTCTCGTCAATATTTTTCTTCTAAATACAAGAACATAACAGTTATGATACGCACACGTTTCATTCTATGTTCGTTTAGGTATCTATACACACATATGTATCTATGTACATTGCACATATTGAAAAAAAAACTATGAACGCTATAAATACTGTGCACGAGACAAGTGAATGAGTGAAGTGAAATTAGTAAATTTAGTGGTATTGGGTAAGAAAAAAGTCATTCTTTGGCAAAACAAAATTGGAAATTAAGACAAACATGTTGCTGTGGTTGCAAAAACTTCCCGAAAGCAGTATCAACATCACAAATTACACGATGCGAGGGCAACATCGAAACTATAAAAAATTTTAGTTCTTTCGGTGACACTGACTTTGATACTGCAGAGCTCATTCGCCCACATGGACGATGAAATTAAAGCAAGTGTCAGAAACGGAAATTGGTGAATGTAGGAAAAGACGAAGAAAGAGAATGTGATTGAAGCCAGCATAAAACCTGCTATCAATCTAAGCGTACTTGACATGAGATTGATGTCAGCACATGAACTTTGTGACGTTTCTACGGAGCGGTGTACGCAAAGCTATCAAATTGATAGACTAACCCACATTCGACTTGAACATGAGCAGCTCGATGAAAATGTTGTTTATTAACACAACCAGCTTCAACGTTTCTTACTCACTTTTACCCTGTTGAGGGGAAATTTTTGTACAAACGCGTTTTCTTCGACATTTTTCCCATTACAAAATATGATGCTATTTTTAACGGCTTGTAAACGCATGCCCATGGCTCGAGTGATGGCTTCTTTCGACAAGCCATTCGTAAGTGGCACAACTATGTACACAGGCATGCGCATACAAGCAGCATAAGTGCGTAAGTGAGTGAATGGGCGCTTGAGCGTAAAGTGCATAAGTAGTATAGTACATGTATTTGCACAACCGTTCGAACGTAAGAGCACGTGCATAAGAAGTATGCAAACATTTCAGCATGCTGCGACAGATGTACTCGCCTTGTATGCTGTCTTGAGTGTGTGTTTTCAAAATTCAAACAAAATTAGACACATATGTACATTTGAGTGTCTCCAAAGACGGAACACTTTTTAAGAAATACAAGTACCTAAATCCACCTACTCATGTTCGGTATATGGGGGCTGGGAATATATGAAACCATTGTTACTATTTTTGGATCGTAGTTCTTCTTTATTAGGTGCATAACCTTTAAAAAGCTACTCAAGTTTGACTTGTCTAGTGTAAAGTAGAGTAAGTTGACGGCATTCGAAATTGTGTTTTATAAGAAGAGGATATTGCTGGGGTTCAATATTATTTGTTTTGTAAGAGAGTAAAAAGAGCAGATAGAAGGTAATGAAAATCACATAGACTGAATTTGACATCAATCGACCAAGCATTTTGTTTTTGATTTGAGAATATTAACCAAAAATCTCCACTTCTGAGAATGATCCCATAAAATATTCTCAATCAGTTTAGCTGGCGATTCTTTGGTAGTCTACGAGAGAAGTATGAGTATTCAACATATTAGATATATGTATGTGCATACTCTTTCCTGATAGGAGCCTGTTTTATAGCTCGCTTTGTGTTTTAGTAACTTCAAGGTGCCAGGAGATAGACGTTTTATCAGAATATCTAAATAATTACTGGAGAAATTTTTGACACAAATTGGTGTGCAGACGAACGGATGGATAGATATACAGACAGATTATTTTCAGAAATCAATTTGGCTTGTCATTTTGAATAGTTTGAAATAGGAGTATAAGTCGCTATATAGACTTATATTTTTGTTTTATCTATCTAAATTCGTATTAGACCCATCAACCCTCTAAAAGTATAAAGGGACTTTGGCTAGACATTTTTAATTATAGAGCTCACAGTTTTTCCCTTATTGAAATGTTGAATTAAAAGTTAGGAGAAAAATATGACAATCAAGAACATTATTATTCCGCCTCACATTTTCTCTAGCAAAATACACTCCTCTGCTTCTTCCAAGATTGTTATTATTTCAGTTTGTCTGAAGTGCTTCTTTTCTCTAACATCTACTTTTCACACAGCCTTAGTTATATGCCTCATAATCTTTTCACTAGCTTACCAACACTCAAGCACATATGTATGTAGCTCGTATATAACTGTGCGGTGCAGTAAATGCGCTGTGTGCCTCATCAATTAGAGTGCAGTGGGCAAATTACAGCAGCAAATCAAGTGTAATGCAGCTAAGATGATGATGATGCTGCTCATATTTTTGCAAAGAGAAGAAACCCCCATTTGACTTATAACTTCATTTTGTCGGATTAGTTTCTGCACAACGGACAAAAGTACGCAAACGAAGAATGAAAAGCCCACACACATACTATAGGAGAGAAGGGTATATTTCCTCGACGCATATTATTTGAGCAAAATGCCAAGCATCAACTTACATTACGCCAGATTACGTCTTTCAAGCAGTTAACAAATGATCACGTGTACATATGTACATAAAGGGTGTCTTTACAGGCTTAGAAACTACTAGGGGTATAGATGTTGGAGTTACGTCAACTCTGTGGTCTAACCTGAGGATCAAGCTTAATGTTGGGGTAAGGTCGGCTAAGCTGCATAAAAATTGCAGTTCGAACTGTTAGGATGATTTCATTGATTTTGAAGGTCCTCGTGCGCCCACAATTCAACTCAATAAAATCGTTAATAACATTTTTATAAAAAAAGTATTCTAACCCTAAAGAAGAACCTATTAACATACATCCTAACAAAAGTCATACACGAACCCGCTAGCGGTTTAGGTGCTCACCGCAATAAATGAATATTTATTTATAGTAAAATATATGCCTTATACTGTAATGGTCCAGAAATAAAATCTCTTGAAAATCCTAATTTTGAGTTGCTGTTCCTTCACAACACATAATAATGGAAATTGCAAAGACATATGATGTAAGAACCACATGATGGCCAAAATATACCAGTCATTCCAGCAATTTTGCACCAATAAGCCACTTGCGTATAATGCTCTTTACTATGGACTCGCAACTGCGTCTGAATTTATTTGTGCTGTCTTACAATGTCATTTTGCGTCATGTTTGCTTTATGCCCATATTTTCTTTGCCACATGAGTGGTTGCAAGAACAATTTTTTTGCTTGCAACTGCGTATATTTTTAGCTTTAGACTTTCTCTCATATTTATACAATATCTTTGCAGTAATCAAGGAGCCACAGTCTACAAATCAAAGGTCAGCACTTTAAAGGACGGCTTGATTAGTTCACATACATATGTATGTATGTAGAAGCATTGCAAAATAATATAACTTCAAGGCTTTTACATATAAGCCAACAATAAAATGCTTAAGAATTGCTTATACTCTTTTTGAGTGTTGTCAATTGTGTATCAGAGCTGCGGAATTAAATGTGATGAACTTGTAGGAGACATAGGTCCATCAAGATAAGCGCGGTGTATTCCCCGAAATGTTTACCTGTAAATTATTTATACCGATATTTATATTGTGAAGTTTACGGAGACTATGCTGTACCAGTTCGTGAAGCACAACAATAGTTCGCTCGCTTTCGTCCAGGAAATTTCGATGTGAAAGATGCAACTCGCCCTGGTCGACCTATCGTTGAAAAAGTCGATGAAATTATGGAAAAGATTGACTAGGACCCTCACATAAGCAGCCATGACATCGCTATGGAACTTAACATTCATCATCAAATGGTTTTGAACCATTAAAAAAAGGCTGGCTATAAAAAGAAGTTCGACGTTTGGTTACCACAAGAATTGTCTGTGAAAAGTTTAATGGACTGAATTAACATCGGCGATTATTTATTGAATGGTAACAGGATACGAAAAGTGGATCAAAACGACAATAATGTGCGAAGAAGATTATGGTCCAAGCATGGTGAAGCTCAACAAATGGTTGCAAAGTCAGAATTGACGCTTAGAAAGGTTATGCTGAGTGTTTGGTGGAATCAGAAAACAATCATTCTCTATGAGCTGCTCCAGTCTGGTCGAACGACTGATGAGATTGAAGAAAGCAATCGAAAAAATGGCCAGAACTGATCAACAGTCAATCCATCAGGACAACGCTAGACCATACACATCTTTGATGCCTCGGTAAAAACTGTGAGAGCTTGGCTGGGAAGTTTTGAGGCATCCACCATATTGCCCTGACCCTGCACCATCGGACTACAATTTGCTTTGTTCAATGCAGAACTCCCTTAATGGAGTAAAGTTGCCTTCAAAAGAATCCTGTGAAAATTGCTTCTCGCAGTGAAACCAGAAAAGACTATTAATGCTTCAATCGAACCGAAATTGTTCAAGTCCTTAGCTACTGGTTATGTGAACCCAGCGTTCAAAGTTGACTTTTTACTGAAAATTTCGGTCAATGTGGCAGGTATATAATTGAAATTAGAAGAAAATCCTTCCTTACTTCTTAGATATGGAAGCAATTTTTCAATTCGCATTTTATCGGATTTTTGTTTTGCATACATTTTTCTCTTCTCCAAATAATCATTCCTTTTGGGTAATTCTTAAAGTTTGATAAATTTCCGTACACGTGTAATATTCAACCCCCTACCCGCCCTATCGGTTTTACCTTTCATGAATACTTAATGATTATTGCCAATAAAGGAAAGCATCAACAGCAATTCGAAGCTTTTAGCGCCAAATTGATATATATGTGAATTTTCATAAATTACCTTTGCATCCCTCGGGGCGCCGCTAAACAATCATTTGTTGTAGCTTACAGATTTACAATCATAAAAACATTTACCGAAAAATCCTTTGGGGCAAGTCGTGGGAAAGAGAGAGAGATTATGTGTTATTGCAGCTTACATTTTGTCGTTTATTTCGATTATGTTGTAATTTTTCAAGCATATAAAATATATTTTGGGCCCACTAACGGGACAAATAAATATATTTATGTGGCTACGAAATGCTTACACACACACACTTGCGTGTACAAATATTTACATGGCAGCGCTTGTGTGTGTGTGTGTGTTGGTATTTGTTTACTTGAGCTGCCTTATAAATATGTTTGGCCTTTAGCCAAATAAATAAAGGAGCGTTTAAATAAAATTCTTGCTAACTCAAAGACCAGGCTTTGTGATGTAGTCGGCAATAAACAAACAAACAAAAAAACAATAAAATAAAATAAAATGAAATAATGGTCTACTAAGAAATATTAAATACATATATATAAGTATACAAACAAGTGCGGCAAAATGAAATAGAGCAAACTAAGCGTAAAGCTGGATGAAGCACAACCCATGCATAAGCGGTAAGTAAAGTTGTAAGTAGAAGTAATGCGGAAAGCATGAAAAATCGCTGGATGCCAAGGAAAGGGAAAAGGCCGCCAACAACCAAGTCAAACGAAATACTATACAACGAGCGTGCTTCTAAGTTGGCGCTTTTCGTGGTCGCCAAACGCTCTTTGTGCATGTAGTTGTGCACTTTCACCACGTGACTTGGCGCAAATCTTTGATTGTGTTTAGCCGAAAAATGAAGCGCAGTAGGTCACAGCCAACAATGGACTTACAAACAAACGAGTAAACAACAGCAGCAACAACGCGCCGTGGCGTTTCGCAAAGTTTGCATGCATCAAGAGTTTGCTTGTTAGCTCACAGCGTGTTCGTAGTGGAGGCGGCGTGCTGGCTTTGCTTTCAAAGCTCTACTGTAAATAAATAAATACACGAGCATTTTATTTAGTGTATGCTCCCACTCACTTACTGCTTGACAACTTTAAACTTTCTCATGTTTGGTTTAAGTTTGCTTATTTATTGGTCGGTTTTCTACGCTTGACACTTGGCAATGTTATTTGTTTGCCTCGCAAATAGGTAAACATTAAATAAGGGAATCATAAACACATGTGGGTTATTTATCAGCTCAGGACGTCAGAATCCGCAAAGTACATATTTGTTTATTAAAGCTCTTTCAGAGGAGAACACATATCTTTTTATCAACTTGCAAATCCTAACAAATTTACTTTTGAACTTAAAACAAATTTGATGCTTTTTAATGACTCTGGCGGACGGTATTCCACTTCAAGAAAACTAGAATTAATATTTGCAGGATTTGTTGCTTTAAGCCGTCCTTGAAGCACAAAAGAGGTTTAGAGGAAATCACCAGGAAAAAGCATAACAAAAAAGTTTTATTTGCGTAATTAACGCCTCTAAAAAGCCCTTTTATTATTATACAATGTCATCAGGTTTTTCAGCAAAGTCGGCTCAATCCATTTAAAAATCACTAGCAGTAAACTAGTCTAGTGTTGCTTTCAAACTGATCCATATCTCTAAATGATCACCAAAAGGTTGCCCACATAAATGATTAAAGGACAGAAAATTTTATTGGCGGCATTTCTGAAAGACTTGCCGGCATTTTAATTGCTAAAAATGAAAAAGTTGATGTCAGTTAGACGTCGGTTCATGCTCCTCGGCTTGTGAGCAGCCAAAGCAATACCATTTAATGTGTACTTCCACAACTCTTCTTAGTTGGGTCAAAAAATTTCTCCAAAGGTTAGATAAATTTGCCACTTAAACGAGTTGTGAGAGACCTGAAGCGAGTTTATAACACCAAATCTCCCAAAACTACTTTGTTATTGAAATATTTGTAGGAAACTTCACTAAAAGAATATAATAGAAATGCCCCACAGGCATTGTGATCTTGTTATTGTAGTTATACCGAAACAAGTTCCGTTTTTGTCGGAGAACATCAACTCGGTAAAGCGGAACTCCGCCCATCAACAAAAGTGAGCGAGCCGCCAGTTTGGCAAGTATCCAATGGTAAAACTAAGTGATCAACAATAACAACAAAAACGTCACAAATGATAACAAAGCAAGTTATGTACATAACCAAGAAAATAGCCGACAAGTTTTGAATGAATGCGGCACAAGGATATAAAACCAATGAATTTCGTTAGACATGTTGAGCTAACAGCAGAACACATGCCACGGGCAAGCAAACAAGTTTACAACAAAACATATTTATATCTGCAAGGACAAACTGATCCACTTACAAGCAAACGTGGCGCTAACACATGCTACACGGAAGTTACCAAATATATTTGCACAACTACAAGTGAATAAAGGAATATATAGACTCATTTGTAAGCAGAAGTGCATGTGCGCGTGTGTGCGAGTATGTATGTTGTTGTTATTGTGTGGTAACACCTCATAGCAAAGAAAACTTCACACTTTCTGGCACGTAAATTCTTGGCGGAGCATCTGCTTTGAGGTTATAACCGAACACGTGCAGTTACAGACATGCAAGGATACGGCCTTGTCACCAAATAAGTGTGTATGCGGCACGTGTGTGCTTTCTTGTGTCGTGTTTTGCGCCAAAATCATATTTTCGCACATAATTACAATGGCAAGGAAATGTCAAAAGAAAGCCGGAAGTTTTCATTTCACTATATTGGCGAGAAAATGAAAGTGTAAAGCTAACATGAAGAAAAACGGCGAAAATAAACTAAAGTGAAATGAATAAGAAATGTGTAAACACTAGATAATCGAAAGTAACGGAATATGCAGACAGTCGCAAGCAATAATATAAAAAAATTAAATAGAAAACTCTAGTCACGAACTTGACATTTGACCAGTAAACATATTTTTTATTCATATACAGCAACAATAGTTCTGAAATGATGAATGGTGAAAATAAGGGTATAATGGAAGATTTATAAAAGAAACTTCGGCGCAATCTTGTTTAAAAACTGCTGTCTCACAAACACATATAAAAAATATGTTTATATTTCCCTCTTTAAAAGTTGTATATTACATAGGGTTTTTCAATAGGGATGATATGATTTCCAAATATCATTTTCGGCAGACTAGGTGCCGCAAAGCACGTGGACCAACCGAATTATTGGAAGAAAAGTTTTGCAACTCGATTATTTCAAGAAATTGTGACAATGAATGGTCTCCAAGAAGAAGAACACCATCAGACTGCTCCTTGTGAGATTATTCGAAGTCATTGGTCTTTAGGAATAAACCAGACTCTCCTCGAGCTTTGGAAGTCAATATTGTACATGCTATTCAGGATATATAACTAGATTTAGTGGAAAGATTATTCGAAAATTGGGTTCATCGATTGATTTTATATTTAGAACTTAATTGCATCGATTGTATTTCACATTAAAAAAAAATTTATTTCCTTAATAATTGGTGTGATTTTTTTTTAGGAAAAATTATATCACTCTTATTGGAAAACGCGGTATAAACAAAATCAGAAATAAATTAATCGTTTGGGTCCAATGTTTTAGTTTAACAGATTCAATTTTAACTTATAATTTTGTAGCTACTTGGCCATTCTACTCCCAGGTTTATATGGAAAACTATCAATTACAAATATTTATATTTACCTACAAGTATTTGTCTATATGTTTTGTACTTTTTCATAAATTTGCAAACTCTGTTCTGTAGAATTTAGCGGCTTAACTGACACAAACAAAAATTAGCAAAGTGCAAAATAAAGTGAATGAAAATATGTAGTTGCAAACAGATATTACTCAAAAACTTGCAAAACTTTGCAACACTTTTGATTTGTATATACTTCTTTGACAGCGGCAACATAGAATATCAATGAAATGCATGAAAGTAGTAACGGTTTGCTTTTATTAAAATATAGGGTGGACCCTAACTTAAGGTATAAATAATTGAACAAAAAGCCAGTAAAAGCTCTGAATTTTTTTAATATGCTTGACTTAAAATACTCAATTACACAAGCTACACAATTTTCCTTGCCCAACAGCGAATCAACCATTCATACATATAACAAAAAAAAAAAACAAAAATACCCGGTCATCGGACTACAAAATACTGAATTATACTACTACTTCCTTAATTGGACTTATATAAGAAGATAATTTTACGCCAGAAATCATTGCAAACGAGGACCTCGAAAAGGCAGGGCATAGCGCATCAAAAACCATTTTTCTCTGTTGTCAATAAATTTTTAAAAAAAAAATAACTTTTTAAAAATATGTCAAACATAAAAATCATTGCTTTTCAAAGTTACTTACATGACGACATAATTATGGCGCACCCTATACAAATACAAAAAATACCTTTCGCAAATGTACAATTTAAGCAACTTTGTTTCGTGTCTGGGAAAAGAGTCTTAACAACTCTGACTGGCGGACGGTGTACATTTACGCGGCCATTAAATTATAATCCAAGCAGAAATTGTATGTTTATTTATTTGGGATTTCTAAGAATTTCGCTTAATGCATCAATTTAGAGCTAAGTTGCCTCAATTAACTCACAATGTTTCGTGATTGCGTTAGTAACCCTTTTAAAAATGTTTTCAATAAGAAAACTGTTTTAATAAGAAGTTTAGAATTCAAATTTGTCCTGCGTGTTTAAGAATTTTTAATATTTTTAATAAAGTTTCGCGATTACATGGCAAGACTTACAGACACACTTTTATGGCAATAAAGCTTAAAAAAATCTTCCGGAAATTATTGTTGATTTTCCATTGATATACCAACAGTTCTTCGTTTAATGTAACGGCAAACAGCAACGAAATGTGGGCGTGCGCAAATAGGTTGAGAAACTAAAATTATGAAAGCAAAGATTCAAAAACACACAGATGGAAAATTTATGAATTGACTTATAGAAGAACTATGGTTTATTACCAATTAATTTGTTTTTTTTTTATTGCATGTGCCAATTTAGAATAACGTAATTCTAGCGCAAACAAAATTATTAGGCTTATTGCAATTATCCTGCGCTACATACCTATATAGTAAGCAATTTCGTAAAAATGTTAAGAATTCCTACTTTTCTACTAAAATTTAACAAATCAGCTAATTTTAGTGAAAGAGCAGCAACATTCTTATACAAGTAAATCTAACTACATTTTTGCTTGAAAAAAATATATATATTTGATACTTAATTCTATGCGAAAATTTTGCATATTTTTAATAAAAGCATAGTACACATTTTTCTCAAAATAACGGGAATTTAATTGTTAAAATCATAGTCTCGCATTGATACATAGACTTATCATGCATTTTTGTGGCAAATAAAAATAGTTTTCCGCATTGAGTGTAAATTAGAATGAATATTTAAAAATCGTTTCCAAATCTAATTAAAATAAAACGGAAAGCATTTGCATGCGATACGCACATACACATACAACAATAAAGCAATTTGCACATTTTTATACAATTTCCGGTAGTAAATTGATTTGAAAGGTGAGAGGAAACAATTTTTCACCGAACCACGACAGAACTCCATCGATTTATTTATTTTTCATGAAATATTTAGCTGCGCTTTATATTATTTCTGTGAGTATTTTAGTTTTGTTTTCGTTTTTTATTTATTATTGCATCAAAGTTCGAAAATGCTGTAATTTAAAATTATTTCAACAAGAATTTTTAGAAATTCATTAAAAATTTATTGCTTGGTATTTGGTAATGAATTTAGGTTGGGAACTTTTATTAGTTTATTACAATTTATTTACTTATTAAAATAGAATAAATTAAAATATTAAAAGCACATATTTTAGTTTGATGAAAACAGAATAAAAATAAAACTTGCTAAATGTACCGAATTTTTTCCCAATTTTTTTTGTTTTTTAAAAATTATAAATTTATTTGTATAATATATAAAAATAAATAATCTATTGTTCGTTGTCTTGCTTTAATTTGTCACATATTTGTTTACAGTTGCCACATAGCATTGCGGGTGAAGAGTTGGCCTTCATTTTCGGTGCACCACTTGCACCAGCTGGTCCCTTTCCCAGCAATTCGTATGGCGCACAGGAAAAGCTGCTCTCCGAAGCAGTGATGACATACTGGACCAATTTTGCGAAGACTGGGTAAGTTTGACAATTTATATATATGATATTTATATTAAAGTTTCTAGGCGCTTTTATGGAATGTATCTCTATGTTGTTGGGATTTTTGAAGCAGTTGTCCATGAAAAGTGGAAATCAATAATATTTTCCTATCTGTAAATCTAATAATCATGATTACGCCGATGATATGGTCTTTATTAAAGGAAAATCGTGAAGTTTTATCATTATAATAGTTGAGTTCTAAGACTCAATCTGAAATAGTTCGTTCAGGTTCAGCCGTGTTCATTTATTCGCCATTCATGCTATTTCTAAAAAAGTCATATAATTAACTATTTTTAAAACCATTTCAAAAATTACTTCTGAAAATACTTACATTACTTTTAGCCTATATGGACTTATGAAAATGTTATTCCCAAAATCCAGTTATAGCATTTTAACTAAATCTTGCTGTGACTTAGCAAAATTGCAATTGTGATATTGCGAAATAAAAGCGCAAGTGTTTTCTTCGGGCCATTGTGCGTAATGGACTTTGCGTAAGCGAATCTTGCAAATGCAGTCAAATTCAATTTTTACTGCAAATGTGTGCAAAACTGCAATGGAAAAAGCTTTACGGTGCTTACTCAGTATATGCAAGCGACTTTGTTCAGTGTGTGTTTGTGTAAGCACGTACTATATATGTGTAGTGTTGACGACTGCTAGTGGCAATAGAAATAAAGTTTTATACTTTTGTATATTTCTACACAAGCCGGAATGAATTTCAATTTTGTTTCGAAAATGTTCGTTTAAATTTTATTTTTACTTGCTCCTTGGCCCGACCATCCGACCAGTAGAAAGTGAATTTTCATGACCTTTAAAGTTGATTGCATAGCCGAGATTGCACATCACCAAATAATTGTTTATATAGTTTCACATGACAATTCCAGCATTTATTTTATTTTGTTATTTTCTATTATCAACAGAAATCCGAAAGCACCATGGAAGGGAAGTTTCATCAATTTGCACGCGCTGGAATGGGATAGGTATGATCTCGATTGGCCGGAATTTAATAAACGAACGCAATCGTATATGAATATTGGTGAGTTGGTAATAGTAGATAGTATGCCTTTTACTGTCTGTGTGGAGTAGATCGTCGAGTGTGATGAGAGTTCTGAAACTGTGCTTGAATATTATTGTTCAAAATTTCTCTAATTATATTTAGATTTTAGCCTCCAAACCATTTTGAGGAATTCATCCTATTCAAAAAAGCTCGACTCTTTCGAGAGAATGGAAGAACAATTGGACCACCAAGCACCTACTAACAATTATTGATTTGCGAGTGCCAATGTTTGTCGAAATATTTTTGCAAACATCTGCAACCATCTTTCATTCCTTAGAGCCAAGGAGCATAGGTATAACGCTCAAGCTTTCCATTCAGGGCTCTAGAATCTAAATCTCTCATCAATAGCGATCAATATTATTTAACCCTTGCCACAATAGACTCTACGTTGCAGCAATGCTATTATAAAATTTAATTAGAAACTAAGGAATCTCATTAATATAACCTGTGAACTGTGAAATTTCTGAATTGCTAGTTGTTTTTGTTCCGAATACTAAGCAAAGCAATGTAAAATGTAGCAACTAAATAAATTGTTATAATTAGGAAAAGCAATATGAGATTAATATGCTCTCAATAAAATATCCATAGCCTTTCGGCTGCAGGGAGCGCAGCGCGTTGGCAAATCGTATCGTTGATGTAATAAGCTATTTATGAATGTAGCCGTAAAAGCCCATTAAATTAATAAAGATTTATAAAAGCCTAAAAAGGACGATGAGCTCTAGCCTTCGTCTAGGACACGGCTGTGTAGACAGTTACATAAATATGAATGTGTGTGTCTATGTACTCGTGCTATGCGCTCCATAGACTCTCAGCCACTGCCGCAACCATCAACTGCCTATTAAAGCAATAAATATGTGTGCGAACGTATGTTTGTGCACCGTAACGAGCAAAAGTATTCCACTAATTGGTAGCCGTTTAATTCAATTTGATTTTCGTTCGAAGAAGTGCGCACAGGCGAATACGCACACTCGTACAAGCTTACGTTGATTTTGTGTGTTGGTGTATGCGGGTAAAGGATGGCAATGGGAGCATTCCATGCAAAATATGCAACAGCTGGAATTTTGAATATAACTGGCTTGGACATATTTTCGTAAAATTAAATTTCGAACAATTAAGTTAAAATGTAAGGACCAATAAACTGACCATTTGGTGGTTTACGCATCGCCAGATGTTAAATATCAAAACATTTCTGTGCGTAACGAATATTTGCCTTCAAGAATAGCTACTGTATATTTCTATTCTACAAATAATATCATTCCGTAAGGGTTAAAAAATATATACAGCTCCGAACCCCATTGAAACACAAGTGGGAAACTCTGTCCGTAAAGTAAAATGTTCAAAAAATGTTAACTAAAGTTCTTTATAACAAACGGAATGCAAGAATCTTAAAAAATGGATAATCGATTTCTTAATAATTCTTGTCAATATATTTAGTTATCAAATTTGATAGTTTATATAAAATACAACACTTTTTTCAAATCGAGAATTCGCTGATCATTTCACTGAAATTATTCCTAAAAGACTTCCATAATTATAACTACAGGAAGGTCTTATCAGTTCAACAAATAAATAAATTACTTTATGCTAAGCTATGTTAGTCTGGTCTGCAGAAAATCAATTACAGGCAAGGAGAGGTCCCAGATGCTAAAAATTTCGTACTTTCTTAATATTGCCTGGGTCAGCAACTTAAATAATCATTTCTCTCATTTCATCGCAAGTAAGATGGAAAATATTTCTTTGCTTACTTACTCTGATCCAGCTTAAAAATCGTATACTGGAAGATCAGTTTCTTAGTCACTACCAAGAGCTTACCTATGCCAGACATCTGCCTTTGAGTTATTTGAGTAAAAGTGGTTTATGAATATTTTGAATTATAAAATCGAATTTACATAAAAAAAACAGTGCTAAACATAAAGAGCACTCCATATAACGCGGCTTGGTTTTTAAAACCTATATGTGGAGTACGCCTCATGAACCTTGCACAAATGCAATAGCTCTTCAAAAAACAGAGCCATTTACTCACTTAAGTCAATGCACAATGCATTGAATCAACTCGTTTCTACTTCATACCTCCTCTACACACATACATACATACATACAAAAATACATAGCGGCACTGACAAATTTCTTCATTATATATTCGCAGGCATACCACCAACGATTGGCTATAAGTACCGACAAATCTATATGAATTTTTGGAACAAAGAGTTGCCCGATGAACTGAACCAAATTGCAAACATACAACGACAGCCGTATTTGCATACAACCCTGTACAATGGAGCCGATGGTGTCTTTGGTACGAGTAGTGCCACTGCTGCAACACAGCATACGTATCCGGTGCAGCGGCATGGTGGGGGCGAAGTAATAACCGGGCACATGAGTCAATTTGGCACACGTGATAATGGTGCCGAGGACCCAGTACGCACATTGAAACTACTGCTACAGGAGCCATGGAAATTAGGTGGTAACAAAGATGGTGTCGGCGCTGCAAGCGATGCGAACGCGGCTGGCGATACCTTTGCAGAGAATATGTACAATGCGCCACCGACTTTTGGCGTGACGAAACAAGCGAACGACGAACAAATCTATGCGATGGCCGCAAATGGTGTACTGGGTGGGCTAGCTGGCATGGGAAGAGGCAGTGGGCTGCCCAGAATAAATGACTTGGGTGGTTTTAGTGAAATTGGTGTTGGCAGTGGCGCAACGCTGGCTGGCGGCAGTGCAATTTATGGTGTGCCAAGAGCGGAAATTGCCGAGTATGACAATGGTATTGGTGGTGGTGGTGGAGGTGGTGTAGATAGTGATGGTAGTGGTGGCACAGGTAATGATGCGGGTAGCAGCACTGCCGTTGGTGACGAAGCCAGCGCTGGCAACAAAGAGGAAGTTGCCAAATCAGAGACGACAATACAACTACTCATCGGGCTGATTGCCGTGTTCATTGTGCTTAATGTCATCATTTACTCAACATTCCTGCTCCAGAGGAAGAAGAAAGCGCACTCAATGCAACGAAAACTGGGCGGCATACTCAGTTACGACGGCACCACGGACGATGAATTCAAGCGCTCGAAGCAAAATGACGGCGATGAGAGCTACATTCTGGACATTGTACGCAAATCGAACACTTACGAAGCGGTCAAAACGGAACGTTCGCCGATTAATGGCTTTCAAATGACACGACAACTGAGCACCTCCACCGTGGACACACACACCAAGGTGTGCGCTTGGATGTCAGCTGCAGTCGGCGCCGCTGCGGATGCAAAAGCATGTGTTGGTGGGGGTGGTGCCGACAGCTCAAAGGGTGGTTCGAAAAAATCCTCTTCGCCCACGTTTTCCTCACTGCGCAGCAGCAGCGCCGGCGGCAGTTTCAAGCAGCCAGTGGGATCGCAGAAAGTGA
Organism: Bactrocera tryoni; assembly: GCF_016617805.1. Lineage (NCBI taxonomy): Eukaryota > Metazoa > Arthropoda > Insecta > Diptera > Tephritidae > Bactrocera > Bactrocera tryoni. Next base: position 2,783,152 of record NC_052499.1, read on the forward strand.
GCGTCGCTGTTGATGCCACACCATCGGCACGCAGCAGCAGCGTAATGGAGCAAGAGCCGATTGAGGTGCACAAATTAAAGTCAGATGGGCGCAACATAATTATCTGCCAGGAGGTAGAGGTAACCGATCAGGATTTGCTCACGCCGCAGAACTCTTTGGATAGCACACGTTATGCGCTTACCCGCCAGCATTCAGCTGCCACCGAGCCGTGTGAGGCGGAATTGCCACAACAGGGCCAATTGCCGCCATATATGCCAAACGCGCAGCACGCGCACTCACACTCGGACCCAGTTGATATGCAGCACTACTACAGTGGAATATGCGATACCATTGAAGAAAATGAAAAGGTGACCAGTTTTCTGGGTGAGGATGTAAATGTGACCAGCCGCGATGATGATGATCAAGATGGTGGGATGGCCAGCGTCTGTCGTACACCAGCGCAGCAACTACAAGTTATCAAAAGTCGTAATTATCCCAAGGTTTTGCCAACAAGCAATGCAAATATCGAATTTCATGCAAACGCTAATGACTCACCACCCATGACGCTGGACCTGCGTACCACTAATAAACGCAACTCATTGCCGCCTAATAGCTTTCTGCCGCACTTCAGCAGCACACTAGGTGCTGTTGCTACTACAGGTGCACGTTATCCACCACTTCCGCCACCGCGCACAATCTCCACGCTGGGACGGAAACCTTCGACGCGTCGTAATAGCAGCAATATCACCACATCGCCATTAATGCTGGCTCACGATTGCACAGCCGAGGAGGAAGACGAGCCGCCAATCACGCAGAATACACTTATAGTGGGTCCCATAGTGCCGCAACAGAAGCCGAAGGCGCAGGCGGGCGCTGGTGGCGATACTAATTACTCGACGCTTAAGCGCGCTGAGCTCACCTCAACTGACAAGGCGCCCTTTAATAGCCTGTCAAGCACCAGAGCGGAAGAGGTAACGGGCACAGCAGCAACAAAACTTATGCATAGCTCCTCGGAAGCATCATTAACGCCGGCCAACTCTCAAATCGGCACAAAGCCGAACGCCACGCCGTCAGGTTGTGTTGGCGGTGTGACGACATTCTTAAGTAACGGTGCAAGTGCGGGTTTGCAAAGCTTCGAAAGCCATCCAATTGCCGTCGAAGTGGAAGACAAATTGCTGCAAAAACAGCAACAAACCGACGCGAAACGAACACACCACACCGAGCGTATTTATGCGATACAACAGCCAACTAATTTGCCAGCCACACAAAGTGAAGGCAAGACAACAGCGGTGACGGCAAATTCATTGACACCGACACTAATTACACCTACATTAATGAATTTGGCAGGCCATCAAATTGGTGGTGTACGCAATAATGTAATGAAAACAACGGGTTACAACAACAATAGCGGTACAGCCATTGCTCCTGGCATTACGGACATTTATGCACAACCCAATAAGTCGAAAGTTAAAGCGAAATCGAATTTGACAGCGTCACATGAGAATATTCCCAGTGTGCAATCGACAATAGCAGCAACACCCTCACCACACATCAAGCCACCTTCGATAGGTGTTATTCCCGCTTTGGCGCACCCACACGATCACACATCGAAGTCAAGTGCGCTTGATGGCAAGGCTAAAGCTAACTCGCTATCAGCAACAACAGCAGCAACAACTACTAAAATAACAACCGGTTTAGTGACAACGGAATTGACAAACACTGGCGTCGACAAACCGGTGACAGCTATGAGCAAGCAAACAATGGAATCTGTGACAGCAGCAGTGGTTCAGAAAGCTCCTGTCACGGCTAACGACATAAGTGCAACAGTAAGTAAAACAGGCGATGCAACAGTACCACTCACATGCATGCCACAAATGCCGACGAGCGCCGCCTGCTCAGGCAGCTTACAAGAACGATTAGAGCAAAAGCAAACCGAGCAACGACAACAAAGCGTAGCGACCGTAGCCTTGACAAAACATGGCGTAGACGGTGCAACAGCAAAAACAGTAGCAGCAGCGTTACGCGTACCTGTCAATTGCACGTCAGCCACACCGACAACGACAACGGCAGCGGCAACGACAACCGCAACCAGGACAATAGCGGATGCCATCGCCGCGCAATTGGCGCAAACAAAGCCTTTGAAGGCAGCTCTAGCGTCCGGCGGAGAGAAACCATCAACAGTCGGCAGCAGTGTCAGCAGGCAGGCAAGTTTGCGTGACTCCTGTCTGAGTTCAGTGTCAGCGCGTTCAACAGATTCCAGAGCGTCCTCGGCGTGTTCGACGTCGTCCTCAGGTTCCACAGCATCATCAAATGCCTCTACCGCAACGGGCACGTCCTCTTCTGCCTCGTCGTCGTCGTCCACGGGCACTGTACGCACCGAACTGCAACAAAAGTAATAAGATCAACTAACTCCCGCTTTAAGTATACAATTTATTCAGTTTTTTGCCCGCATCTAACATGCCACCGCATGCTGTGAAATTAATTGAGTTCGCTTACACTATACTCCTTCAGTGCGGCATATTGGTGATCTGCTTTCACTCACCGTCTTGTACTTTTTTGTATCGCCTTTCCTGATGTTTACCAACTCGATGTTTGGTTTTAATATTTTTCACAGAAGTGCGGTTCTTGTAGTAATATTTAGTATCGAGATCGGGAAAAATAGTTCATGGTTAAAAAAAAAAAGTATTTTTTTGTTCGAAGAATTTTATTTTATTATTCGATCATAAAATACGCGTTCTTCTGTACTCTGAACAGCGAACACGTAGTTTGTACAAAATTTGTTACAACCAGAAGGACGAAGTATAAATTTTGAAATATATATCTTAGCATATTTAATCAGCGTGACAAGCTGAGATTATTTAACCATGACCGACTCACGGTTCGTCAGAGGCCTCAGTACCTCAGTTTTTGAGTTGTCAATCTCAAATTTTGCACACATGATTTTCTCCCCAAGAAGAAATCACTGTCCCTGTCAATCTGTCCTAATTAGATATAACTGCCATTCAAACTGATCGATCAAAACCAAGCACTTGCTTATAAAACTATGATAAGATATGTTAACGAATTTATTATCCGAAATAATGCTATAGTCTCCGTTCATCATCTCTCAGATCGTGCCATTTAACTGCCATACAACCTAGCCGATCCCAGAAAAGATAAGGGCCTTCATAAATATATTGTTCCTTTCACCCATTCGACTTTAAGTTGAAGGTTTCTCTTGTTTCTGAGTTGAGTCATGTTAGGAAAACTGAATTCATGTCGCAACATCTTTTCCACTTTACCGGTTAGTAGCACCTAGCGGTACTTTTATTACTTCATTTCGCAGTCATCTATATGCAAAATAAAAGCGCACTTCTAGAGCTCAATCGATTTAGTTTCCGTTTCCTCACAACGCATGCTGTTTAGCAAGGTTCCACTGCAGTTTGTTGCACCCTCCAATGGCGCTTGTGCCTGTCACTTTAGCTATATAATATTCTGTATAAATATGTATTTTTTTGGAAAGTTTTATCGTTATTTGGCTACTTTGCATAGTTTGTGCGAGAATGAGCATTTATGCGTTGATGATATGGCGCGGCGTCCTCACAACGTGCTGATATGCAAGGCAGGAGCGCTCGTGACACATGCGCAACTGTAAATATTCACCCTTACAATATATACAAGTATATTTAAATATTTACTTATACATACATAGCGGCAAATAGTTGCGTTGTGTTGCAGAATTTTGCTGTGACAGCAAACAAAATTTATTTTTCGCAAAATTATGTTATTTCGTAAATTGGTTTTCAGTGGTTTCCGGAGCGGAAACCAAAAGTATACACACAAATGCCGCCACAACTATCGGTCCCGCAGAGCGCCGGTTATTGTTCCACACGGTCTGCTGCTGCGGTTCGTCAGTGGAGCAGTTGCTGAACTGTGTATTGTTGTTGGAATTTTATGTTGACTTTGCTGCTGGTCCGACTTGAGTTGTCCCGCCTCACAACCGTTTGCTACGCATACTACAATCGTATATTTATTTTGCTAGTGGTGATGTGAAATTGAAATGCATACTTTAATATATATTTTTATCTGTATATATGTGCTTACATAGGAATAGTTTCATACATATTGCAGTCTGTGCATGTGTTTGGTGTAAATTTGTGTGTTTGTTCGCATTTTTGGCGCTTGTGACAGTCAAATGACTGCGAATGATTACTGGGTGTGTCTCGCTTGAATGCTTGAAATTGATAAGCGTTTGTTCGTGTTAGGTTTTGCGTGTGTGTGCAGAACCTTCTGTTTGCTTACTTCGATCGATTGACGCAAATTGCCAGCAGCATTGACGGAACAAATCGTGCCTACTTTCTTTTCTCTCAACCACTGCCCAAGCAATATTCAAAATTTTATGACGTTAACTAAATTTGTCAACTTGGCTAAAAAAAATCCACAGGTTTGCCAGTCGGTCAGTCAGCCAACCATTAAGGCAGCCAGATAGTCAGTCGGTTAGTTGGTCATTAAGTCACGAAGTAACTCAGTCATTCAGCCGAAGCGAACCACTCAACACACTTGCCGTTTACTGATCCAACTTTGCAGCCGAGTGCCTTCTAGCTACACATCGCTCACCGCCTCGCTTGCCTAACCAAACACAAACCTAATCAACTTAACCGCCGTCTACCCACCAAGTCATAACTAACAGCAAAGTCTACTGATTGCCAACTATTTCTGATAGTTTTGCTGTGGGTTCATTTTATTCCTCCTTTTTTGGCTTTATCATCTCTTTCGCTCTATATTTATTCTCGCAAATATTTTCCATACTTGAATTCATAAATTTTCAATGGGTCCATTTATTGACATCTCGAAGGAGTTTAATATTTTATATATGTATATGATAACGTATAAATGAATACGCTCTGTGGGAAATATTAGACAGTAGAGAGTAATAACTCAGAAGTTTGCAGTTTCTCACAAGTAAAATAGCGAAATCCATTACAATCATAGAAACAACATTTTTGGTAAATTTCCTCGACATTTAATTACTCAATATTCCCGCTTAATTTAACCCTACATTGTCTTCTCATCAGCAAGTTTCCTCACGGGGTATATTTGGCTCCAAATAGCTACCCGTTCACCTCAACGTCTCTGTCTGTTTGCCCAACGTTTGAATTTCCGACATTATAAGCCAGCTTAAAATCACCAAAATGACTACCAAATTCAACAAAAATTGCTGGCGAACATTCATAATGCCAGCGTTCATGGTTGTATGCCAAGTGGTCCGAAATTTTCTAAATGTGTTTGTGTGACAAAAATAAACAAAAAAGAATCGAAAATATTCCTCAATTCATATTGAGTTAGTGGGCAATTTTCCTTCCAACTTTTTTACATTGAATCTTTCTTTGTTTGCCGTTGAAATGGGAATTTCAAGTGATTTGCGCGCAGCAATCGGGGATTTGTTGATTTTGTATGACACAGTTGGACATCACAAACTTTGGGCATTAACGAAAAACTTCCAGCGTGCGCGCTGAAAAAGTTATTTAAAGCAACGCATTGATAGCAAACTTTTTGTCATTAGACGGGAATTAAATCTTAAAGCATTGCCAAGAAATTGAGAATTATTTTATGTTGAATGCAATGAGTACAGTGGGTTCAGTGTGTACAGAAATAAACGGAGACAATAAATGGCTCGGGGAATCCTTCTTGTAAGCTATCTTATTTCTGATATCTATGTTGAAAATATTTTAATCTCAACAGCTTGAAAATTTTCCTTATTCAACTGCTTGAGCATCTCGCCTGACAAACTATAACTGTTGCATTAGTTAGAGCCTGATTCCAGAGAGATTAATCACCATCAAATTAGTAGGCCACATTCAGCTGGATTTGTTGCTGTCTAAATAGCAGTTTTGAAGTAACCCAATATACACAGATCATCATGTCATTCTTGTAATTAAGCTGAGAGAAATGCTGCCACCGATACCCATATCAAATCTGCAACACTTGGAATACTTTCAGTTTACTTTGCAACTTTCAACTCAATTAGATGACTAATTAAATCATTTATTTGGCATTTAGGGACATCAAACTCCCAGTAAAGCTCTGTCTCCTCCTACACCTTTTGTATTATTCGTATGGAATTTAGTTACAACCGAGCTTGCCAGAAAACACCGTAACCACATTGTTGATATAATTGTAGAAATATTTACCAGCTTACAATAATGCTTGTGGCAAGTTCTCTTAAATCTCTACAAACACTTGAAGAAAAGCCGAAATAATTTGTGTATCCTTTTGAGTGGTTGGTGGGCTTGACAACAGGGCGGTTTGCTGTCAGCCACACTAACAAGAAATAAACTAAGGCAAACGTAAAGAGTTGGATGGATAATAAAATATATATGCATATTTTCATATATAAATATCAAAAACAGTGATAACAAAAGGTTGATTTGTGAATTGTTTAAGCAAAATATACGTGATATCTGAGTAGAGGGTACACTTTCTATCGATTTGAAAGGATTGCACCACGTTGATAATTACTAATCGATTGAATTGGTTTAGCATCAAAACGCTAATATTAAGTCGATAGCCATTACATATCATTTCCTTTCCATGGGATCGGCGGACCTTAAGTATTGATTACTGCTGATTTATACTCTCTATCTGCAACAAGAATTCCCAGGACGACTGATCTCAAAATGATGCTACATAGGCTGGGTACAAAGATCTCCTGGTATAACTCGCTCTGCCTTCTTTTTGTTTAATTATTCAGGAGGAAATCAAAACAGTCGGTAATAAAACAATTTACGAGCTCAAAACACGTATTCCTTTCGAAGTCGTCGCTAACTTATCAATGGAGGCCACTTAGTAAAAAGATAAAAAAATTGTTCAAAAAGATAAGTTTTTACATTCCAACATAAAGTATGGCGCACCCAGTATAACAATCTATATATTTATAGTTATCTATAGGTTTTTATAAAAACTTTAAGATTCTTGCAATTTTTGCAATGAAAAAATTTCATTTTCTTTGGCCAACACTAAAATCTAGGTTGAGTGTGCATTTAATGAATATTGGTAGTGCAAAAGTTGTAGAAATTACAAAATGTGTTTTTAAGTTATTTCTGTTTGCAGAAAATTTTTGTGGCATTCTCTTTATTAGAAATTTCTGTTTAACTTTTGGCTCACCTGCGGTCAGCAGCATAATATGTATTTTTCTTTAGTTCCTCAATAAACGAATCGCTTGCTTGCTACAAGTGAAGGCAAAAAAGAATTATTTTAGAAGAGAACAAACAACAGTCTGAAAATCCATCATGGAAATTAAAATCTGTAGGTCAAGTTGCACGTACCGTGTTGCAACTTTTAGCTATCCTTCCGATATGTATATAAGCATTTCTGCTACTTTCAGACATAGTACTTACATACATACATCAAGAGTAGTAACAGTTGGTCGCTATTATTGTTGTTATTGTGCTCTGCGGGAATTGCCGCCTGGAATCTTTTTTAATTTTGTTAAGCCACAAATGAGTGCCGTTAAAGAGTGTGGTGATTAAATGTGTGCATAGAACTTGAGTAACGTGCATAAAACCAACAAACAAGGCCTTGCAGTGATAAAATTGAAGGTGACTTTTGACTCGGGAAACAGCCAGAAGTTTGATATATAAAGCAACTGTTACAAGAAAATGTATAACATATTTTCAATACAAAATTCGAGGCAAATTGAAAAACTAAGCTAGGGGGAGTAGTTGAAGCAATCAAATGAAATTGGTCGCCAAAGTAATTTTAATATTTGAGGCTGCCACAGTTTTCCAATAGTAGTATTCTCCAAACAGCTGTTAGGTCACCATTAGCGCGTTAACGTGAGAACTGATAAAATTTAATTTGCTGAAAGACTTCAAATATGTGGAATAGGTCATGTAAATTCATGATGTTAAGGTGTTAACGATTTAAGGAAATGGTGCATAGTAGGTCAATTGATAGTTTTCTTACATATAGAGGGCGCTGCTGGAATTTAATCCATATGACTTTTAATTAACCCTAACCTTGAAAAATATTGAAGTGATGGTGAACACAGTGAGCGACCAAATAGGTTCTTACCGAAAATAACATCAATAGAGTCCACAAAATAATTTTGGATGACCGTAAAGGGAAGTTATTCGAGATATCAGACACTCTAAAGATATAAATGGAACATATGCATCATATTGATAGTTCGGAGCAGAGTTCGGAGATATTCAAGCATAATAAATCCAAGTTTTAGCATCGATGTATGACAATGGATGAAACATGGCATCTTTTTACTCCGAAGTCTAATTGACAGTCATCCAAGTGGACTGCACATGAAGAAGTCGGTCCAAAGCGTCAAAAAACGCAACAGTCAACTTGCAAGATTATGACGTTTCTATTGTGGAATACGCACTAAATAATTGTTATTGACTACCTTTAAAAGAAAAAAACATCAACAGCGACTATTACGAGTACATAGCTTTATTGGGCCGTTTGAAGGACGAAATCGCCTAAGATGGTGCTGTTTCACCCAGACAACGCACCGTGTTACAAGTCAATGTAGCAATGGCAAAAAGCCATGAATTATTCTTCGAATTGCTTCCGCTTCCATTATATTCTCTAGATCTGGCCCCCAGTCTAGCTCCTCTACTGAGGTCTCAAAAGAACGCTGGTCAGTCGAATAAAGAGGTGATCGCCGACTTTGAAGCAAAGAACAAATCCAGTTTTCAATAAAAAACGAATTTTGCCAAAAAGTGTGTTCTACTATGGTAGGCCGTGGACTTTTCAGTTTAGCTGCCTTATTCTCATACTAGCGATGTCTGTTATACCGGCAACTACTCATCAATCGATTTATCGAATCGAATTTATGATGCAAACAAATTTACTAAATTTCTACAAATTTCATGGGAACTTAAGCATCAACTATAAATAGAACTTTAATAAATTGCCAAAGCTGCTCTTCTCGTAGTCGGAATGTAACAAAAACTTATCAATTAGATGAAAATGTTGCCTTCCTGCGTCTGGCTATCTAAAATAACAAAGTGAAATACTTAGCTTAAGTAGGATTAAATATTCAATGTAACCAACTCTGTTTACAATGATCTGTTTGGATCTCTTCAATTTTCAAAGGAAAAGTCTGTTGTAATAAATAAATCTGCATTGCCTTACAAACTAAGTCAAAAACGCTTACATATAAATCCCATCACAGAAGTGCTAAAGGTAATTTATTGGTAATAGACGTACAGGCAAGCTATGTTTGTTTGCTTAAATTTCTCGAAATCAGATCCTAATGATGATCAGGATACCTTAATTCAATGCAAGCGCTGGAAATAATTTCTGTAGTAATTTGCTTTGTTGAAATCTAAGCAACAGCTGCAAGGCAGTACAATCTGTAGCTGCTATTTATGTATGGATTTGCATAAGCGTAATGTCTATTTAGTATATGTGTGTTAATGTATTGGTGCTGACAGTGAGTGAAATGAGCTTTGTTTGAGTAGCAATGCAGAAGGCAAGATACATGCAATTGTTAATAAGAGACAGTTTGACAGTTTGTCGCCTAGGCAGGTCGGTATTGTCTATGTAAGCGTCTGTCGTAAGTGAATTTATATATTTGTGTGCATGAATGAGAAGCACTTATACCAACTGCTTCAACGAATAAGTATATAAGTAAACAATACTGTCTGTAAACATAGTCAATTGTGTTTTTGCTACCATTACATATCGTTGTATTTGTTTTTGCCTTGCTATTGTTACAAGTTTCGTTGACTGAAACCCTTCAAATACCTATAGTATATATAACTATGATATTTATTCCCAGGATTAGTGACACCAAACGGCCAACACAAATTTAATACCAGAAGCAATCAATGAAATGAGTACGGAAGACTTACACAACAACAATACTAACACCAAAAGCGCAAACAACGAAAAATAACAATCACAACGTACAGATAAGTCAACAATGGCTGGTGAGCAGGTGAATTGTGTCGTTGGCAACGAAACGAGTGTGTGGACCAAGAAGTTTAACCAAAGTTTACATTTAATGCAATTACGTATACGCCATGAATGCCATACCATGGAACCGCACAATACAATCCAAAACAATGGATAAATGTAGTCTTGTCTAAAAGTGTTTATATATGTTTGTGCGTAAAATATTTAGCTTAGATGATTTCAGTGCAAAGTATGCAGCAATCGAGCGGCAAATTGACGAAGACAAACTTTGCACATTAAAATCAAGCGTGAGTGTGAGCAATTACTTGTCATCGCTACATGCACGTATATACAATACACAAACACATATTATATTTGCACAGCAGCGTTTATGTATTTATAAGTTTCGGTTAAAGCAGCAACATAATTACTTATAGGTAGGAGGTAGAAAATCATTATAGTTCTTCAAGTATGGTTTGAACGTAGCCATTATTAGAATTAATTATTATATAAGAAATCAACTAAATTATTATAACCCTTAATTATTATGCAGCTCATAAATTATATGCTTAAATTAGACTTTATCTAGACATAAGAATGTTATACTACAATATAATAGTTATTAAAAGAAGAGGTAACAACACCTAATCTATTTAAGAAATTGCAAACGACGGTCTTAATGCTTTTGAATACCAAAACCTTAGTTTTAATTTGTATTAGTTTAAGTAAGCACTATACTTGTTCTATTTAATGAAAACAGGAATGTACAATGCTCTTATCAGTATACGCAATAAAATGCAAGAAAATTTAAGTTTTTTAATAAAACGAAAATTTATGAAACATAATAATAATGTAATATGTTAGTATGTTTGCATTAATATAAAGAAGAACCCTTGGTAAGCAAACAGTGAAAATCCTGTCATGGTTTGGACACACAAAAGCTGTTTCAAAGTGGCATAAACGTTAACTGAGCAATATTTTTTACCTCAAGAAAGGGAGACTTAAGATTTGACCAATTGAGATGAAGGGGGAGACCATAGTCGGTTGACAGCGAACAGCCCGCAGTGATACACAATTGTTTTATAATCTTCAATTACTGCAATACCTAATAATTCAAGTAGTGAAAATCGTTATACAGCAATACCATCTAGCAGTTTTGAGGTTCCGAACAAGATCTTATGTTTGGTTTTCGAACTACTGTATTGGGATGCGTTTAATTGTCTGATAATATTTATACCCTGAACAGGGTATATTAAGTTTACCACAAAGTTTGCAACACCCATAAGGAAGCGTCGGAGACCTTATAAAGTATATATATAAATGAGCTCAGTCGACTTAGCCATGTCCGTATGTCTGTATGTCTGTCTGTCTGTCTGTATATATACGAACTAGTCCTTCGGTTTTCAAGATATCGTTGTGAAATTTTGCAAACGTCATTTTCTCTTCAAGAATCTGCTTATTTCTCGGAACTGCCGATATTGGACCACTATAACATATAGCACCCATACAAACTGAACGATCGAAATCAAGTTCTTGTATGGAAAACTTTTGCATTTGCAAAAACACAAGATATATTCACGAAATTCGGTAGAGATTATTTTCTAAGGCAACAATGAATCTCCAAAGAAACTGCTCAGATCGGCGCACTATAGCATATAGCTACCATACAAACTGAACGATCGAAATCAAGTTCTTGTATGGAAAACTTTTGCATTTGCAAAAACACAAGATATATTCACGAAATTCGGTAGAGATTATTTTCTAAGGCAACAATTTAATATCCGAAGAAATTTTTCAGATCGGTTAACTATAGCATATAGGTGTCAACCAAACTGAATGATCGTAATCAAATGCTTGCATGGAAAACTTCCTCATTTGACGATGTATCTTCAGGAAATTTGATATTTCATAGAAACAATGTAATATCCGAAGAAATTGTTCAGATCGGCTCACTATAGCATATAGCTGCCATACAAATTGAATAATAGTTACTAAAAGAAATGCACCTGTGAAGGGTTTACTAGCTTCGGTGCAGCCGACGTTAACGTTTTTTCTTGTTTTATTTCTATTAATAACTGCGGTATCTGGTAATATTGTTATTTTCGTTGTTAACTGCGGCTTCTGTATCGATCAACTAATGCGACTACCTTTTACTTCTATCTTTCTCTGTTATAAATGTGAACCCACATATTATTTCATCACCTCTATTAAGGCTACAGTTGAGAGTACGTATTTTTGTTATCCTCTAGCTCTTAAATGTATGCTAAATTTGCAGTCGTTATTTCTTACTTATTTTGGCGTTTAATATACCATATATGCAAATTTTGTTCAAAAGTATATCTTTTATTGCTTCTACCATATTTGGAAACATACTTTGTAAAATTTTGAAGCCTATGTAAAAGTAGCTTCACTAATGTAATTCCACATTTTGTAAACTGCACTGCACCTTAGCACCAACGTTCAAGAGCAGTAAAGTAGTGGCAGCTTAAAAAACTTAAAGTGGATTTTCTATCATATTAATCCAACGGGATAAGATTTTTGTATTCATAAAATTTTTTGTGATGGAAAAATTGGATATTTTTCGCATTTGGAACTATTTTTATAATCGTTTTAACAAGTAAGTGGTAAATCTGGTATAATCTCCTTAGCCGGAGTTCCCAAAAAAACAAAATAGTCCTCATTTGATGCCCTCAAAATGGTTTGAGCTCAATTTCAAAGCTTTTGGTTAGCCCTTGACTCAGAAAGATTTTTCAAATTTATCCTAATTCACACAAATTAAACGAAAATTATTTAAAAATTTATTTATTTGTTTACAAAAGTTTTTTTTTATGACAAAGTTCCCAGTTATTTATATAAATAACTGCTTCTCGAGGAATTTTTCGATTTTTCTATAATCATGGCTATAACATTTCAATGTCAAAAGTAAATTATTGCCTTCTTAGGTATTTAAAGAGCTGCCATAATTTTGCTAATAAATAAATACCAACAGATTCATTTAATTCCATAATTTTCCATTATTAAACAGACAAATTTTATGAAATTAAAAAAATAGTAATTACAAGAATTTTTATTATACTATACTGTACATCAATAGTTTAAACTCGCAACCTTAATAATAAACTTTTTTTTTGTACTACATCAAAAAATTAAGCCAGCACCAGCAACCAAACACCAATCATTATATAAAATATTTGCACATACACACCGCAACTCAATTTAGAATTTTTTCCGTATGGAATTAATTACATTAAAATAAAGCAAACAAATTGTGCATATGGACAAAGTATTATCTCGAAGTATCTATGTAATTACACTTTAACGCAATTAAGTGTATAATATTTGCCATCAATGAAAAAATATTTACCAAAATGTTAAAACTACACCAGTAATAAAAACACTTTAAACGAATTCAATTATGGTTTGACAGAAAATTTCATTTGCAGTTCACAGGCTTATAAATATAAACATATGCGAAATACATAGATACAGTTAAAGTGGATGTTTGCTGCATTTGCCGACTACAGTTTAATTTACGAGACCTCGCACAGGTGTGAAAAAGTAAATAAACTTTTATCAAATCACCCAAACATAAGCGAACATATGGACTTAATTACAAATACAAATTAAATGAAAACAAAAACAGCAGTGACACATTTGTATTATGAAATCCACTCCTAATCTACATCATTAATTAGCGATTCGAGGTTAGTTGTAATGAGTTAGACAATAAAAAAAATTATATTGAGCTTTTGAGTTTTCATACATAGTGTATTAATATTCGATTTAAAATTTAATCGACAGACATTGCTGCATGCTTTAAAAGTTTCAGTCTTGAGAGTTAATAGAAAATACTCGTAGTGATATATAAGGGGTGCACGCGACTGTGTTTGAAGCACGGAAAAAAACAATCATCCAGCTTCTTCGACGAAATTGATAGAGAAAATGGGGAAAGAGATTAAAGCTGACAAGTTAAGCAATACGAAAAATCACAAATCGGCCGATAGAAGACACCAAAGTGATCGAAATCGTAGAGCAACTAAAAAGTCGAATTTTAAAACATTTTGGAAACTCCACACGAAAATCATAGCGCTGTAACATCAAATTTACCTTGAAGTCGTTTTGCAACGACATTCTTCGCCAACATTTTTTTGTAAGTCATATTTCCAATGAACCCTTGATGATATTTATCAGCATTTCCAATATTTTTTTCAACCGAGGCACTTTTGTGCATAAATGGATAGGCAAGTGGCACAATTTAAGTTATTAATACTTTTACACAAGGTTACTATTGTAACTACATTGGCAGATTTTTCAGTAAATGTCATTTTTGGTTCACACATTTGGAAATTTAAAAGTAAAAGAGAATGAATTCAGATCGCTACATTTCTTACTTGTGTTTTCTCATATAATATAAAACCAAAAATCATTGCATTCATATTTTCTACAAGTTTAGAGTTTAAGCCCGACAAACCAAGACAAGACGATCTTTTCGCTGCCTGTTATTTTTGTAAGGTGCTATCCTGTCAAAAAAATTTTATGTGAAAAGGAAATCAAAGGTAAAAACAATGCAAGAAATTGTGTGAGAGAATTACCGATTTAAATTAGTCAACCCTCTTTATATCTCAACATCATCATTATACTCCACTATTGTTACATGGTCCCAGCTTGACTATATCAATAGCATTCAATAATATGAATAGAAATTGAAAATAAAAATTGTTTCCAAATTTTTTATGCGAACACATCATTAGATTAGATACCGAAAATTGTTATGTATGTCAGGTATGTCAATTGTAATTGATTTGAGAAATGTTGAACTTATACATATTTCAACATTTAATTTACAGCAAAAAATCAATACGGTGTTTGCTCATTTTATTAAATTTTTCTATTATTTCTTCTGATTCCACAGTAATGACCTAGTTTATGTTGAGGAGTGCTAAGCCGTTCAATCTTTTCTGGAGCATCGTTGTTCTGAGCCAAGTCGTGATTCGGCGCGAAGAAGAAAAGGATCGTTCAGGCTAGCATTTTTGGCTGGCAAAGTGCAGAGTACGTGAAGGAGACCCTCGCAAATGCTGTAGGTGGGGGAACTCTACCTCAGTTCGACCGCCTCCCCGCCCCCCCAGATCCGCCCCTATGTATGTACTATAGTTTGCACAAATAGTTCAATGCATATTATGCAGCATAATGTGGCAACAAAATATGAGCTGAAAATTAATTACCTTGAACTATTGTCATTGCATAATTTATTCATTCATTTGACCCGCAAAGACTAGCTGCTACGCGCCTAACGCTATGCTATATATGGTAGAAAGTGAAAAATTAATTTACCCGCAAATTTATACCAGATTGAGGTCACAAATAATTTTAATGACAACCAACAATGCTAAAGCAACACAAATTGCAACCAGTCACATTTAATATTAATTTTCAAATGACAAAATATATTTTTTATAACGTAATCTAATACCGCAGCTAATTTTTAGAATAACTAAGCACCCATGTTTGCTAACCATAACCATATCAACAAATGTTTGTAATTATACCCAAATTGCCTAATTAAGTATTAAATTTGTAATTTTGTAATTAACGGTATGTATGGCATATTGCTAGTTTCTCAAATGAAAATATTTTTAAGTACTTATTATGCATAAACTCGAGTAAGCTGTGTGTAAAACAGGGAAATATAAAATGTAAATAATTAACAATAAAAATATTTTCTATTTGTGATTAGCTATTTTAAGCCATTTAATAGAATGGTTGAAATTTAATTTCAAATCTCACAGCAAACATGATTGGGAAGGCTTAGAGTTTCCAAGAGAAACAGCTGGCAAACTGAACAAATCGGTTTGACATTTCTGTTCAGCTTACTTCGCCGATTAATTTCAGAATAGTGTAAATAAATAATAAGTGAATGAAAAGCGAAAATGCTTTTTAATAAGATTTGATTGAAAATGAAATATGACTAATATAAATACTACTTTTTTCTCGAATATGTTAACTCTAAGTCTGAAAGGAGGTCATTCGGAAGAGTCATACGAAATGTATATACTTAAAACATTCTAAAGTCATTCTCTTCTCCAATAATTAAATAAATTATATTCTGTAACTAAAATAGTAGTAATCTGTTTTACTACGATTAGAGATAGAACATATCACTCCTTAAACACAATCTCCCAATTGAATATGAAGTTCAAGACTTTAGCTTTGTTTGAGTGTCTATCATTGCTTCTACTGTGTTCTCCATAATATACAGTTTCAGCTATCTTCCGACGGGATAGAATATGATGTTATTGCCAGGTGGGCAATAAGATATATAAGTATATTAATATCAGATTTGCATACCTTGCCATCCACTGATGTCTTACACCGGAGCATAATTACTAGAGTATAAAGCAATAAACATGCCATACGTGATATACTTGTACGTAATTCAATAATATTAAAGCATATTCCATCAACTGCATGTAACATTTAATAATAACCGCTTTCTTTTATTGTCGGCAAATACATATATTATTACTATTACTAGCCCTTTGGCTTAACGAGTGCAATATACGCAAACATTAAGAGGGGAAAATCGAAAAAGCTACATTAATTAAGTAAAGATTCATTTACTTTTGTCCCGGAATATATTAAATATTGTAACTTGCATATTTATTAAATTTTCTCATTTAATTTTAATTATCTCCGCCATTGCTCTAATTATTAATCGTTTCAACACACACTTCAATGGCAAAACTATTAATTATGGTATTTAAACACAAATTATGAGTGTTCATTCAAAACTCCGATGACATAATACCAAAGAGTATTGTGTTTTACTCTGAATATGCTGTATGCCTAGCGAAAACGGAACCCAATTTGCACGCAGAGACTAACTCCTAGTAGCTCTGCGTGCGGAGAGTTTTCGGTGAAATATTGAAAATAATTTTAATAACACTTTCAAGCTTAATGCAGTTTTATTAAAAATTTAAATTAAACTTTAGTTGAAAATACTATCCGTCTGCCAATATAATATTTGATGCTGACTTGTTTTTACTTGACTCACATTTATTTTCTGTCATTAACCATACGATAGTAGACATAAAATATTACTCTGAAAAAATTGGGAACAAGTTCCAATAATTTCAGCAAAATTCGGTTTTTTGAACACTCCCCGCTATTTGAGTGCCCAGTGTCCATTAGTCGGGAATGAACTCCACTTATCAGCTTGAAAAACGATTTCTAAGTGCCTTTTTTCCCTTGTTTACAAATGCATCGTAGAAAAATATACAAGATATATATGGCACGCAAAAACAGCGTTATAAATAATTAAATTTTATTACTAAAATAATTGTTCTACAATTGCACCTTTTCGTGCACTTTTACCACTTTATGGTCGCCATAATGGTCCATCCGTATGATTTCTTAACTAATGTTCATACAACAAAGAAGGACAATTTGCTGACTCCAAGACGTTCTCCAGAATAGGGACTGTCTCAAACCTCAATCTGGCGGATTTTTAGAAAGGATTCGGCTTGCACCATTATAAAATTGTTCTTATCTGAGAACTGAAGTCATTGGACCACCCTAAACGACGTGAATTTGCTGATTTTGCCATGGAACAACTTGAAAACGACTGTTTAAAAAAATCATTTTCTCTGACGAGGTTCACTTTTATCTGAGTGACGCGAAATTCTCGATTTTATTGCGAAAAAAATCTACAAATAATTTATGAACAATCATTATATTCACCTAAGTTGACAGTTTGGTGTGATGTGGTTTTGGTCTGGTGTAATCATCGGTGCGTACTTCTTTCAAAATGAAGCTGATGACACCGTTACTGTCAATGAAAAGCCGTATCGATCGATGATAACCAATTTTTTATGGCCGCAATGGGAAGAAGTTGATCTTGACAACATCCGGTTCCAACAAGACAGTGTTACGTGCCACACATTATGTCCAAAAACGAATTATTGCAAAGAAACTTTGGAGGTTATTATTTCAAGAAATTATAACAGTGAATAGCCTTCAGGAATATGTCATTTAATACCATTAGACTACTCATTGTGAGGATATTTGAAGTCAGTGGTCTTTGGAAATAAATCAGACTCCCTTCAAACTTTAGAAGCCAATATCGAACGTGCTATTCATGACATTTGACTTAATGTAGTTGAAAATTTACACAAAAATTGCCAAATATATCATATTCAGACCATCATTCGATTGTTTTTCACAATAAATAAGAAAACATTTAAATTTCCATAACAATAATGGTTTTTTTTTTTAAGAAATTATATTACTCTTATTGGAAAACCAGGAATAATTTTTATATACAGATTTCAAATTTTCATAATCATACTCTAAAATTAACTCTAACCAACACCGAATTAAATGGCAAATATGTGCGCAAAGGCAATATTATTATTTAGTTAGTTAGCCCACACATCTACTTATATTATAAACTTACATGAATTTGCGCAACAAGTTTTCGCTGACGGCTCAAAATAATATAAGCTCTGACGAGACAATTATGACAGACAAGCAACAACATTCATCAAACTCTCTCTTAGGTGTGCATAGCAACTAATTTCATTTCAAATTTCTGTATAGACACACATACATACATATATTGTAATGTTGGTATTACTTAGACAGGAAATTCATTAATGCCAATTTTACTGCTTGCATCAGCTTAGGGAGCTCCTGCCAAATTTATACCGAATTCTAAAACGTCATTTTCGTAACTTACTGACAGCTGGCTGCTGGAGCTGATAGAGCCAGACTCAATGCAGAATGATAGATCAGGCAGCCTTAGGTTCTAGAAAGAGAGTGTGTTAATTAAATTCCCATACAATTTGATTAAATTTTGATTGACATAAAATGCAGACAACTGGGTGGGACATGCCGATTCGTGAAATTATTAAGAATTACACTTCAACGCTTATATAATATTCTAAAGAAATGTAAGCTCACTCCATTTTTATCACTTTATTGGCAACCATGTTTCTGGTGAAGTCTATTAGACTAGTTAGTGCGTTATTGAAGCTACTTTTTTGATCAAATTCAGTCCACTTGTTCAACTGAAGTTCAGGTGGTTTACTAAAGTTGGGAGTGATTATATCAGCACCGACGTCGATGAGAGCAGTGAACGTCCCAAAGAGACTGTTGTGGAAGAAATAATAAAAAACGGGTTTGGGTAACAGTAACATGAAGTTCATCAGAATCGCTAACGCTCCAAAGATAACAAAATAACATGGTGATAATGAGTTGTTGCTGCTTGACATGACATGAAGGATAAACCACTTTGGGTCTAATTAATAACGCAATGGCAAAATTTATGAATACAATTCCAGCAACCAATGTATGAGACTGCACACTGAAAAAAATTAGCGAGGCTTTAAATACTACAAATATTACCCATAGCTACCTTTGATGTAGAATCTACAAAGAAAAAAAAAACAAGTTGAAGTACTTGAATATAGCTGAAGTATTTTCCTTGTAAATTTAAAGGGAAGATAGCACTTAGTTTCGACGTTTAAATATTCTCCGCAATCTTCGTTTCAAACTTAAAGAAATATTATTTGTTTTCGTTGAAGTAATTTTCATTTCCCACTCAATTTAAATACTACTCTTTGCGATTTTGCACAAACTCATCTGTCGAATATCAATTCTAGAGTTTAAAGCGTTTATATACATATATGTCAAAGCCTTCCATTTTAATCGAGAAGTTTTTTTTACCTCTCCCTATTTTTCACTTTCTCTCTCACTTCCTCTATCTCTCTCGTCCTTTAAGTGAACCTCCGTGGGACGAGGCAGTTTTCTTTCTGTTATTATTTAACTATCCTAACAGTTTATTTATAGATGTATTTATCTCATTTCTCTAACATATACTATACATATGCATGTACATATGTGCCTATTTTCCACTTAAGAATATATATTCGCCAATTCGACAGCTTGTTCTAAACACCAAATTGTTGAGTGTGGCAAATATGCTGAGCATAATCGCTACATAATATAAATAGCTGATAATACATATATGCAAAAATATGTCTCAACATTGTGAAGGCAACCATTTCACGCCTATGAATAATTCATAATATGACAACACGCAAATATTCGTGTGCAGCTTTCTACAGTGTTTAGCATAACAACAACACATGTGTGATAAGCAGAAAACTATCAAACAATGGCAGCAATAGTAAATTGTTTTGGCAAACTAACCATAACAATGGAGCTAACGTCAAAATGACGTTAATAATCTATACATAAAACACAAAGAATGAAATGTGCATGTGTAAATAATAAACAGCAACAATTGCGGAAATTTTTATGAAGTGGGCAAAGTCCAACAACCCATTAGGTCATCACCTATATTATTTTCTTGTTTTTCCTCAAGATTACCATTCTAGTGCACATCTAATACGTTATTAGTGCCAATACCAGCTGTCAACTTATCCACTTAAGCGTACTTCGTTTGACAAGCACTAGAGATTTTACTGAATTTTAATAAGCTTGCTTAACTCAAATACTCGCCCTGAAGCCTACATTTATATCCTTGAGTAGGGCTTAATTTTGAATATGCTAATACTTTGCTGCCGCGTGTGTTATGTATAAGAGCCTACGTACAAAAATATGCGTATGTTAATAAGTATGTTAAATTTTAATATTTATGTTAAAGAGAGGATTAAAGTTTGAATAGATATTTTCCACTTCGCGAGGCAAATTAAAGCTTCTCAGAATTCACCTGACATGAAAATCTCATTCCTGTAAGTCTCAACCAACGTGCCTTGATACTTTTTTGATAAAATCCGCAGATATTACAAGATTAAAAGGAACATAAAGGCATACAAATGCATGAGTACCTAATAATGTATGCAATTTTCTTCCACAATCCAATCATTACGACTATCGTTTCCCACCAGTAATTATTAGTTTCACTAATTTTAAATCTTTCTCCGATTGCACTTGCTCTGGGACAAATAATGGCCACATTTCACGTTGTAATTGAAAAGTGATTGCTTAGTGACAGTCAAAATCACTCTGTTTCTTCTCTACGCTTACATAATTATAATTTACTGCACTTGTGGCTGACATTGTGGTTACCTTGGGCAAAGTTAAGTTCTATTGGCGTCCTTGGTTGTCACCACATTTCATTTACAGTTCCATCAAAATTATTAAACCAAAAAACAAAAAAAACCGAACAACAAGAAAATTAAATGCAAAATGGCTGCATAGGTAAGTGGAAGTTAGCTCGAAGATTGACGACGCATGCTTTTACTGTTGCTGTCAGATACAATTTGTTGCAGGTTAACGCGTGCTGCACGTTTTGTGGCGCAACCACAACCGTGTTGCGATGGACATCACAGCTGAGACCGCACACACCGACTGTTGGACGTGACAGGTCGCAACGACCTGCATACCGATACTTTGACGCTGACGTGACGGGCGATAAATAGTGAATGGGTAAAAGTTGGTCCACTTGGCGAGGCTGTGCGTCGCCAAATTTACTTGGTCCCAGCAGTTTGATAACAATTTGAGTTAATGAGCAAAAACTTCGCATATATACACACAGAGAAATATACATAAGTAGATATGTCTATATACATATATAGTCGTAAATAAGTAACCGTTCATATGTAAAAATGTAGGTGAGTATTCAGCAAATACAGTGTTTTAGTGTGGACGAAATACACCCCTCCATCTCCATCTATTCATAGGCTATCGATGTGAAACGAAAGACAAATATAATTTGATTGCGTTTCTGTACTGGAAAATTGCTTTGGTTGCTGTTATGAGAGTAGAACTTTTTGTACCGAAAAAGATTCCAATCGCAATTTCATTTGACTTTCACATTGCACACTGTGGTACTTTCGTGATTTTTTTCTTCGCGTTTCGTGTAAAGAGAAGTTGAGTTATTGTTTAGTAGGTTAACAGCTTGATAGTTTAAGTGGAGTTCCATCAAAAAGTGTGGGCAAATTAAAAGTTTCCAAAAAATTTCAACTGAATTAGGTTTACATCCGCAAATGAGGTTAGTGCTTTATGTAGCAAAACGGCATCTGAGCAATGAAGAAATATAAAAATTTTGAATACAGAAATACCATTTGTTTGTTTTATTTGTCTGTGTTGGTAATTTTTTTTTTGTTATAAAAGTTAAAAAACATTAAAATATAATTAGCGAAAAAAGTCCTCTAGCTAAGAAGGAGCGCAAACCCCGCTGAACAATGTGATATAAATATATTAAATGAGCTTTAAGTATCAAATGTGTCGGTAGAGAACATTTGTTGTCCTCATAAGGTATGCACCGGTTATAAATTTAACCTAACATATTTCCTTTTGACAGAAACATCGGCATATTTCGGTATTTAAAACTAATTAAATAAATATACTAACTAACGTACGCAAAATTAAAAAATGACTTGAACATTGCCCACCCTTTTCGAGTTTCAATGACAATGTTGAAGAATACGTTATGGAAAATGAAACTCCATGTCTGAAGCCTCCCTTCAGCAGCATTTAAATTGAATTCTTCTGCGATCCTCACATGGTTGCTCAGCTACTTCCACGCAAACAGACAAACAGAGCAATAAGCGCTGTATGGTAGGTGCATTGCAAGCCACACAACGCAGTTCGCTGAGAGAAAAATAACAGAAGTTTTACATTTGTAGTTTCTTCACTCTATATTATTTTTGTTGTGGTGGCACTGAATGTTGATTGCATGCATGTCAACAGCGTCGTCGCGTTGATGGCAATTACATACATATATGAGCGAGACATCCCAGCGGCTGTGTGAGTTACATCAAAAGAAGCGCATGAAAGCGTGCAGTTGTTTTCGAGAAGAGAAAATGAAAAAAAAAAAAAACAGAAGAGAGATATTTCTCGGATGAAGATCTTTAATTGTAATGCAATATTTGTAGGAGTACATAATACCCATAGCGATTATTGCCGTGCTTTTCGAACACACAAGGGGCATAAAGCGAGCAGACTGGCATAATCGAATGGAGGTATGTGGTAGCAATAAAAGGCGCAGAAATTAAGTTGACATTTACAATATCCAGCATCAATTCTTTGGCATAATTCTAAGTGAACTGGGGGCCTATTCTGTAACTCGATTCGAAAAAAAAATTACTCGAATTCGGATTTTTTATATTCCGTTACTCGGTTTTCGGATTTTCAAGAAAATCTACATTTACATACATCTACATATATAAATAAAAATGAATCGTCAAAATGTATGTACGCTCATAACTCAATAACGCCTGGACCAATTTGGCCAATTCTTTTTCTTAAATGTTTGTTGAAGTTCAAGGATGGGTTTTACGGCGAGAAAAATTCGAATAGTTTACGGAAAACCCCTAAAAACAGCCCTTTTCTTTTCCCCATACAAACGTTACAATAAATATGAATGTTTGTTTGTTAGTAACACTAAGAGAACGGTTGAACCAATCTTGAAATTGAAAAGTTGTTTGTTGCGGATCGGCAAAGGTTTAGAAACAGAATACCTTATACCTTTATTGAGGAGAAGTCGGATAATTGAACAATTCCAAAAAGTGACATTTTCCAT
This sequence comes from Bactrocera tryoni, assembly GCF_016617805.1. Taxonomy (NCBI): domain Eukaryota; kingdom Metazoa; phylum Arthropoda; class Insecta; order Diptera; family Tephritidae; genus Bactrocera; species Bactrocera tryoni. Next base: position 2,806,574 of record NC_052499.1, read on the forward strand.
ACACATTTTTTTCAATTTTTGTTTGTTTTGTTTTTCAATATTTTGATTTGTAAATTATTTGAATTGTTCAATTTTGATCGCTTGCTTTTTTATTCCGGCTATCCAAAGGAAAAATTATTTAAAATTATTCAGTGACAACTTTACGTGTGTTTCACACAATGTGATCAATTGCATATTGAAATTTGTTACGAAGCCACGAAGAGGTCGCGCTAATATTGGTCGGCGTTCTTTTTGCCATCAACGTATGGCAGCCCAAGGAAAGGCAAGAAGTACTCCCAAAATGCGATGACATACGTGCGGAATTATGGATCGCGGTCAATCAGCTAGCGATCGTAACGATATCACAGCACGACTTATTAGACAATAGCTGCGATGTTTGATGGTCTTTATCTTGAAGCAACCTATGGTATATATGATGCTGTTAGATGCTGAATGTGTTCTGTTGAGTGGCAAAAAAAAGGTTTGCCGCACGCACACATTCTTCTTTGGATGCGGAAGGTGATTACACCAGATCAAATTGATGAAATCATTTCAGCGGAAATTCCTGATTCACAAATAGATCCAGAATTATACGAAGTGGTGAAAGCCAATATGATTCATGGACCTTGCGAACCTTACAATCCCACTTTGGTTTGTATGTTTGACAATAAAAGCACGAAACACTACTCATTTAGCTTTTTTAGAGGCGTGAATATCGACGTTAACAACACATGGATCGTACCTTATTCGCCACTTTTGTCTAATTCACATTCAAAACTCATGTCAATGTTGAATATTGCAGATTGGTGAAATCGATCAAATACGTTTGCAAGTACGTCACCAAAGCAACATAGCGGTTGTTGGCCTTGAACGATATGAGATCAGCAGTATCAAATGGGTTGATATGTGAACCGTAATAAAGCGCTTTGTAGGATGTTTACTTTTGCAATTCATGAAAGTTTTCCGACTGTTGTGCGTCTCGCGGTTCAACTTCATTTAAGTCATTCCGTATTGTGAATGGTACAGTGTGTGCAACTTTTTAAGAAGCATGCCAGCAGTAGCATTTGCTGGAACATGATAATCACTGGAAACAGACGAAGGACAATGCGATAGTATTTCGCATGCCACTGAAGTTCGCATACTTTTCCCGAAGATCATTTCGACATATCAGCCTTCAAATTAGCGTTAATTATGGGATACGAAAAAGTGACCTTGCCGATGACATTTTACATTGTATTCGCTAAGAATTGGAAATGGGCATATTTCGGTTGATACTTCCAGTGGTTTGATATCAATTTCACCTCCCTTTTGTCAATTCACTTCAACGGAAGATGAACTCGTTACGAATGTTTATCCGAACATTGGCCAAGTTATCGTAACTGCAATTGCTTGAGTGCACGCGCAATTTTAGCTGCCAAAAATACCGATGTTAATGACTTAAACTGGAAGATTCAAAGTCAAATTCTGGGAGGTTTGCGCTAACATAAATTGATCGATCGTCTTGACAAGGAAGACGAAACCGTAAATTATCCAGGGGAATTTCCAAAATGCGTCTCACAGTTGGATCTGTCATTATTACGTTTCACAGTCTTCATGCGCCGAAACTTTGTAATGGAACCCGACTGATTATGACGCAGTTATCGAATACAAGGGACAGCCATTTCAGTTCAAACGGATTCAATTTCCAGGGAAATTTGCCTTTGCGTTGACAATCAACAGGACACAAGGAAATCGGGAAATGCTATGTTTTTCACACGGCCAGATATATGTGGCGTGTTGACGAGTTGGATACCCATCTTCTCTGCATATTTACGCACCAGAACAGAAATCAAAAAATTATGTTTATTAAGTTGCGCTACTTTAAAAAAATGTAGAAAATTCGAAAATAAATCATTTTCGACACAATATAATTTCAACATTTTTTCATTTCAATACACATAATTTCACGCAGGACAACGGCTGCGGGGTCAGCTAGTTTTCGAATAAAATATTCTTTAGCTTTTAAGTTGTAGAAAGCAAAAACGAAAATTGTACGTATTTATTCTGGCACAGGGTGGTACAACTTTCGCATATTGATAAAGTAGATTCGAATTTCGAATAGAATACATTTACGAATCCAGATACAGAATAGGGCCCCTGATCACCAGAAAATAACTTTCCCTTAAGAAAGTGGAAGACCTGGTAATATTAACGAAATGAATTTCCTTTCTTTAAATAACATTTTACATAATGAAAAAATTGTGTTGGCTCAAACTTTGCAAGAATCAAACAGTTGGTCTTTGGAAATGAATTAAGAAAACGTTTCTAGGCGGAATTACATTAGTTTATTGAGGAACTTACTTAGCTTTTAAAATCTAGCTGAATACCCCAAATTATCTTTTGAAATGGGTATATTTATCATATCAGTGCTGTTGGAAAATAACTATTTTTTCTAACTAACTTTCGTTTTTTGATAAATCTCCTTTATTAGCTAATTTAAACAAATTTCAAATCGCGCATACCTCTTGGTTAAATACAATCGGAAATTATGCTTAAAGCACCTTGCAAACTTTCGAATCAATTTTAATGAAAGTTTCAACGTGCACGTGATTCCTATTTCCATTGTCTGTATGTCCAACATTTATTACACCACTTCCCATCAAACACACTCAAAATTCAGTTTAATTAATTTACCGTTTTATCGCCAATGTATAGACTTTCATGTTTGTCTGCACTGGTATACGGGTGTTTGAAAGCTAATGGAAGGGAGCGCATGTCTACTATATGTACATATGTATGTGTATTTGGGTGTCCGTTATTTCCCAGGTAGATTTTTTTTGTTGCAATCGCCAGCTGAAATTTCAGTTTTCGTCCTAAAACTAAGGGTGCAAGCCTTTTATTTTCAATTTAAATCATATATTTTATATAGGAGTTTTTGATTTTTTCCAATATCTTTCATCTCAAAAGCAGGCCAATCATCAATTTTAGAAAGTGTTATAGTATTAAAGAACTTTTCGTTCTACAAAAAATGTTCGAATGTTTTTTTCATAAAAAGGTTTCTCTATAAGGAATATTCATAGAGTACACCATATCGTATGAGCAACACAATATGTGTAAATCACATGTATGAACGCTCAGGTCATTGGATGTACAGTATAACTTTGAAAGAAAAACTTGTATGGAAAAAATTATTAAGACTTTTTTATATATCGGAAAATATATGAAAAATTTTGCATTAGAATATTGCTTTTTCGAAGTTTTAAATTTAGTTGCTTTATGCAAAATTTCAAGCAATCTCATATTATAACATAGGAAAAGAAATTTGAATTAAAAATAAAAAGCTTGTTTACGTTGGATCCTTTTTTAGACAAAAACTTAAGGGGCATTTGCAAAAAAAACAAATAACTAGCTACATAACGGACACCCTATTGTAAACATACATATTAACGCACATTAGAGAGAGAAAGAGAGAAAGTTTAAATGAACTCGTTTATGTATGTAACAAGTGCTAATATATTTTGGCGCAGATTTACAATAATTAGGGTGATTAGATGTAGTTGCCCAGAATTTAACCCTGTTCTACCTTCGTTGTTATTGTATGGCCCAATGTGCGCACATTTTGACTGTATATATGTACATATGTAGGTATTTAAAATGGAAAATGCTTTATATATTAGAAAAGTTTTAGTTTAGTAAATTTTGGGGAATTTTGCGCAGCTAAAGTTTTCATTAAAACTGTAAATGCGGTTTAGTTTGGAAATCTATTATATTAAAAAGAAAATATGTGGATAATGTATTTTTTGGGTGCAAAGAAAAAGCTTGTTATTTTTAAAAACAACCTTGCACTCTACAAAAGCAACGTTAGTAGCCGCTAACTCTTGCTATTTCAGTTGGGATACAGAAGCGAGATCGAGCAGGCTAAGCACATCATACCTCTGTAAGCGAGATAGAGGAGAGCTCTCTGATTAGGAACAGAAAAGTCACAGCTCGCGGAATAGAAAATGGCGAACAACGAGACTTTGTTCTTAAAGAAGATTTTCGAATTTCATGTAATAAAACAAAGAGATTTCACATAATCAGAGCAATCGTGAAACCTAGCTTCATAGAAACTTTATATTTCTCTCTTCTCTCTCTTTTTATCTCTATTTTCTACATATAGCACATGCATATGTAAAAACTACGGCAACTTTAAGTTCCTTGAAACAAATTTAAAACACGCAAGCATTAGTAAGTGAAGGAATGTGAAGTCCCCCGCTTGTTTACCGAAGTCTCGCGGCTTGTGCCTGGGTAACTGCGGCAAAATCTACACCTGAGTTAGAGTGCACAACATTAAGCAGCCACACATTTGCATGCATATTTAAATATAATTACCTTAGCAACCCCATTATACTCATATGCATACAAACTCATTAAAAACACACGAAAATTTCGCACTACCAATCCCAACCTCCGGCGTGCAAGGAAAGCGAAAGGAAAAAACAATAACAAACAACAGCTACTTGACTTACGAAAATCACTGGTTGTGTGCATGGGCGGATTTGTGCGCACCGCTGCGCCGCTGCGAAAATTCTTGTCACGTTTTATGCGCTCGACCACATTCGTCTTATGTACGGCCACGCCATCGGCACCCCAGGGTGTAATTTTCACTACAAAAACGTGCCTGGTTGGTGATTATTGCGGCACGCAGGGCACCACACGGTGACAGCTATAATGGCAACAAAGCGCACATCCACACATCGATGAACTTAGATGCAAATACACGTATTTAAGTATATGTATTGTACGTGTAGAGGGTATATACCCCAAGTAACTACTCGCGTATGCATATACTGACTTAAAAAAAACGAAAGTGTTAGCGCAGAGCAGCGCGCAGACTTCAATTAAATTTGTCTGAAAACTTGACAAACATTAAGAATATGTACTTGTGCGTGTATGAGTGCTTATGTGCTTATGTGTGGAATATATGTATAAGCGTTGCTCTAAATCATCTATTAATGAACTACTTTACAACTAATTGGAACCACAAGTCGACCGCCGCCTTTTCTGGCATGTTCTGCATTGACAGTTGTAAGATTGCGGTCAGAAATGCACCAGTTATATACCAGTAGAAAACAGTTGCGTACTTTTAACTTCTTTGTAGGTCAAGTTCTTCGCGTTTTTATGCAAAAATTGTATGCCCCATCTGCTGTTGGAAACCAACTCTACGCAAGATGTCTTCAAGTTTTGTCACTTTCTATCTAGTAACCAGTATTTTCTTCAAAACTAGTTTCATGTTTCCTGTGGGGTAGCTTCACCTACCCTCTGCGTATAGGCGGGCATGTGTTTGTTCACCCACACAGTGAGACACGAAATAAAGTGTGCGCGTCAAATTATGAATTTTAATTCTACAGAAAGTAAATGAACTTAAGCCCGCAAAATAAAAGTCATGAATATTGTATGCAAAATGCGTTGTTTACTTTGCAAACTGACTTAGTAGTAGTTTATTTATGTCGTCAGACGGCCATTCGCGAAATTAAAACAGCAAAAGAAAGGTAAGACTAATTTTATTTTAAAGCAGTTGCAGATATATTTCAGAATGACATACTTATTTTGCAGAAAACTTTAGTTCACAATATCAGATGTCTTTGAACTGAATAAATGAGCTCAGGCCTTTAAGCAGTAATGTGATCCTTGATGAGATTTGACTTAATATAGGATGTCCGTCTATCCACTTTTCTTCCATGTATTGCTTGCATTACTCGTATTTATATGAATTAAAGCCTTTAGGAGCTTAGTAATTCCAAAATCGAAATAGCCATTCCTACAATTATAGGCTTTTTCGATAGGGCACTACAAAAGTAGACTGATAGAGACAGCCAAAGACACCGCATTTTCCGTTCTTTTGACATTTCTCTTCAGAAAGGTTTGCCATTTCATCATGAAAGGATATACGTTCCAACAACAAGTAGAAATTATTAAAACTTACTACCGAAATTCTGAGTCAGTGGCTTCAACTTTAAAAGCGGGTTTTTCAGTAAGAGCGCTCCAAATGTTTGAATATGATTCTTTATACTTGTGAAAGTAAATTCGATGCAATTATGTTTAAAACTCGATTTATTTTGCATGACCTCCACGGGCACGCTAGCAGCATTTCAGACGCTAAACCCAATTTTCTAAGGTCTCAAGCATAAACTTTTGTAGCGCTCTTTTGAAAAATGCGTTATGTTAAAAATGTTTAATATTTGAGATCTTCCTCAGAGTTAATGGGATCAGTGTAGAGATCTGTAGTTCTGGACTGATTTTATTATTAATATATATGGGACATAAGGCATAATCATGTGATGAAATTCAAAAAATGATTTTTATCAATTTACTATTACTTAGCCGTTACTTATTTGTTTCTGTTGTAATGTTTTTCCATATATTTTATGAATTATTATAACTTCCATTCACTGTTGCTATTTCATAGTATACTGCTTGATACTTTGAAGTACTTAAGTTGATCTATGACATGCACTTAGTGGGTCATAGCGTAATAAAAAATATAAACAATTCAAAATCAAACTGTTTGCCACCCCATAAATTACACTACCCTTCCGAACAACGGTAAATAAATGCACCCTTCCAATTACTTACAATCAATTTCCGTTTACAGGCTTTCATGCATTCACTTGTGTGCCAAAGACAGTTTGAGTTGAGTAACAGCTTTTTGTTTACCACAAAGTGAAAACGTTTCACGCTTTCGCTCACCTTGAAGAATTCATGCATTAACTAACTAGTCAATTGCATAAATAAATGACAATATAACGTGACAATAAAAATACGCATAAGCGTGCTGTCGAGTGAAAGCGGCAAAGAGAGCGCTATTGCGAAAAGATGAAGTGTGTGAATGTTATTTCCAGCACACCACCTCCCCACGCCCGCAGCGTCAAACGACGGCACTCTCGCATTGCTCATTCATGCAAATTCAAAGCAACTGGCGTTGTCAGCAATAACGACTGCCGGCACAAGTTGCTCGTCAGCACATTAGGCATTTATGATATTCAACACATTCTCATAAATAATTTCTCGGTGCTGCAAGAACGCACAGTTAGGCAGTTTGGCGTGGGGGTGGTGGAGCGTCCATGTGTTGGTATTTTAAGTTGGTGTGTCGACAGAGCAATGCATTTTTATTAGTGGCTTGTTTTAGTGACAAAGACAACGTGTAAACTGAGGTGTCATAAATGGCATTGTGGTTAATTTTAAATGGCGAAAGATAAATTGCGACAAAACTACACCATAAATGTTAAATGGCGAATGAATTATGAAAGCGAGTACGCTTGCAGCTAGAAAACAGATTTAATGCTCTCTTTGAAGCGACCACTATGAGGGAGAGAAGTAAGAAGGCAATATGTTCTGAATTTAACTAAAGCAGTGATTTTTCGAGAGACGGCACTGATTTGTATCGATTTTGGTGTGTCACGTAGTATTTTCAACTCTCACCCATTAGAGGGGCAGTAGTATTATCTTTGGAATATGGAACGAAAAATATATATACAAACAACTGAAAGGCACTTTTATCTCAATATTTTCATTAAAAGTTCTTGTGCTCATTCTATGGATATATGGAGTGACTTTCTTGAACCACGTCAAGAATGATAAAATAATCAGTAATCACTACTTACATTCATGATATGCTAGTTACCTTATAGCCGTCTTTAAGTTGTGGACTAGTTACACTGAAATATGAGGTCCACAAGGCTAGCAATGCCGCCTGCCTTACGTATATGTGTCTGCTTTCTGCAACCTCACGGAGAATTTAAGAGAACTTCACAACCGTTGTCTAAACCTAGCATGCATTGGAAAATGCTGGCTGGGATTGGGAGGCGGATGGAAAGGGAGACGTCAGTATTCCCCGGTCCTTACTCCGCAGTCCATTTTGGACCTGTCGGTATACTAATAATAATAGATAGAGACTACATTATCCTTTTCAACCAAATTTCTTCTCTACTCACATTTAAAGGGTATCTTCACCTGGAAGTGGCTATTGAAATCTAACCTTAAGACATATAGTCGGATTTACTTTTGTTTAGCTGATTCAGGATGGCGCTATGTCCCCAATCCAAACTCCGAATTATTTTATTCTTATAGCAGAGCTTGTTGCTGCTTTACAAGTAAAGACATCTGTAGCCAACTGATGCAGGAGTATATTGAGTGCACCAGTGGGACATTATTTAATACCCCCGGTGACCAATGCACAGGTTACTTGCCTTAACGATGTGAAAGTTATATATAAAATTTGAGCTTGAAAGCTGTTCTAAAATTCTGCTTTTCATGTACATAATTTTGCTAGAACTTTTACTGCCTGCTGTATTTACTTCCTGTGGTACTTCCTAATTATTTCAATACGTAAACAACCGTAACCAAGCCAGTCTTTATCTGCGCACGACACACCTCACCTCTTTAAACCATTTGACACGTGTGAGTATGTATACGTGCGCTTTATACCCAGGCAAAATGTGCAGACATTTCATTTAACACAACTGAGGCGGTAGTTGTCAGGGTTGATATCATTAAATTGAGTTCTATGGTTTTTCACAGCTACGGGAGCATTCGTAAATATGCTGCAAATGAGTGCACAGATAAAAGTGTGAATTTATATACATATATTCGGTTATGGATATGTTTTCGCATGTACTAGTTACAAGTTAAAGCAGCATGTGGCATAAAAGGACGGAAGTGAAAACTTGTTGCGACTACATAATGCAGCTACCCCCCGAGTCATACAGAGATAAATATATGAAAACAAAACTAACTGCGCTCGAGTGTTATGCCACATGCTTTGGAATTCATACACACGAAGTGAATGTCATTATCCTTTAGCAGTTGAGGTTGACTTTTGGAATCGAAGTTGATACTTTGCCATAGCATCGCTAAAGCTGCAGGGCGTGAACAGCAATCAACGCGTCTGCATGTGTAAATATCGGTGGTGTGTGTCTGATGGTGTGCGCTTCCCTCACCAGCTGCTGGCGGTGTTATTGCGACTGGCACGCCATAAAGCCAAATTGTTGTCAATCTAAATAAAATTCAGCAGCTGCAGCGGCAGCAGCACTAAGGACCAGTAGGACTCTATACACAGTGTTGCTGTTGTTGCAATTTCGCACTGTTCTTCAGCAAACGCCATGCAGTCAACACTCACTCTTCGATGCCTGTGGATGACAACTGCATCTGCAAGTCATCAACTTGCTACTTTGCCACTGAAACCGCACTTATTCTTCACTTTTCTTCCAGACACAGCTTCTTCCACCAGTTATGCTGCCAACACACCACAGTTGATAAGCGCAAATTTGTCTCAGCCATATTGCCAACAAGTGGAAGAACTTCCCGTTCTTCTTGCTCTGCGCCGCCAGCGTCTTCTAATGTTGCATTTGTGTTATAGTCGGTCGTGTAGTCGGCGCTTGTGCAGCGTTCTCTATATTATGCTGTGTTTTTGTTGTGCCTGTTGCAGCGTACAAAATATTTGCAGCACTAATAAAAATGTTTACTAGCTGCCAACATGCAGTGTGGCGCCACCATTGGTGGCAATGTGCTACTGTTGTAGCAATTTCATGCGCTGTCGGCAAGCTGTTGACGCCTTTGACGTTACTGTCGACACCAACGATGTATTTGACTGATCTTAGACCGGGACGTGGTGCGCCGCAGAGCGGGTAACTTACAACAACACGGCAGCAGTATGTGCCATAAGTTTTCGCCGCTTCTTCTTCAGTTAGTTCTGCTACTTTCTTAGCTTTTATTTTGCCACTTGTGTATATACGTTCTGTTTTTCGTTGCTTAGTTGAAAGGTTGCTGTAGCCATTGTTGTTGCATTACACTCAACTGACACATGTCACTGCCATAATGAACCTAATTTGTTTGCGCCAACGTCGGCACCGACATTGTTGGCAGCTGTATTATTGTATGTGTGTTTGTTTCGCTCCGTCGTCAGAGAAAATGCACCAAGTACATTATGTAATAATTAGAAATGATTCTGCGTAGCCTTTAAAGTGAAATTTTGTTGAAGCCTCTAATTCTGTCAAATCTTTTTCATGTATGTGTGTGTGTAATGATAAGAGATTACGGCATTCGGCGTTAAAATTAATTAAATTAGCTTTTTTGTCGAAAGTTTAATTACTATGACAATCCTGTGTTGTGACACCCTGATATTGTAACAGATGGTATTGGTCGATGAAAATTAAAATGACGCATTAAAATTTCGTTAAAATATGGCAGCATCAAACATATTTTGTTTAGGTGAAAAATGAATATTGTCAAAAAAGGCGTATTGTGTTGTGACGCATCTTCTGAAACTAATGTTCAAGAATTGAGGTGTACAGATTATCAATAATCTCTCAGTTTTATACCCAACGTTTTCTGTGTGTTCAGCCTCGACAGGAAGATCATTGCCATGGCGTAAATTTGAAATTCTTTCGTAAGTCCAATTATGGATATTATTGTGGAAAAATGTTAGGTTTAATCATCTCTGTACTTTATTCTCAATATTTATTTTGCTCTCCTTCCAGCTGTGAGCGCTAAAACTGGCAATACTGACCGGCAGTCAGCTCACCAAATCAGCAAAGGCGAAATATGGTGGCCGCAATAACTGATCAAGTGTGATCTCCGCGACTTGCATTCCGCTGTTCAAGTAGTATAGTGCTTAACTTTACCTAACCTAAATATTATAAATCATGAAATCATTTTGTAGTGATTCAGCTTAAGCTTTACTATGGCAAAAACTATAATGAATGCCATGTAGATTTTATGTTGCAAAATAAATGTTGAAAAATGTATCAAAAATAAAATTATGGTCTACAGTTACACATTTCTCAAATCAAATACAAAATTATGTAGGCCCACCCCTAAAATTTTACTCTGGATCCGCCCCTGTTCGACAAGCAGATTAATTTTCATTATTAGTTTGCTTTTAACATCTGCGAAGCATGTAATGAACATAGTAAGATGAGAATTATATGAATAGTATTTCACGTAAAATTATAATCGTGTTTACTTATTACACAGGAAAGCCGTCTCACTTATTTACCGAGTCCGCTAGGGGCAACCATGTATAGAAGATTACAAATTTTCAGTGAAACTACTGATTTGATGCTTGAAAGTTGCCATAATATCCATTTTCCTCATTGAAGTTTAATACAGAACTTTTAAAATACTAACTGTTGAAAGAATTTTCAGTATATCACGCCCACACAACTTGAAAACCAGCAAAAATGGGCGTAGTGTAATGATAGAGTAAACTGTGGGCTGACCTATTTTACAAAAGAATTATAATTAATTTACCTTTATTATTATTTATAAGTGTGTTTCATATGGAATGCGTTTGCCACTGATTTCCTGTAGTATACTTACATACAAATACACACACAATATTATGCTATGTAAGTGCTTCGTTTCATTTAGTTTCATATTTTATTTATTTACGCACTCGTTAACCTAAACTGATGTGTATATGCAACGAAGCTCTTAATAGAAAATCAATAATAATAATCACTTTAGGAGCTTTATATCACACTACAGTTTCCATTTACGTTCTACCTTCTCCAACAGCATATAACGGAGATATGAAAAGACACACCATCATTTTCGTAAACGAAGTAAATCGAACCAACTGATTTTTGTTTATTATTTTCTTGCTTAAATTATTTAATAAAGCCAGATGAAATCTCATGAAAAAGCTGAACGCATACGTCCATATAAACTTATTATCCTTGCCAGTACTGGATTAATATGCTCGCAGTTTATTAGAATCCATAGCCTTATAAAGTGTGACAGGTGTTGCCGTGCGTAGCGAATTTATTAATGCATAACAATGAAATTAAATTAAGAGAAATTAATATACGGGAGCGGATTCACTTGGCATATAATGAATGAGCATATGCAAGCAGGCCTTCCAATGGCGGTAAGTAAATAAAAACATCAGCAAGCCTATTTATAAAGCGCTGCCATTAAGTGAAACGATGTCGGTAATGATATACTGAAAATATTTATGGCGAGTGCGCCGACATATGTGCTGCGAGTATATGATTAAATGGAATCGTATTGAAAGTCTGACGAAATCTGTGAAAAGGAAAATTTATGGTGCCATATGTAAACAAATAATATATGTGCACAGTACGAGTATTAAGTGAAAGACTTTTTTCATGGAGTATGTAAATAAAACAGGCGTAGGTGAATATGTTAAGTACATGACTACTTGTCCAATCGTTCTACGTTTATATGCTATATGGGAAAAATCAGATTTACTTGCGGAGAAATAAAGAGCGCTTCCATCCACAGCCGTCATTTATAGAGGGCGAAATTCTACTTGCTTCCGATTGATCTTATCCAAATGCAACGGTCAAAATATATCCGATTCAAAATCGAACGCGTCCTTTGTTAATATACATACGTATATTATATGTTTGGTATCAGTGGCATGCATTATGGCTAAGATCCTCTTGCCTTTATATCATCAACGTGGATCTTGATATGTTGATACCACTTATATTTGGTTCAACATAAAATATCTCAATATGATTAGCCGACAATATTTTACTCAGCAATAGAATTTAGGAATCGTTGTATAGTGCTTCGTAGTCGAAAAAGAGTTTTCGTATTTTGTCAATAGCTGTCGTACCAGTCGTATATCTCCGGTGGTACCGTTCACATTCTGTCATATCATATAGCGTTGGAAAGGGTGAGATTTTCAGCTTCATTTAGACAAAAAAATTTAATTCGGGTAAGTTGAAAAAAGGGAAGAATGCCACGCAAGCTACTAATGAAATTTGTGAAGTTTACAGAGGCGAGGCTATATCAGCTCTCTTCAGTTTTGGAAATTTCGAATTTTCGATTTACACTGATGGACCAATGTATCCAGCGAAAAACGGCAAAAAGTGGTCCACTTATTCTCTCAGATTTCTATTTGAGCATATAGGATTAATTCAATTTCCTGAATTTATAATCTATGTTAAATGATATAATCGTTAGCTAATTCACTATCCATTAAACCTTTATGTAACCTGTCGCTCTAATCAATCACTTTCATTTGTCTTGCATTCACTCTATCACTTCCGATATGCTCACCTGAAGGCGCAGAGTTGCAAGCACATGCTGGCAAAAATTCAAATATTATACTCCAGCCAACATACCAACACGCATTTCCAGGAAGGTTTGTATAATTTTGTGAGCACATAAAACCACAAATGATGTGCCAACATGTATTCATGTGCTTTGGCCTTTTTAATAGAGGCATGAACATTAATGATTACATGCAGGCGAAAACGCAAGCGATACGCACCTGGCATATTTTAATAACCTAACACATATACGAGTAAAGCAGTGCGTAGGCACATGATCAATACACACAGCCATTAATACCCACCTCCATCTACATACAAGTATAATTACAAAAAGCAATTATACATCAATGCAAACGAACGCTTGAATTTACTCACATTCGCTGGCAACGTATCAATAATCATTTTCAGAAAATAATAACTTAGCATAGCGTATTACACAAGGTACTACCACATAAGCGGGTGTGTATGTGTATGGGTATGTGTTGTGCCTTTGACGTCGTTGGTTTTGTGCTGAAGGCAAATAATGCCACACTGCAGGTGGCGTCAAGCTGCTTTCCGCTGGCATTTTTTACTTAATTGACTTCACATTCTTATTTCTCGCTCAGTTATTTGCACAGCAATAATATTGAAGTGAATCGCATGCCAATCAATAAAAGATCCATCGCGCTATAGGTGCGCACAGTCATTTATAACGGTGCTAAAAATATATTATATATATACATTTTGTGTATATGAAGGTGCATATACCTATGTATATATATGTGTAGACGCTTGCGATTTACGCTAACGATCTAAGTCGATTATAAATCTCATTATTGGCAATTAAAGCGCTCAAATGTCGACCTGAGAAATGCCGCGAATTCTGTGAAAAAGAAGGACTCTTGGCCGCATGAGTGGTAGGACGCTCGAAGAAATATGGTATGAATTATTTAATGCGCGCATACACCAGTTATACTATATACATATATTGCAATTCGATTTTCCGAGGCCAGTGTTTGAAATCCATGAAGTTCGAGGAATATAAGAAGTACAAAGGTTGGTATTGAGAATGTCAGTGGGCTCAGTAATAAGAGGTTACGCCGTTTTAAAGCGTTTGTGAATTACTTATTCGTGGAATGTGAGAAAAAATTATTTACAAAGCACTTGCAAGGAGTTGCCAACTTCACATTATTTGCTAGGATAAAAACAGTGTGATTCAGCGTTCAAATATGCATTCAATTTTCACAATAGTTCTGCAACCGAGGGAATTATTATATTAATTTCTGCTTCTATTTCTTCTGTGAGTTTTCTCTGCATCTCATAGATTATTATAACAACAAAGCCTTTATCTCCGCGATCCAGCAACCTCCAGGGACTTTTATTGCTCAACTTATTCACATTTACTTTTTCCTTTCCCTCTTCTTCACAATATTAAAGTCCGCCTCAGTTGATCTTCAGAAAACATCTCTTACAATCAGAACGCGCAAGGCTTAGTAAAGTTGTCCGATAGCCGAAAACCTTGATCGGAGCCGGAATCGATTATAGTTTCCAAGCTCAAAAAAAAGGTTCTTTCAAGTATAATAATATTTGTAGTAATATTGCACATGCGGGACAACCATGTTTGTCAACTCAATTATTTTATTACAAATTATGTTGAAACAAACACGAGCGCATATAAAGTTGTACGATTTTTTTTAGTTTTGTTGAAATTATTAATTTTTGCTTTAAGACACAAGCCGCTTTCAACGTTTCAAATTTTAATCTTTTTTCTGATGAAGTCTAAGCAATTAGAACAAATAAGCAAGTTCTTCAATTAAGCGCATTGAACTGTTGCTTGAAGCGTGAGTACATAAAAAAGCTAGCCACGCTTTACAAAATTTTATTGCCTCATTCAAGTCTCACTTTACATCCACCACTCTTGTGAAAGCATTCTTAAAGCAAATGAAATTGCCTTCTTATTTTAGATCTTTTGTTTTCTCACACAATCCTATTCAAACTCGGCAGTCTGCTATTAGTTTAAGTTTTTTCTTTTACTTATTTCAAATAAATTTTACGCCAAATTTAATTGCTCATTTACTGGCTATTCAGCGCGTGAGCTGTAGTCAACGACGACCGCTCGCAGCTGCCATTATTCACCGTCTTCATTACAAATGCTGCGCTTGCTACCCACCATCCGCCACAACTACAGCGTCGGCTTTCCTTTGAATGGCATGTTTAGTTGGGAAATTAAAAAAGGCATTCGTAAAAAAAATTAAATTAAAATAATCGTCAATGATTGCAGTTAATTGGCTTGGTATTTCGCAACATTAAACATTTTCTCACATTTACATACGAAAATATATAACTTCTTATGAATTCGGCGCGGACCTCTGTCAGCGACTCTGCCATTTCCTTCTTAATTTGCTGGCAATTTCAAACTGGCATAAATAACGTACCCTCGTTTCAAATGAAGTCCTTCAGTAACGTGGATGGAGTACATGCGCAAGTTGCTTGAACTCACTTAATTGCGGTAAATTTATGTTACAGAGGTGGAGCAAGTTTGATTAGAAATTTTGAAGTGGCATGCCATTGAACAAATGCTAATATATTCTATATTCAGTGCCTCGACCCACATTAGTGACTGACGCTGAGTAATGCCAGGAAATCTTCCTGGATTGTATTTGACCCTGACGATTTCTTTGACACAGAGCAAAGACTCGGCTAAAGTGACCCTCTTCACTGGAACTTCTTCACACGATTAATATTTCTGCGGAATTCCAGCGCTGAACTGTTTATGTAGAAACTGTCCTATGTCAGAAGTGAACAGCATAGTAAATGAGCAGATAATTAAATATATACTCACTTATACCGTCTTCAAAAAAATGGTCAGCACGTGCCAGATTCTCTGGACCATTATAATATTATTCCATGAGCTTGACATTATATCTTAAAACCTGTTTTGTAAGTTGCTTCTGTACTTAAGAAAGTCTTAAGAAACTTTAAGTACTCGCAGATAATTGTATCTCAAAATAACTACTAATACGTTATAGATATGTTGGGTAGATTACAGCTAATTCCCTTACAAGGGGCAGCATTTATACAACTAGCAGTTAGGTCCTTTCTGATGATAAACTATCTTACAGCAGAGAAGTCTTTCATGTACCGATTAACGATCACAAGATACTAAGTTGACTTATTTTCGTACTAAGGATTTTACTTAGATGGTAGAAGATATAAGAAGCCTTAGGAAAATGGAGTACACATATTATTTTACTCACTACCTCTACAATCACCGAAAGGGGCTCCAGGATAAGCTCTAAAACTTTCTATCAAAAATCAATAACTGTTGCCTAGAGATCCCTGAGCTCATGAAAATAATACAAATAAGGGCCAGAAGAGTTGAAGCAGAGTAGAAACAACGAAAAGTTCGCTTTACGTTCCAGTGGTCTAAATAATTAAGAACGAAGTGGCTTTCATGTCAACTTCAGCGCTACATTTGTTTAGCCTGCCAAGGTAATTGGTGTCTTTCGTAGTGCCCTTCAAGTAATAATTAACTCTGTTTTTGCACATTCTAAACAATTTCGCTATTTAAATAATTATTTCAAATTAAATTCGAAAAGTATGTAGGACGCACTGCCTCCATCAATTCATTTTAATAACTGACTATGTAAGGGTATAATTGTATAGTGTATTTATTAACGCCACTACGTTGGAAAAATATGAGCTCATTTATCGATCGAATACATACCAGCCTCTGCGTTCGGATTGAGGTTGAGCATGGCAAACAGAAAGAGATCATTTTACTCGCATACCAGTTATCACCACAACATTAATTATAAAATATGTACATCCAGCTTCGGCCATATACACAATAAGTAAATGTTGCAAATTTACAGTTACACAAATTAACAAAAATTTTAGTGAGTCATTTTTGGTAACCAATTTCGTCGCCACTTTTTATGCCTTTAACTATTTTTGCCACGACGGAACCACAAATAGCATGTGGAATATTTTTAAATGCGCACAAGTGCATTTTTCACAAGAGCCGGCAAACCGGTGAATATTTCAGTGACTGCGTTAGCTGTTAAACCATTAAAAACTTATGGCCTACGGCAGCGTAAGAGTAGAAACAGCGAGATCATGTGAGCGACAGCGTGAGAATGGCCAACTGTTTAATGAACGCGGCTAAAAAATGAGCCAAAAAACATTTAACATACATATGTATGCCTGTTCCAGTTTTATTATTTTTGTTTTGCTTTTGTCCACATTCACGCATTTTTGCCAAATTTTTTCTACTTTAGAATTTCAGTAATTTTTTACTCGAGGATAAATTGACACGCTCAAGATAAAAATGTAGGCACACATGTTCCCCGAAAGCAGGCACTTTATACAAAAACACGCGTGCAATAACAACAGTGGGGAGTTGCTACTGGAATTTTGTAGGGAAAGTGTCTAAAGCTCAAAAGGCTTGCGAGCTCTTTGGATGTTGGTGCGCATGCGGAGCAAAATTTTTTGTTAATACCTTATACCTTTTCCGTGCACACCTGCAGCGTTGCAGCATATGTGATTGTTGTTTTTATTTTTATCTATAATAAAGGGTGCTCATGTAGAGGCACACCATTTACAAGAGAGTTTACTGAAGAACCAGCTGTCAAAGTAAGTACTTCAGTTTGGGTTACTTTATTGAACAGAATTTCTAATAAAAATTTACGTACTTCAAGTCCAAATATGACTGAAAGCCGCTTCAGAGTTGTTAAAAAAGTTCAAAAGCATGTCAGTACAAAGTTAGACCGGCAGGATGCTTCGTATACGATATGACGGTACTCATATACTGGATGTCATAAATTTTGCGAGTTCATAAAGTCAAAGTAAAAATTTCTGTAATTTCATATTTTTTGACTTAGAAGTATGAATAAGAAGTAATCTTTTGAAAAAGTTTTGGTACTAATTTTTTTTATTTAAATTCATATTTACTATTTATTTAAATTTATTTTTAATTAAAGCAAATTTTTCTTTCATGATGAAATCATTGCTGCAAATCCATGAAACAGTCACTAACTCTTACGGGGCGAGTGTGAATAACAAATTAAATATGTTTTTGTTGTAATTTAATATTAAACAACATCGTGAGATAACGCTGACACCTTTGCCTTGAAAAGTTTCAAATAACATTATAACTGTAACTACAAAATTCAGGCTGACCTGTCAAAAGAGTCTAAGCACAAGTAGCGACTAACCTTGCTAGGGCGCTGCAGGCGTTACGTTGTTAAATTAGTTGTCAAATGCTGAAGTTGCGTATACGCCGTGTAGAACACTTCGTGGGTGGGGGGGAAACAGCATGCATGTACAAATATTGTTCTGTTTTATTTTCTTTATGTACCTTCATTAAATGAAATATGAAGTGTAAACATAAACAAGTACCAAACATGACAACCGCAATGAGGGCGTGAGTGTGTGAATAATTACGCGACACCAGTTACCTGCGAAGACAAGGTAAATACAGAGAGGCGAACGAAAGAGTTGGGTGCATAATACATTATTAAAACATCAAAAGAGCGGATACGGTACAAAAACACCAACAAATTGGTATATAAAATTAACTGTAAAAACGCGTGAGCAACGTTGTTAAGGAAATGAATGTACTTAAATGCATAAATACTACATATAAATATTATATTTTACTTATTAAGCTCGACTTTTTTACATTTTATTATGCATGTAAGTATGTGCATACACATGAGTTCGCTTTTGAGTTACATGCATACACATGTAGAAGGTGAGCTATAAAGAAAGAAGCTTCCAGCTCATTCCCCACCCATTTTACTATCTACAAGCTTATCAGCTTTAGTATGTACGTATACATATACACAGTTAAAACAGCGCATACACATATAGTATATTTTAAAACATTAAACATCTTTATGATTGCTCATACAGCTATCAGCAGTGAACAGTTGTGCGCTTCCGCGTTTGAGTGGTTGTCGCCATCATCAGCAGCAAGCCAAAAGCAGCCAACTGGCAGTTGTTAATTGAGGCTAGACCAAACGCCAGATGCTTGTGTATTTCCGCATACGGTTGCGCACACAATGCGAGCATATATGGTATATATGATGAAGGTAACCATACACACTCACTACTACATATGTACTGTGTGTGCATATATGCCTGTCAGTTATGCTGTCACAAAGAAGAGTTTTAATGAATTGCAATGCAGTCGATGCCCACCACAGCTTCTCGGAGACACGCACACACACAGAGGCTTGCAGCAGTAAAAGCGCCATGCGTAAAAAAATGTCTCAAATGAATAGCTCCGTCGGATATGCCGTTTATAAAAGGTAGCCATAAGAATTCTGTCAACTGTATGGCGAGGTGAATTATGACAGCCGGTGCAATTTGCAACTGTAAAGTAGCCAACGAGTGCAAATGCATTGCATTATGTAATAAGCTGGCATATGTTGCAACAGACAACTGACATTTGTTCTCTGCAGAGTTGAAGTTGCGCGCTGATGACGAGTTGTAGTACATATATAAGATCGTCGCGCGCTGCAATATGGAGGCACAGTGGTTGAAGTGCATAATGGAACAAAATAAATAAACTATATATCAGTTTTAATATGTAATGTTGTAGTACAAAAGAGCTTAGTCTTCAAATTATATTACATATGAATTGAAAACCATTTCAAGCACCTTTCGCTGCTGAGTGAAGTTTTTCTTCAAATTTCCCTAATACTGCTAACAATTATTGATTAAATTAAATTATTCAAATTTAGACAACGTATAAAACGGAGGTCCGATAACTATTTAACCTTAAAATATGCTTTATACTTCACACAGTCTTTCTCGAGCTTTTTTACCCTGCCTGAAAAATACGCCTCGTGGACTTCCGTGGCGGCGATTACCTTCTCATATGAGTCAAATTTTTAACGATAGACTTCTTCAAGTTTGCTGAAGTGTGAGCGGTTGTGTAGTCGTGCTGGAAGTAAGACCGCTTTTCTACAATTGGCGTCGAATCGGCCAAATAATATGGCATATGATTATCTTGTGATCTTTCTGATATTTTGCAATGGTCGATTTTGATTTTGAGTCAGGTAAACTATCACCTATTCACCCGATAGAACAGAATTTATAGATACAAAACATTGAATTGAACCATATGTTTGTACGACTGTTGATGGAAAATACATGGCTAATTTTTTTGTGTTTCTACTGTATATTTTCGAGAGAAACTTTATAATGACGATAGTGTAAGAAATTCTTTTACCGTCTTGTGCTACGTCCATACGAATACATATATTCTGCACAAGCAAGGCTCTTCTCAATTGCTGTTCGCCTTTTCGCACTGCAACTGTCAATCGGATATTTTCGTTTGCAATTTAAAGAACGCTAAAGAATTTTAATTACATCTTTGCTTTGCGCACATGCACATACAAGCATATTTGCTTAATCATCAAATTTGTTGCGCATTCTTCTGTCGATGTTGATTGCTTAAAGAAATGTAATTAAAAGGTACATATCGTCTTTGTCAGAGAACTCCTGAATCACGCCAGTGACTTATGGCACCGCTCTATAATTCGAAATTAAATCGATAATAATTAGTTCAAGACAGTAACCTAAAAATTATAAATGTTTCTGCAGTTTAAATAACATGTCATTTACTACAAAAAATAAACGTATTTTTAATCCGAAGTTTTGAGTTTTCAGTTGTGAAATTTACAAAGACGATGCTGTGTCAGTTCGTGTAGCTCGCTTCCGGTCTGGAAATTTCGATGTGAAAGTTGCACCTCGCTCTGGTCGACATATCGCTGAAAAAGTCGATGAAATTATGGAAAAGATTGACTAGAACCCTCATATAAGCAGTCATGACATCTCTGGGAACTTAACATTCATCATCAAACGATTTCGAACCATAAAAAAACGCTGGCAACAAAAAGAAGCTCAATGTTTGAGTTCTACATGAATTGCCTGTGAAAAATTTAATGAACCGAGTTAACATTCGCGGTTCATTTTTGAAGCGAATAGTAACAGCTGACGAAAAGTGAATCCAATACTACAATAAAATGCAAAAAAGATCATAGTCCAAGCGTCGTGAAGCTCAACAAATGGTCGCAAAGTCAGAATTGATGCCTAGAAAGGTTAAGCTGAATGTTTGGTGGAATCAGAAAGGAATCATCCTCTATGAGCTACTCCAGCCTGGTCAAACGATTAATTCTACATTTTACTGCCAACAACTGATGAGACTGAAGCAAACCATCGAAGAAAACGCATATTTGGTTTATTAAAGTTCATAATAAATAAAAATAAATAAGTCAAAGTTTGATAAGAAACACGAAAAGAGTTATTTGACTATCCAATATTTCGTTTTTACTCCTTCTAATTAAGATTAAATAGATGACGATGCATATATTTATCCCTATCAACTGGATAAAACAGTAAACTTTTCTTTTACTTTATAATGCAGCTTTGACCACCAAAAAGATCTACATCATATGCAAAACGTTGTCAAATTTGGACTAGTCCCCATAGTACAATCATTAAGTACTATATATAAAAGAAGTTTCAGTTATATCCTGGATTACTGTTGTTTCTGGGAAACAAATTTAATAGCTTATATACCTGCCTTTTTACTAAAAAATACGCTCGAAATAGACATTCCTCTTAATAATATTTGGTGCTACCCACGTACGCATAAAGGTGTGCATCTGAGCTTGCCAACTCAACTCATGGCCACATCAAAGCATTGGCCCAGCAAAAGCCACGCCACGTCATATGGAAAGCAGCATGACCGCGTGAATTGCTCAACCACTAGAGGAAAAGCAACGCAAAAGTTGGCTGGCATTCGCTCGCTGGCAAATATGTGCTTAAATGCCAGTTAGATAAGTTCACTCATGTATATGCATTAGGTTGGGTCAATTGCTGTTTGCTAATAATACTTGAATAAATAAATAAATTAGAAAAAACCAACCGAGGAGAAAACAAGCGTCAAAGTGGCTGCCACTGCAAGCACGAAGCGAGAGAGAGTGAGAAAAATAACTTCGGAAAGTTTACAGCAACAAAGAGTATAAAAAAGCGCACACCCTAATGTCTATGCCAGCAAATA
The DNA here is from genome assembly GCF_016617805.1 of Bactrocera tryoni. Taxonomy (NCBI): domain Eukaryota; kingdom Metazoa; phylum Arthropoda; class Insecta; order Diptera; family Tephritidae; genus Bactrocera; species Bactrocera tryoni. The sequence continues at coordinate 2,828,654 of NC_052499.1, forward strand.
CAAACATATATGGTAGAAGGTTAAAAAGCTGCTTGAAGCGTGCAGACACCAATGCACACACATACCAATGCAACAAAGGCTGCCGCAAAAAACAGAAAATTATCAAAAAGCGTAAATATTTTCTTCGTGTTTGGAGGACAAAAAAGGGAGCAATTTCAGCGTATGGAAAAATTAATTAAACCCACCTTTAATGGGGCAAAAGTCGCGGCTGTTGCGAAACCACGCAGGAATCTCGCAAAGTTTCCACAAATTGCGTAGCAGATTCAAAAGTGTAAACACTTCAGCCAACTCCACCCCCCGCCAGCTATAGCTGATTTTTAATTTCTAATTTACAACACCTGCCCAGCAGCGCAAAATAGCTGGTGAGCGAGTATACGCGCCATGCTTTGATGCTTTGCTGGCTGTCAGCGTTCCGCGCTTCCGGTCTGCCGTTATTAGATTTGAATGCCGTTGGCACTCATTAACGCCGCCATTAATACAATTTTAATATTCCAGCTATTTGGGCTCATTTTTTCGGGTTGGCTGGTTGGTTGGTTGGTTGACGTGTTTGCTCTTGGTTTCATTTAGGTTACTAACTATAATGCTATTTGTTTTGGTGCCATTCCCTCACGAGTAATGCGTATAGTCCAGCTCTTATGTGTATTTGCTCAACTTCTAATATTCAATTAAAAAAGGATTAAAATTATTTTCATGATTCGCCCATTTTGTTTCGTCTTTTTGCCATATGGCGGTTGTCATTGTTGCGGTTCTACTTTTTTGTTGTTGGGGTTTTGTTTGTTTTAAGCGGATCTATGTCGATATTACGTTTGCGGTCTTTTTTGCTTTGAATTATTACGGCTTTGTAATTTTGTTCCACCACTTCGACCGCAACGAACCACAACTTATTCGAAAGTGGCGGCATTCGGAAAATCTCCTGGCTTACAACAAAATCGCGTCGCTGATCTAATTAAGCGCCTATTTAAATACATATTTTGTTGTGTTTTTATTTGAATGTATTTGTCTAAATACATATTTATTTGCATATATATGTTTGTATGTGTGTTTGTAGTTTAATTTTCATTCCAACTAATCCGTAATTAGACACGCTTGAGAAAGGTTTTAATGTCTCTTGCAGAGATTCTCTCTAAATCCTTTTAAACACAACACATTTGATGAAGCAGTGCTATTAATTATCGCCTGCGGTTGTTGAACCGAAAAGGGATGTTTTGCTATTTACAAGCAGTTGTGCGCGGAGTGACAATTTTCTTTAAGAATAAATACATTTTTACAGATAAGAAACTGAGATAAGCAATTACCTTATAGACGTCAATGTAAAGGGCTAAATTAGGTACTTCTTATCATTAATTTGGTGTTGTTTATTCATATTTACGTAATGAAACCATTCTTATAAAGAAGTACCGTTTTTAAGCATGACACATATATAAAAAATTATGTTATAATGTAGGTTGGATTTTTAAGCCTAATTGTTTAGAATTGATTTTGGATGCGAGAGGCCTGCAATGTCGCCTAACACAGATATACCCAACATAATTCTGATATTTGAACAATTTTATGACTTTAGGTAAAAAGTTATCGAAAAAGTATCATAAGAGACCCATAGTTGTGTTTGTAGCTTGAAAACTTCATAACGCAGATTTCGATTTATACGCAAATAACTCGAAGTATTGGTCAAACATATGACCATGGCCAACTTTTGAATTAGAGGCATAAATTAATTTAGTTCCTTGGCTGATGTCTGAAATATTCGACTTGGAGTGCTAAATAGTAATACTAAATGATGTCGAATTTCTTCTGATTTCAAATCTCTTGAAGAACCGCGCACAGTAATAAAATAAAGCCACGGAAAAATATATATGTATTTTTACGTACATACCAATACATGTAAAAAATCAACCGCAAAAAACGTATCCGCTCATCCCAATTTTCACGTTAAAAAAATGTTCGAGGTCAACGAGGCGACTGCGCAGGCAGCAACAAATATTCCCATAAAACAAAATCACTTGAGGCACCTACGTAAAACAAAAGGGTTACGCGAAGTAAACAAACTAAGGAGAGAATAATAATATGGAATACGCTGAGGTAAGAATGACATTAGGAAAATTTTATATTTTCCGTTATGCAGATATTGTTGTTATCTCCGTTGCGTTTGTTTACGGTAAATTTGAAATTAAACGACCCATGAAGGTATTGCACAGTAGTTACGGGTCACTTAATATGGAGAGGAATATATAATTTTTTAAATAATTTTTTTGTATATGAAGAAGCATAAGGGCATGGGATAAGGAAAGCAACACTCAATCAAATTAACGCCAACTTTGACTAAAAGGTTGGTTTTTTTATTTCGACATTACAAGGTCTTCATTCATGTACATATACTATACTACTGTGTAGACGCAAGGTCATGATGACTGTTTTCTTCAATTCGTGGTGTTGTGAATAATTTACTGAAATTGAATATCTGCCATTTTTTTGAGAATATAGATGTTTTATATTAATTAGTGTAAAATGACGAGCATAGTAATTGAAGTGAGTATAAGGGTGACAAATTTCTTAATATTCTTAACACAAGTTTCAGCTTCTATCATATGATAATTACATAGCTGACTATTAGACAGGGCGTATACGTAATATGAGGAACAGATTGCTTCCTAAAGATATCTGGCTTAATATATTGTATAAGTTTATTTCTGCTACGATCTTAGATAAAGCCAGTATAAGTGTCGCATAGAGTACGATAGAGTTTCAGTGTACATATGTTTCGATGATTGCTTAAAAAATAAAGGCTTGAATACTTACTCGTCTCAAAAATCTTTTTTCTAAAACTTAGGCAAAAGTGTAAAGATTGTTATTGTTTGTATATATAACAAGCAGATCTTATAATAATTACCGTGAAATTACACCATACCGACACTTTAAAGCAGATCGTATGCGTAACATTTTCATATATTTAAATAAAAGGACTTGAACCCACAGTGCTGAGCATTAAACGCGCCGTCAATGCAATTATTTGATGAAAAAATGTGTTATATAACCTGTTGTTGGTTAAGAGTTTGGTTATTTGTGTGTAACATTACGCATATTTTTTGACATTTGGCATATATGTAAGTGCTGAGACTATCACGCGCGACCCTAATCTGCAAATATTTGCATAAATACTTGCTCGGGGTAAATAAGTTTCGAAACAGAGCGCACATTTCAATGCCAAGTTTATATTTTCATTTGAACAAATTGAATTCTAACATTTCAATGCGCAAAACGCACACTAATGCAAGTGTTACCACATATAGGGATTAAGGAATTTGTAACAATGTGTCACAATGGTAAAATTTAAAGCGAACATCAAAAGATAATTGGCTAAATTTTATGGATCTGCAAAATATAAAAAAAAAAAATTTTAATTTTTGCACTTGGACGAATAATTTGATATAACAAATATATTACTTAACTTTCTTACAAAACGGGGAAAAAATTCTTACAACCTGAAAAATGTAGTTTAACCCTCTAACCGGCCAATTTTTTTTCGATTAAAAAAAATTATTTTTTTATAGTTTTTGGCTAAATAAAACGTACGTTAATGTTCAAAGGTAAAAAAAAATCTAAACTTACCTTCCAGGTGAGAAAATATGTTGACCGCCAAAAGGCGGACCTGCCTGGTAACGTAATAAAAAACTTTTATTAGAGGATGATTTTACTTGAAATTTTATTCAGTTCTTTTTATTGTTTTTATGATAAATTTGAAAACATTTGTTTTTGTTTGAGAGGCACAGATTTAATTTACACTTAGTACAATACATTTGTGTTTCGGAATTACATCCCGGAAGTTTGCATACTTTTTTGCCACTGCGGCATATGTCCAACTCCATCAAAACGAATGTCATCGGGTGGATCATACGATTTCTTCAATTTTTGTATTTGTGGACTTTGGCTCTGAGGTCTACCAACAGCTCCTTTGGCGTTAGTCTCCTCATAACGACAAAGTACATCAGCCACTTCAATACGAAAGTTTGGTAATTTTTTATGATAAATATCTTTACAGTTAATTCCATGAATGCGCTGAAAAAGGAGGTATGAATTTACTATCGACATATCAATTAAGTGATAAAATAAACGCATAGTCCATTTTTTGGTCTTAACTCTGATGTGATAGCGACTGTCCATCAAATCAACACCACTCATATGGCGGTTATATTCTTTAATTATATTAGGACAGTCTACATCGACGTAGGACTTATTTTTCCGATCATAACGGCATATTTTTAAGGGTTGTGAATTGCTGTTTAGTGTTTTAAATGGCTTAATTCCAGCATACGTGGATACCAGTCGTACATATTTTGTATCCTTCCATTGAACACAAGATATGTCTACTCCAAAGGCACGGCCAACAAACTCCTCTGAGTATCCACGTTCTTTATCTTTTAATTCCACTTCCTTTGACAGCTTGCAGTTGGGTATTCTGTTAGATCGGACGGTTCCTAATGCATAAATTCCTCTGCTTCGTAAATAAACAAAATAAACAAGAAGTGGCAGAGAGGTATAAATATTATCAAAGTACAATATGTGGTTTTTGAAATCTGAAATTGTACTTGACAACCTTATGACTACATTGGCTGTTGATCCTAAATCAGGAGTATTGGGTATTACTTTATTATCGCCAGCTCCTTTGTATACTTCAAATCTGTAAGAAAAGCCATTCGAGTCACAAAGAACAAAAAGTTTCATGCCATATTTATGGGGCTTTGCGAGCATATATTGTCGAAATTTTGTCAACATTTTTGTTGAACACATTTGTTCATCCATGCACAACCGAGCTGTTTTTGGCACAGAATCAAATTGCATATTGAGTCTATCAATAAGTGGACGAATTTTATACAGTTCATCCAATCCTGCTTCCTGTGGTTTTTTTTAATTTTTTTGGTATCATTGAAGTGAAGATATTTTCTGATTGAAAAGAACTATTTGGAAGTCATTGCCTTTCTAACTGGCTCGAAAGAATGTTTGGACCAGTAACTCTCGACACTGGGATATCGGTACACAGACATATAAATCAAAATTCCGATATATTTTTTAAAATCACACGATGTCAAAGTAAAGTTTGTAGAAACATCTTGCTGTTTTGCATACAAATTGCTCTGATAAACAATTTCATTTTGAAAGTCATCGTTAAAAAATAATTAAAGCAACGGAATGGTGTGGTTAATTCTTTGAATTGTTGCGGCAATTCCTTGTCTCCTTGAAAAACTACATCATTTTTTTCAAGTTCAAGAAATTTTTTTTTTCCATAAAATTTTTCTGAACTCTGGATTTTGAACGGAAATATCTTTTATATTTCCGCTAAGCCCCCCCGCATTGGATACTACTGGACTTTCACCAGCTTCAGTTTCTGGTAGAGGGGATCGTGCCCTTTTTGTTTTCCCAGGTTTTGATGGTAAAGACTCGTCAGACTGCTCCACATTGTTATACACTTCTGCCAGATGTTCTTCTGAGTTTCTAAAGATATTTTCAAAATCGTTGTTTTCTGCATTATCCCACTCTTCTTCAAATGTTGCAATGTTTACGTTTGGTAATTGAAAGTCTGGGTCTTCCAAATCATCAATATCGTCGTCGAAATCGTCTTCTGAATCTGCGCCATCCACCGATTCAGCCATGAGTTCTTCAATTTCCTCATCCATTAATTTTGAGAAATTAAATTTTTTTCTTTGTGAAAACATTTTCAAACTGCTAATTGTTTCCCAGAATGTTTAAAACCCAAAAATTTTTAAAGAAAAATGAAATGATAAAGAAAATGGACTAGAGCTACGTGTGTGCAAAATTTGCTTTTAACCGGCAGATCCGCCTTTAGACGGTGTTCAATTTTCACCGGCTACAAACAAAGTTTTGCTAAAAACTTAACATCAAAGCACAAAACATAAAAGAATATATATTTACTTATAAGAAAAAATTTTTGTTCACGCAAATCATGAATTTTAACGATTTTATACTATTTTAAAAACTCCACTTGATGCACAAATAATTATTTTACACACTTTGTCAAAAAATTTACTTTAGAACTCAACAATTTGCAATCAAATGACGAATGCTTACTGTAATTTGTTTCAACAAGAGAATTGTGTTGTTATCAGCTGATATTTACCGTTAGAACAGAGATTTGAAATATAAGATCTGCATAGCAACATATTAATTATACACCGTCTAAAGGCAGGCTCGCCGGTTAGAGGGTTAAGCCATTAAAAAAAATAGTTTTATGCCATTCCTGTCTGTTAGAATAGTTTAGTGGCGATGAATAACAACATTACCTCGATAAACACAAGATATGCCATAAGCATATAAGTTTTACAATTTTCTGCTTTAAGTTTAAAAGAAAAATCATTAGAAAATTGCATTTGGATACTAAAAACTCACTCATGTAAAAAAGGCGTCCAAATTTAAAGAATTATATCAACAGTAAATATACAGCTTTTAATACACACACACGCCAGTTTGTTGACAAATTATTTTCTCTTGTGTCTTTTGATATAGTGGTATGTGCTAAAATTTTCACCTTCAAAGGAAAGAGTCCAGTTTAATGGTGTCACATTAGTCAAGTAATTTATCAAGCAGATGATGTATTGTGTATTTACTTTTTACACTATAAATTCAGAGTCTTCTGCCTTTGTAAGGGTGGATATACTTTCTTTGCCTCTACTCACACATATATGTATGTATGTGTGTGCTTGCGCTTAATGGGCACAATTCGTAGAAGTGAATTCGAAAGGTTACGAAATGGATTGATGGGTCTTACATTTGTAAACACATCAATGTGTGAAGGGTTCTTGGCATGATACGACAAAATGCCAACAGGCAAAATTAAAACAACCCTATGTTTGTGCAAGTAACATGATTGACATACTAAGTTGAGCGAAACATGCATTAAACGTCTCTGTATGATTCACAGGGAAACGTAAGTTTACTTGTTGTAGATAAGTAGAAGACATTAATCGAGTGGCATTTTCCCAAGAGGCTCTTTATTTTATGTCAAAAGTGGCAGAGGATTTAATAATGTAAATGATTAAATTACTGAATGTCATTTATCAGTTCTGCCTGAGAAACTCTGAATTTCTCATTATGGATTTTTAGCAAGCCTTTTGGTCACTATAACTATAAAAGCTTAATGGAATATGATTATTGATTTTTGATTACAAGGTTATGAATATTCTCCAAGTATCGCATGACGTTAAAATATAAAAATATTAAATTCGTGCAGGTTACAGTAATTAATTTATAAAGTATAAGCAGTTTTTATCAAAAATTAATGGAAGCCGAGAATATTTATTCTTATTAAGTAAATTTGAAAAAAATTGAGTTGAACTTTTTACTCCAAAAATGTACAATGATAACTCAGGTTATTTAGTGGTGCGACTGAAAATAATTTCTAAGAAAAAAAATAATAGTCTTCAAAACGCAAAATATTTCCAAGCTTAAAAATTACAAATACAAAAGCATGGTTTTGCTCAAAAGTCGTTAATCAATAATAAAAGCCCTCTTACAAATGTCATTTCAATAAAAGCAAACTCTCTCTTATCTAAATGTAATGTTTAACGTTAATGCTGTAAGTGTATTACATACACACCGAAAACCAACTGAAAACAAATTGTTATTGCAATCTGAGTAAAACCGCTTTCTGAGACATTTTTCTTTACTTAATATCTCTTTCTTCATGTAGTATCAAGTTGCGCAGCTTTTATTAACGCACTCACCGAACTGAAAAACAAGAAGTAAAATGGCTTATACAGAGTGCGGCGTTTGAAGACCACAGTAGGGAGTGAAAATCACTCTTTAGTAGGCAGTAAAAAATTCTATTTTTCTGACAGCAAAAAAATCAAGCAGACATTCATGGGAACCTTCTGCATGGGAGGCACGTTGAAGCGCCCAATACTAATGGCTTCTCTAAATTTGGGGATTATTTTGTTGATAAATTTTTTTTGTGTACACAATATACGAGCCTAGGGAAAAAATTGTTTTGCAACTGTATTTGTAGCTGTTGTGTTGCGGCGAATGGCGTGCGTATCCAACAAAACGGAAAACAGCAATCACAGCATAAAGAAAGTAAATAAGCACCTAAGCCGCGGGTGGAGGACAGCAGCTGCCCCGAGTAAATAGAAAGCTAAATACCAAACAGAATTCGACGTGTCAATGAACAAGATAGCAAATTTGTGCGCCCAATTGTATGCATAAGCATATACGGATACAAGGACAAATATGCAAAAGCGATTGCATTTTTGAATGCCCCAAATCAATGAATACACTTCCAAACACGCAGCCACCTGGTGTTCTCCACGAAAATTCGATTTTAATATTTGGCAAACTGTTAAAAATGGGGAAAAAACCACAACAGCCAACTTGAGCACGACAACAATAGAGTATTGCTGAGCAAGAATTTTTTGTTGATTGGCATTTACATTTTGACGACTAATAAGCCCTTGGCGCAAGCAACAGTTTCAACACAATGCACTGCATTCAGCCGTCCGGTGAAACTCATTCCCTCCGCAACCCTCCGAACATCACCAGCAGCTGCCAAAATACTTATGGACGTTGGTATACATTTACTCACAATTTTGCTGTTTACTGCGTTACTTACTCCCTTTGAAACGCAATCAAAAATTCCATTCAAAATTTCCGGCAAATAGCTAAACTAAATATTCATTGCCCTTAAAAATGTTGCAAAGTTTAGTTGTTGCTTTTTGCGTTTTCATTTTTTTGTACGCACAAAAAGGAAGATCCGAATTAGCATAGTAATGAGCTCAATTCTTGATTTTATAAATACACAGTGAGAAAAATGGTGAAAGCTTGGTGCAACTACATGCATCAAAATTGAAAATTCTGTGAAAAAACCCACTTCCTTAGCTACTTTTTCTATTATTATTCTAACATCTCTTTTTCTCCATAGAATGGCTTCCTTAAAAGCGTTGTGTCTCAAATATTTTCCTAAGATACTAAATTCTATCTACCAAGATTAACTGCAGCCTTTAAAAGGTTAAAAATATACTCTACAACTAGTAAGGCCTATCAGTAGACCCAAGCGAAAGTCTCGTTAATTCTTCACTATCTGCCTGTAACCGAGCAGTAACGAAGACAATGTTTGACCTCATACTACCAGATTATAACCAAAAACTTTCAGTATTAAAAGACTTTTAAAGCACTACTACAAAAACTGGTTTTCTTGCATGTCAACTTTCCCACGAATGCGCACAGTGTAGTGAGCTTCCAGCTCATTCGCCTTTCCGTTTCACTGTTGCAAGCCATTAGTTTTAAAGTAAAGTGCCTGCATACACAAACAAGCGAAAATGCAAGCACTCCGCCATGCCTATTAACACGAATACCAGCCGGTTGGGATAGTTGTGTTGGGTACCCAGTTTGTGCTCGTATCTAAAATAACTGTTTTTAAGGTGGAAATGCCGTTGTCTTACGCATCCTTTGCAGCGATCATGCACAGTTTTGTTTGTATGTCGGTAAGCGGCATGGTGAGCTTTGAAATGGAGTGGAACCTTTTTCAAACCTTTTGCTTTACGCATACATTGTTGTTATTGTCTTTTAAATTAAATGTTTTTGTTGTCAGGAAAAAGAAATACAGACATCTTTTTGTATGAATTTCGCTGCTTGAACCCTTGTGTGTTGTTATATTACTTACAGTGAGCAACTGTTGGCATCTTCATAAGCGCTGTCAGGCAAGAAAGAAGCGATGAGCCAAGCGGCCAGTGAAACTCAAAGCAGTGAAGCAGTCAAGCAGCTTTTGAGTGAGGCAGTCGTCAGGCAATCAGCCAGGTCAGTTAAATTTCCCGTCAAGTTATTGTTTATGTATGGGTGTGTGCACAATTTGCCTGTGACAGTCATTTGCAGTTGAATGGCTTCGTGGCGGCCTGCTGGGCCTCTGCATTACGGTATTTGTATGTATACGTGCATAAAACTGCGGGTGGTTCATTGTTTTCTTCAATTTTATATCTTTGTATGTGTAGTTGAATAATTTTTGCCAGCTCTCATACTCAGGCCACACACGCCCGCTGCCACCATTCAATGTTTGCAACTCAATTGAGTGTAAAACAATTTCATTGTCCTGTCCAGATACGGCACAACAGAAATTGTAAGGCGCAAAAAAGGCTTTGAAAAGTATAAAAATAAAATCACCAAAGCAGTTAAAACAATAAGCAAATGTAAAAAAAGCTGTGTATAACAACAGCGGCGGCCAAAAGGGGCGAAAGGATAACAACTGCATGCCAAATGCCAGTCCGTTAATGCTCAATGTTCTCTGTTTTATCTCCGCAACTGCTGGCTTTCTTGCCTGCCTTTTGGTCTGCTCGTAAAAGTTTGTATGTAACTGTGTGTTTACGTTTGTTATTATGGCGCTGTCGACAAAAACAAAACTGACAGCGCCGAGTTTGATTGTAGCTTTTGGCTGGCAATTGGTTTAGTGACGGTTCAAGGACATATAAGGACATCTAATGTCAGCAAACTACCGACATACTGCGAAAACATAAACCGTTTTATTTTCGTCAACTTTCGGTTTATTTTTCCGTCATACCGTTACATTTAGTGTGCGCACATGATACACATACAAAAAATTTCCGAGTAAAGCGTCGGCTGCTTCATTTTAGTTGGAATATAGCAAAAGTCAGTGTCAAGTGGGTGATTATTTTCAAGAGGCCTCTTATTGAATATTAAGGCTAAATAAATTTTTTATTTGTTTTCTTAAATATATTGAGGAACTGATGTTACTTTCGATATATATATATATATGTATATACATCTATTGTTTGTGAAAAGGAGTGAAAATGTATGATTTTAACACTCTCCAGTCCTCACTTTGGTGTGAAAAGTACGTCCTAAATGTTCCTAGAAAGCTTTAAGCAAGCAGCCGTCAAATTTCAAGAATCATACAAATAGGTATATTTGAATATTTTTGTTCACTCTTTCTCGTAAACATTAATGAAATGAGAATTTGTGATTGTGAAGTAAAAGTATCTTAAGGTGTTCAGGCCTAGAGTCGAAGATGAGGGTAGTCAGTGGATTATATACCCGCTATCAAATCATATATTTCTAAAGTTTACGGATCGTCAATCAGACACCTTCTCTCTATTATGTTTGCAGTGGTTACCATCAAAATTGCAGACTTTTCATCCAAGGCGGTTTTTTTTTTTATTTTCATTGAGAGTGGTTTCTTCATAGCTGGTCCCAAACCCTGCGCACATTTCCAAAGCGAGCTGTTTGTTTCAAGACAGACACTTTACTTAGACTTCCACGAACCCTGAAACCGAATATGTCGGAGTGGCTACGCTGAAGCTTCCTCTCTTTTAGCTCCACACTTCAGCCCTTAATCAGACATATGGTTCAACGAAATGCCCTAAATAAAAAAGGAAGAAAGTAGCATACTGTTTGGATGAATGTCCATTACAGAGGGAGCTGGTGTTTTTAAAATAAAAATGTATATAAATGGCTTTGGCTAAGTTGTTTTCTAATTTGCAGGACTCGTTTACTCCATTGCATCATCTTCAATTTCCCACAACAACAGCCACCGCATACTTTTCAGAAGAATTCTGGATAAGATCAAAACATTTCTTCGTTATATAAGAGCAAAATTTTAAAGCGAATTATTAAAATTTCTTACTGCCTCCAATTTACTACAGTTATTTATTAATGTATTATATTTTGTAATTATATCTTACATACAAAAGCATGAAATTCCTAACAATGCATTATATACCTTTATAACTTAATTGCGTGTTTCTTCACATATAAATCAACAAAGTTTAGACTTTTCTCGCGCTATTATATTCGCTAATATTTATACCAGAGCTTACAAGTGTCTTGTCTCTTTAAATCCATTATTATTGCGCTGCACTAAATCAATATGCCTTACTGTCTGATAACACAAATTGCATCGGAATGCAACCATGGCTTGCAGTCCAAACCAATGAAATGTAATGAAACTTAATGAATTGAAATTGAAAATGAGAATCAAGTGTTCGAGTTCAATTTACGACCTCGTACATCAAACGCGACTACATTTTCTCTGAGCACACAATGAATTATGTATGTGCGCGTGTATGTTTGCGGAACGGGGATCAAAGTAAATGCGCGCACTGTTTGAGAAAATGAAAAAAAACACAAGCAAAGTACATTTTAGGCTGACGGTCAAAGGAGAAGCCATGGCCAGCTGGTTCACGGCACGGACATTGGAATTTTTATCATTTCCACATTTATAGATACACATCGCCAAATTTGATATGATGATATTGTGTGTGTGTGTGTGTATTTGTGTGCACGTTAATGTAAAACCGATTCACAAATGTATTGGTATGGAATTATTGGTATGGCGGAGCGCATAAATCGTTAAGGGAGATACTGTGCGGCGAAATAAAATATGGCATGAATGAGTGAATGCATGTATCTCTGTGTGTAGACGTACATAGATGTTAGAACATGGTTCCTTTGTATATAGCTTTGTTCTGTGTTTTTGGGTTTCAATTCCAGAATTGATAGCAAAATTTTCTGAAATCACAAAATCAGTAAACATTGTACTTCCAAACGCATGCAGATATACATATGTATTGTATGTATATAGATAAAGACACTCATAGAAATATTGAGCGCGCCACGAACTCCCATAAGCGCACTAAACGACGGCAGCTACATTATTGATATGACAGGGTGCACTTTCTTTTATGTCGGATCATATATTTATATTTCATTGGACCCTGCGTGATTTGTTTCAACTATTGTTTTAATAAAATATCGAACCCTTTGCCATTGAAACAGGAAAAACCACGCTCTTCGCTGAAGATATGTATATAAATTTTCATTTTCAAGCATCTTTGGTGGAAAATCGGTGCAAAGGTTTGCTTGTCAAAATATAAGTGGACACAAATCGTTAGTCCTGGATATTCACCAGTTACTTTAGGGAATTTTTATCACAGAAATGTTGTATTTTTAAAGGCGCGGCTGAAGAAATCTTTTTTAGGCGCTTATCGACGGACAGCGATAATCATCAATATCGATTTGTGTCAACTAATTCTTTGGTTTGAAAATGCATGTCACAATGACACTCAAGTCGTCACTTTCTGATCATGCAAAGAAGTTTGATGGATCCAGTTTGCAGTTGCAATTGTATTAATTGAATAAAAATATTCAAAATATATTTCGGTAGATGTTTCTCAAATATTAAAGACCTCCATCGAAGATGGTGCACCCTGTTCACCTCTTAATAACAAAAAATACTTGTATAATATCCGAAACAAAAATTAGAAAATATTCAAGTTTGGGTACAGAGCGTACAAGCCTGCAAAATGTTTGCTGCGCGTGACCTTTTTGGCAAGTTTTGGCAGGTGAAAAATTTATTTGACCATTGATATCCGTTGACAGAAAGATAATTTATTGTTCTTAAATTTTTATTTGAAATACATTTACTTTTATCATTTGTGTTTGTAGTTGTGTACCCGTTTCTGTCTTTATTTGCCTCTATTTATTGCCTTCTTCGAATTTTTCGGCAAATTTTCAATCTTAATAGGATCTTTTTGGCTTACGACGGGCCATAAAATTCATATTGGCTTTAAGTTATTGCGAAAATATATGCAGACGTCAGTACTTCATTTATAAGTACATTCATAATATTGTCTAGACGCGATGGAGAGAATTAATAGAAAACCTTAGACCGATAAAGGTATTATGGTTACTAAGAAATTACTCATAAGCTGGTTTTTCTGCTTTTTAGTTTATATAAAGTGTTTCCACTGACTTCGCAAATATTTAACAAAATAGCAAAACGAAATCCAAGAATTCGAAAATCGTATTGACACGCTTAGAGGAGTTATTCTGTCTTAGTTAGTGAAATTTATTGATTGGTATTTGTTTTTTGAAGAATTTTAACAATGAACATCCGAGTGCTTCGATTAAACTTCGGAACAATCAATTTCTGCTTCAACTCTATACTGACCAAGTTATATTCTTGCACCAACGATTACTTTATAAATACTCCCGTGAACATACACCTCTCACAAGCTGTTTATTACGTATTAATAACGTTAGTAAATTGGTCCCAAATATATCACTTTAAAGAGAAATTAGGGTTAAATCGTGTTAAGCCTTGCAACACAACAGTAAAGTGATGGGTAGATTACTCATACGCACTGTTGGTTACGATTAGCTATATAAAATGTGCAAAAGGGAATGTCTTTAATACGGCGGAAGGCTTTTCCAGAATATAATATACTTATAGCATATAATATAAATGAAGGTAAATACCCTACAAAGAGACAACTCATTCCATTTTTAATTGCCTCATATGACACAAATAAATCCAGTTCGACTTTTGAAGTTTACTGGGTGTGTTCTGACAAGAATGTTAATCTATGTATTTAGACTTAGCGAGGACATAGCTTATTATTCTACAAGTATTAGATTAGATTTTTATGGGAAATTTAATCGACTTTTCAAATAAAGTTGGAACATGCTTGTACCCTTAAGGTCAAACCGATCTTTTGGCTTTTGGATGAACTATTTTGTGAATATATTTCTTTCCCAAAATTGCTTGTATCAGGCGTTCTCTCTATTTCAAGCTCTCTAATGCAATGAGGTATGAAAGCGTCCACAAAGCTCTTCTAAACTCAATAATAACACGCTAAACTGCTTAGTGGAGCATTAATAGACCTGTAAATAAAACCTTTTGGAGTAATAGCGAAACACCCTAATACCCCTTGCAGCTCAGCTATAATTTAATTTTCCACTTTCCAAAACCAAACAGCCCGTTACACAGTATGATAGCCTGTGTAACCGCAGTTGTGAACGGACTTTTTTACATATTTTCTTGTTTGGTAAATTTTCGAAAGCATTTTCTTGATTGTTACTGCGTTTGTTGCAAGTATTTATGTAAGAGTGCACGAGCTAGAACTAGAAGTTAGAGCTATTTTTCGATAGTGACTATGTATCCGCTGCCTTGGCGGCAAAATGCAACTGAAATTCGAGCGGAATATTGCTTTGAATAGCGGCGGACAATGAACGAACTGGCTCAAGAGTATTTAAGTGGTCAGCAATAAATCTCTGCTTGCCATCAACGTCGGCTTGTGCACCGAATGTGCGCTTACATTTCATTTTAAATTAAACGCTGAAAGGGATGCAGCGGCGCTTTGCAAATACAGTCGGCGGACGAGTGCCGGGAGAGCGTTGTGGGGTCGTGTTGACGCGCTTCTTCTTTGGGGAAAAGGAGAACGGTTCGGAGCGTGCAACTTAGCGGCGAGTGGCGCTTGTAACGCTGAGTTGCATACAAACGTAAGTGCATATGCACGCATATAAAAGAGTGTGTGGCGTCTGTGTGTGTGGGTGTGTAAAATTATGCGGACAGATACAAAAATTCGCCCACAGAAATAAAGTTCCCAAAAGGCTAGCCAGAAAAATAGAATGAACTAAAATGCTCATAAATGCACGCACACATACACACACATAGACGTATAAACATATACCCGCACAAAAGTTTCAAAAGTTGATGTTGTATTATTATTATTTTTTGTCTATACACACGCACATACAAACATACAAATAGACACTTGTAAGTGTTTGTCTGAAGCGGGTCAATGTTGGCAGAGCAGCGCACATAAAGTCATGCTTTCGTCGCCATGCACTCGACACACATACCCAGATGCAAAAAAGTGGGTTCGTTTTTGTACAACAATATGTGCGAGCGTTTGTTTGTGTAATTGTGTGCGTGAGACTATGAATTTAGTGGAATACCATTGAGACATATCGACACACACACAACTATGCCATAATTTCACGCTTATTTATGTTGGCTGCGCATTCTTTGTCGGCCGCAACGCTGCTACCGCCACACAACCACACTCACATACACATTTATGTACATGGGTATGCTTACATATAAAGCGCGCTGCTAAGTCACCACAGCTCTTAATGCTTTTCATTTATGCTCTTATTTGGCAGCTTTTAGGCTATTAAATGTATGGGCTCATACATAAACATGTCGAACGCCGCAGACATACACACACACTAACACAATGCGCTATTTGATTTGATATTTTAAGCGCTTATTTTTCGCGTTTCGAGTACAGCATGAAAAAAAATCGAAATTAAGTGTCATAAAAAAGCATATAAAGCAGAAAATTCGTTAAAATATTGCAAATACTACAAGTAAAAAAGACGAAGCCGCATAGCAGAGCTAAAATATTAAATAAAAGCCATCTCTTTGTTTGTTTGCTTGTTGATCATGCAGCCAAGCAAGAAACAAAGCTGCCATAATAAACGAAAAAATAAATGAGCGACTTCCCAACATAATTCTTTCGTGCTTTGTTTTCGATTAAAGTCATTCTAAATATGATAACTGACAAATGGTCCCCGAACGAGTCAGCAAAATCATGCCAATTGCGGCCCAAAGCCGCACAGAGCACAGCGAGGCGGTTGTAATCGCATTGTTGTCGTGGCTAGTGCTCAACCTAAATCCGCCTAATGCCGGCCATATGCCGTTCATCCAACCTAAAATCCGAAATTAACAGAAAAAAACACCAAACGCAAAACGGAGCCAGTCATTCACTCAGCCAATAGGTCATTGAGTCCTTCTGCCATTTCCATGACTGCGCCCTAGCCGCCGCCAATTTCCATTACACGCTAATGCTTTTTTGAGCTTCATGTCGTTGCCAAAATGAGATGAAAATTGCTTTATAATGCAACTCGGCAAAAATTAAATTTTTTTGTCAACAAAAGTGGTTTTCCCTCTTAGTTTTCACAATTCTCTTTGTTTACTTATTTAAGTACAGTGCTGGCGGCGCAAAGGTAGTAGACGGCAGAGTGAAAAGCATAAAAAATCGTGTAATGAAAATATGAAATTTTTTGCATAAATTGAGTTGTGTGTTAAAGTGAGAACCGCATGTAATAAATTGCCGACACATTTTTGTTAAGTTACTTGTTTGTAACCAAACTGACCGCGTTTGCATAAATAAAGTCAAATTAGCATTCATGAGCACACTTTTGTGGCAGACTGAGAGCCACGGTGAAGTGCGGAAAACTGGACAGCTTGTAACTCATTTATATACATACATGTTAGATGGATGATGTTATATGGAGCACAAGTAAAGTAATTGCCAGCGAAAATTATTTAGTTTTCAAAAACCCCGATTTTAAGTTTTAAACGAAATTTAAATACACAGGACAGGTTGATATCATCTAAAGAAATTTCTTTGGCATATAAATTTTGCTTTCTCTCTTCAACATAGTTGCCATCGATGACGCCACACCAATTTTAATGTTCTTTCAACCTTTCGGTACCAATTTCATAGTACGAGTTTTCTGTCTTTTATTGCAAAATATAACGCAATCTCGACTTTTTCATCTTCATTGTTACAAAACTAATTTTCAGCTAACATTTCAGTGTACAAAAATTGTCGGAAGTCAAAACTAAAGAAAACGGTGAATGCAGAACTAATACGTAGAATATTTTTCGAACGTTTCCAATAGATTGTGTCTCGGCACATAGTCTTGACTATGAGTTAGCGCAACACAGTGATACCAAGCTATATCAAACGAGCGTTTTATATCTTTGGACTGTCAAATATCTCTCTCAACTTCATTTAGCGATCACCCGAAAGCATTTTGTAGAATTTTGCATTTGGTTGGCTTAACCTGGACTACTTACAAAAATACAAAGAAAACAACATTCAGCTCAATTTGAGTAGTTTCTTTTTCAAAAATTGAAAAAAAAAATTTTGCAAAACCTTTTTTAGTCAGCGAAACTTGGTCATATAAATTCATAACGACTTTCCTTAAATGATCGAAATAAATTTAAAAATGACGTCAACATAACAAACGATATTTAAAAACAATTAAGAGTGAAATCTGTTAATTTAATTAATAAAAAGCTTCGCACTAAAGTTTAATTTATTTGCTTAAAATTTTCAACTTAAACACTTTGGCGTTATACACTACATATACACACATATAAATATATTCAGACTTTCCAGCCGGTCGTTACACACATTCTGCAGAAAAATCATAGCACACTTTGGCTTAAAGAGCGATAAAAACTTATAAAAATATTTTATAACCACATGGCCTCAAAAGCAAAGTTACCTGCTCTACTGTGCAAATATTAAATATGTATGTATATGCAAGTGTATGCCTAGCAAAGCATATACACATGACAACATCACAGCAGACACAGTGTAAAATAATCCGCCGCCAGAGAACGGCACAGCGATAAATTGCATTTATGGCACAAAAAATATAAACGTATATAAATATTTGAAAGGCATATATATGAATGTGTGAGTGTGAATGCGCTGAACGATGGCGCTTGTACTTCGCCTTCATGGGCTAAAGTGTCAATGGCGTTAGCGGTAGCTCACCGCGAAAACCCACAGCAATGCAGCAATGGCTCGGCTTCAGTTACTTCTGTCATAAACTGTTGCATATTGTCAGGCGCAAGTGATTGGCAATATAATATTACACACACAGTGGAAACTGAGGGGAAATAAATACGAGTTTTATTAGCGAATCTTGGTGTAAATCGAAAAAGAAAACAAAGTCATACAGGTTGAAGATGGTGTGTCTCATGTTTGTGGTACATGTACAATTTTTAGAAACTTTTATAGGTAATGATAGGTTCTTGGTTTTAATGACTGCCTAAAGAAAGAATAAGATTAATTCTATTATAGGACTTTATTATAAAATAACACAGAAAATGATTTTAGTTTGATAAGAAAATATCTGTCAACAGCTGTCCTTAAATAAAGTGTAAGTTTATGTCTATATATCTAGAATTTTAACGTTAGATCGTTAATCCTTTAACATTTCTAAGCTATTAATTTTACTACTATTCAATACACATTCATATGCAGTTTACAAAGGGTGTATCATTTCGAGGTGCCCTACTTTTTGTGATGGTCCATCCATTGAGTCCAATTTTCGATGACTCGTTCGAGCGGGATTGTCCACAGAGGCATAAGACTTTACATATCCTCACAGAAAAAAAGTCGAATGGTGTGATGTAACACGATCTTGGAGGTCAATCGACTGGGCCAAAATGTGAAGTTATCTGCTCACCGTAGTATTCTCTCAATAAATCCATTGATTAGTGTGTTGTATGGCAAGTGGCGCGGTCTTGTTGAATTCAAATGCCGCCCAAATCACGACCTTCAATTTCAGGCCTCAAATAATTGATTATCATAGCGCGATAACGGCGCCATTAACGGTTACGTTCTTACTCATCATTTTTGAAGTAATGTGGATCGATTATTCCACAAACTCACAAACCTCACAAAACCGTTGTCTTCTGGATGAAATGGCAGCTCTTGAATCTCTTCAGCTTGCTCTTTGTCCCAAATGTGGCAATTTTGCTTGTTTACATACCAATTGAGGCAGAAATGGATCGCATCGCTGATTTGGCTTGAAAACGTTGGATCTTCTTGGAACCTTCAAGAGCCAATAGAGCGAAGCGATGTCGCTTGAGAAGGTCGATCGGCTTAAGTTCTTGCACAAGCTGTATTTTGTACGCTTTCAATTTAAGATCTCGACGTAAAATGCGCGAAGTCGTTCCATGCGTCACTCCGAGTTGTTGCGAATGGCGCCATGGTCTGCGTTAAATACAGCTATGGGCGCTATATTTTCCTCACTGCGGTCTCTTCACGTGGTCTTTTCGGTCTAATATTATCCAATAATGAGTGCTGGGTCTCAGTAGACCGATTATTTTGACCACAAATTGAGCGAAGACATTCTTTACAGAATTTTCGTAATAAATCTGAACGATTTGTAAACGTTGTTGAGGCGTAAATCTTTCCATGATGAAATGCCAAACAATACTGAACAAAAATATTATCAAGTTGTCATAGGTTGACATGAGCCAGGCGTGGTATGTCAAAAAAAGGCTACTGAAAAAAGTACCTATACTTGGATAACCCGTTATATCCAGAAATTTTCAAAATTTAGTACCCTTAAAACCGGTGAAGGTTATTTTCAAAGAATCTGAGCTCTAAGCTAGCACATGCTGTAAAGAGTTGAGGAAAAAAACCTTACCTGAAAAATCACCGCAAACCAATGGAATAACTTTATATTCCTATGTCAAGCCATTTTATTCAATATTGGAAATTACCTTTCTTAAACCATTTTAAAGTTGTGCCTTTGAAATGGCTTCTCATGTTCTATTATAAAATAACCCAATTTTGCCTGGGTATCCTTGGAAAAATTTTACATTTCATTTACACAAATTTCGCTATGAACATATCACTATTAACGTATAAATTGTCTGACAAATTGAGCACACTTGCAGGCACGTAGATATTCTCATCTTAGCACAGCTTTATACACATCTTATAGTGGGGTAAAGTGGTTATTTCGTAGAGCTGTGCAGTCGCCTGAACCTCTAATATAATAAATACCGATTTTTCGCAACCAATGTTACGGAAGAAATATGTTTTGGCAGCAAAGCAAGAGCAGAAGAAAATGCAAAGTAGCTGCTCGACTGGCATAAGCTAAATATATGAAATATATATTTATATAAATAATATGAATTTATATGAATATGTAATATACCATACACATATGGACGTCTGCGGAATTTTTATTTCATACACAAGTAATACCGCAGCAACACATGCGCAAGCTATTACTTTGCCAGTGTGTGTGTGTGTTGCTGCGACCACGTTTATGCTACGAAAACTGTCACATAATATTCTATAACGAGCTCATTGCATTGGATTTGCCGCTTTGTGCCTGCGCCACTGAAGTTGCTCGCCTAAACTATAAAAAGGAGCGCTGCACGCAGGTTGCCACATGTAGAGGCTTGGCTTTGTAAACGAAATTTGAACGGCTAAAGTGTGTGTAAGCCTCAAACTTGAACTCCAGCCATGGTGGTCGTATTAAAATCAAATACAATAGCTGCTTGCCTGTTGTGCGGCAGAAAGGCGCAGAGATTTGAATTACTTCCTTTTTGTCGTTAGTCTTGGAAAGGACATAAAAACGACGTGGTTATGTGGATCATAAACTTACATATAACGTACGTTTTAATGTCAATACGATAAAATGTAGTGCAACTTTAAATAAATTCCAGCAATGGGTTGTGGAGAATTTGTTCAAGTGGAAGCGTCTGTCAAATGCCGATTTAATAGTTTGCATTCAGTCGAGCGTAAGAGCGCTTAAGTCACATGCGTTCCCCGCAGCTTCTTTTAGAACGACTCGTACTAATACTAAAGATTCGGTTAAAGTTTCGAGGAGGCTACGTGATGTGAGAAAACTTTCTCTAGGCACTACCTGGTTTTAACAGACTCTTACATAGGCCACTGAGTGCACCCGAAGAACAACAGTCTCTTCTGCTACTAAGAGCAAGAAATAGTAAGACTTCTAGGTAGGTATGACCGTCGGTGAAATCTTTGCCAAATTTCACATGAAAATAATAATTAGTGTTTACGAGTAGTATACGCTTGTCTTTCTGAAGTACAAACAGTGCATTCAGAGATTTTTACGATGAGTGAGATTATCCAACCTATAAGCTCCAATAAATTTTGTGTGCGGAATAGAATTTCTGGTGCCGAAACATTCAGAATATTGGAAAATGCCTTCGGTGATAATTGTTCGTTGCGGGCAAGTGTTTTTGGATGCTACTATTTGTTCAAAGAGGTTCAAGAACTCGTTGACAAAGAACCATTTCAGTCAACCATTTTCAGAGATCTTATCATCCGAAGAAAAAAGAAAATCAAAATCACTCAATTTTTCGAAAAATAGTGTCGCGTTAACGTCTGTGACACAATGGTTTCCGACTACCAGGATGTCATTAAATCTATTACTGGCGATGAGTTTTGGAACTATGCTTACGACCCGAAAACCGACGATCAATCGACCGAGTACCGTGGCAAAGGTGAGCTGATGCCAAAAACCCATGTCAAAGCAGGTCAAAAATCAAAGTTAAAATTTTAAAATTAAGAAGAAAGTCTTAGAATTTTTTGCTTATAAGGGCAATATCTCACTAATCAAGAAGCGACCTTCTCTCTATATTCGCTCTTTACTTCACATCCTCAGTCATTCAAGTATGCTCGTGCTGCACCTAAATGTCTGTGCCTGACTACTGCTACTCCAAATCCACCGTTTTGTTTATACTAAACTTTACGTTAATGACATATTTACCGCACTTAGACAGCCTAAAGACTTGCACAAATTAAACAATACAAATGTAGCGTGAGCACTTAAGGCAACGTCAGTCGTCGAGCTCACCGGCAAGGTAGTTGAAGGAAAAAAGTTTTGATTTTGTTTAGCCTATTTTAAAATAACAGTAATTTGTATGCCAACTTGTGCGCGAAATATTTTCAATAGCGAGTTTTTGCTCACCTTTCGCTTTCGAACTCAGGCGCGGAGGCCGGAGCCAAGTTTGCTCTTTACGCTGTTCATTCAGCTTTTTTGTTTTACTTTCTTTTGGCAGAAATATTAACCTAATTTACTTATTAGTATATTTTATGTAGCGTAAAATGTAGTCTCTTGAAGAAATATACGGACGGAATGATAAATGTTGTTTCGAAACTGTCCTTAAGTGGGATTACTTGCGAAACTTCTAAGTAAATAAAAGTTTCGATTTTCGTTAAATTTGTTTTAGATATTCTGTATTCAAGGGCATTTAAGGAAGAACGGCACTATTGGCCATATAATTCTTTAAGGATGGTACAAGGAAGGTAATAACTTAATATGCTTATTTTTTATCAAATTGGTTTAGAAGTTTTTCGAAATATGTATTTGTGATTTTAAAAATCGCAAAAAAAGAGAGAGAGAGAGTGTAGATTTGTATTCGTAAGTCACTGAAGAAAAAATAGAAATGAAAAGTATTAATTTCTAAAGCCAGCCAATAAGGAAGCTGGGTATTTAAGGAACCGATAGTGAGATACTCTGTAAATGGACATTTATTTACAAAAACAGTAGGAGATAAACGAAATTAACGGTATCCAACCCTTAAATAAAAAAAATACTTCATAGATCCAGCAACATTTTGAAATTGTCCATTCAATCATTATATGTCTTCACTTACCAGCTTCAAAAAGTTGCTGCTTGTATGACCTTCAAACGGCACCATGAACCTTAGGGTTATATGTACACTAATAGCTATCATGCGAAAAAAGCACACATTCCATACACTAGAAAAATCTTTGACGCAGGCACATACTGACACCAATTAAAGCGCTTAGAATGTCAGAAAATTCCTGCAAATCACCGCTCAAAGCCCATCGAATCCGTTATAGCCCCGTAATTACATATTAAATTCATGTGGTACGTTCGAGTCAGACACAGCAACTGCTTTGCAAATACATTTAGACTTAAATACATACATATGTATGTCTGTTCGTATGTTTTGTGTGTAAAAATGGCTGCGTACGTGTGCTTTTGGCAAACACAGACGGAGACGCCATCGTCGACGAAGCAAAGCGTTACTAAGCTTTAATTATATTAATTTCATGGCGTTCGTGGGTGAAATGCGAGTTCAGTCAAGAAAGTTAAAGAAAATAAAGTAAAAATCAAAAGTCAAGTGCCAATAACAATAAAAAGAAGGAAAGCGTGTAGAAAGCGTAGCGTCGCAATTCATTGCAGTGAAAGAATTCGGTAAAAAGTGAACGCTGAAGCGCCGGAACATTTAAATTTATTTACCGCAAAAGCGTAAAATCACAAAGCCGCAGCAGTCAAAGCTGGCAACATTGTGTTTCCTCTTCACTTTTATTATTCACAATTTTTTGCATGCGTTTATGACCACACGCAACTCGTTAATTGTTAAGCTATGGGCATTTATCGGTACTGCCGCGCCAACAATAAAGTTTAAGGCTAATGAGTGTGTACGAAAGCTGGATTTAGCTGAAGTGCCACACACACAAAGAAATCTACGTACATGTGTATGACCAGACATTCATGTATTATACACTACGACGGTCAGCGGCATTACGACAATCGCTCTCATTTACGTGTTTTGCTGCTACGTTACCTATACGTAACAGACTTACGTAGTGTCTACTATGCGTTAGCACGTGCTTACTGTGCCGTGCCGCATAGCCTACTGGCAGGCGCATGACCTTGCATAAAACAACAAGAGCCAGCAAGTGAGAACAACTCTCAAAGTCTCCAATAAAATTCACATTTAGCGCTACAGGAGCAAGCGAGTGCGTATGCTGACTTGCTGTCACCGTTAGAGTGGGACAGTGTGCTGTGCGAGTGCGACAGCGTGCTTTTTACGCTCATCTAGGAGCGGTTGTTTGCGTTTATGCTCCGCACTATGCTCATTAATCTCACTATATATGTAGGTTTAACAGCAAAATGTTGTTAAAGTCGCCTTTGGTGAAAGCTTTTAGGGCGAAAATGTATGCACTTTCTGCTAATGTAATTCAGCTAACATAGCCACAACAGCTGTCCAAATAGGCGTTCGAGTTAACATCCGTTACACAGGTTAAATCGGATATACAGATTATGAACATAAATAAGATATATAAATATACTAGTGATCCGGCCACGCATTGCTTTGGTACACATTTTATACTATTATTCATATAATAGACTATTCAATACAGTGAAAGTTTTATTTACGAATAAAGACGAAAACGTATTTGTCGGTATAAGAATCCAAGGGATTGTACTTGAGGTTTAATTTTGAAAATTTTCATATAAATAAAGTTCATAGGAAAAAATTACGAATTTAAGGCTGCTTTCTCAATATCTGGTTACTAGCCTTTCTGTCCAGTTAATAGAGTTGTCCGCTCAATAGATTAAACTTCATGAACTTCAACAACTGTGCATGGTCAATGGAGATGTCCGCTTAATAAAACGTCCATTTAATAGAGCGTTTAATGTGTTCCTTAATTATGAATTGTTTTTACTATCTTCTAAGTTGATTCAAACTGGACACAGTGTGCTAATTTTTACTAAAACCGGTTCAGTAGTTTAGGAGTCCATCGCGGACAAATAACGTGACACGAACTTTTTATATATAAAAATAAATGGAGTGTGTAGGAGTGCTTAATAGAACAGATCACTTTGTGAATTGCGCAGAAAACAATTAGTTACATGAATTATTGAAGAACTCTCTTAGTAAATAAAAATGATGCTTTAGTGTAATTTAAGGCAGCTGGTATTCACACATATAACAATTAATCGAGGAGACGTTCTAATTTATTGTTAATAATGCAGGTGTAGTGATTTTCAGGCTTCACTTTATTAAAATGTCTTCTAATAATATGTTTTTTTTGATAGTTACGGCAAATTCTGAATTTAGTGACTCCAACATTTTCTCATATAAATACTCATTTTCTACATGTCCTTCATTAAGCGTGCTTCAGAGGCGAACGTAATTTCTTCTGCAAAATTCTGCATGAAGATAAAAAAAGCTTTGAACCGAGTAAGAATTTTGTTAAACAATTTTTTTTACTCGAACTATTTTATTATAGACAGAGAGACTAGTGGAAGGTGAGCGTCGAATTTCAGGTGAAAAAACATTGATTGCATGATTTATAGATCCTATAGCTATTAAAATATCTTTAATATCACCTCAAATCAAAGAAAGGTAGGATAGAAAGGATAAAATTATAGAAGCAAAAATATTTGATAAGTTGAGTGACATTTAGTGAAAATAATTATTTTTGTCGTTGTAAGCACTAATATATCAAAACAGGCTGCGTTTAGAAAAAGAAGCAAGATGCTTTATTAATCCGTTAACCTCGATATGGAGCAATTTTGAGATTATATTCTTTCAATGGCTTGTCTATCTATTACATATTGATTTCCTAAAGACAGAATCAGCAGCTAAAAATAAAATAAATTAGCCAGTTTCGCGATAAAATATATATGAGGATCCGTTTCATATTCAAAATAATATATATCATATCTTGATCATCATAAGTTTAGCTTGATAACCTCTGCTGTATAAAACTATGAATTAAAAAGTTTTGTGTATTATACTTCCAACTTTCTTAAAGAAAAAATAAGCTGTTCAAAACACGCTTGCAACATTGTGATGTGGCTGTAACGCAAGTGAAAACATAAAATTGTATATTTATGTAATAGTAAGAATCTCCGGATCCTACTTGCCATATTTCGCCTGCCCTTCTCATGAATTTTAATCGAGTTTTATCCAAACCAAAAACCGATTTCGGTTTTGCGCGCATTTTAAATGGACCGGTCGGTCGCATGTGATCAACTGGTATGTGTCATTGCTGATTTTGTATTTCATACGCACATAAATTCGAAATATTTTTTATTCTCCACTTTATTAGACACATTTGCCAAAATTTTGTTTATTCGCTTTGCGCGTTTTTCAGCTCTTCTTCTATTTATCATGCATTCATTGGCACTTTAGCAGCGCGTATTACAAACAAATATTTTCAACACCACTACACTGACAAGCGATTACTGTGGTATAACTTGGCAAGCGGAATGCGTCCGACTCAGCTGCTCGTGTGTGTTGGCGCTTGTACGTGGTTTCGGTGGTTACAGTCGGATGATGGAGCAAAACAACGCGTCCACACCAATCTCCGCTGAATGTGTACTAAAATAGAAATCACACTTACATAAATAAATGTGTGTTTATGTGTGTGTAGAAGTGCCAATTTCTGTATTTTATTTGTTTGTTTTGTTTGCAATAGCCAGGCAATGACCTCGAAAATAACGGGAAAACTAGCGCATCATGCGCCACAAAACCAAAAGCAAGCTGATTTACAACCACAATTAAGTTAAAAAGTGGTTTTGAAAAAACAAAAAAAATATATCCAACCATAAATAAATCAATAACAGTGAAAATATATGGGGTGAAATTCCCAAAAAGCACTAAAACTTGCTTTCGCACGCTCCGCACAAATACTTGGCTGCGTATATGGGTTAATGGTATTGTGCTGGTTCAATGGCTTCCCTGGTTGGTTGGCTGAGTGGTAGTGAGTACGAATGGATTTGGATTTTGAATTTAGCGGTTTTTAATTGGTATGCTGAGTGTTTGTTTTGTGCTTGTATTGCGGTGGTAAGCCTGTTTGCCCGTGTGAGTGTGTGTGTACATGAACATACAATAGTTTTTGCGCTCTGTGCTTGCACATGCAGGCTTTCGTTGATTTTTGTTGTTGTTGTTACCAATCATAATCAATTTATGCTAGTGAATGCAGTAACGCAGGCAATAAATTGCCGCTGCCAACCAGGTAGGGCATGACAAAGAGCCGGAGAGTGCGACTCTATCAAGTACTAAGAAGTTAGTGAAGCGTCAGCAGTTTCAAGTGGTAATTGAAACGCGCAAAAGTATTGCACAAACAAATAAAAGTAGGCCAAAGTCTGGCGGAAATAGCATTTCCCCCGGTGGATCCTTTATTATTAAAATTCAAAGGAAAAGTGAAATACTCAATTAATATTCGAACGACTGGTGGCATATCAACAAAATTGTCTTTTGAGCAGCTAAGGTAAAATCCACAAATTAACGTGTTAAGTAAGGTGGTTAAAGTATGCAGCGCACTTTTGCAAAAGGCACTTTTTTCATATAAAAAATTAAATATTTAATTAAGATTTTTATTGTTACAAACACACACTATTAACAAAGAAATTCCGAAATTTTTGGAAAAAAATATTTTAAGCTCGACCATGCGATGCTATTTCCGGTGATCCCTCGTAAAAAGATGCGCCTGCGTTGACAGGATAACACCTTACAGGACCAACTAAAGTGAAAAAATACGTGTTTTAGTTTTAGACTTAACTTAGAACTTGGACGAAAATAATAAAAAACCAAAAATTGGATTTTTTGCAGACATTAAAAAAAGGAATATTTCGCAACATTTTTTTGAAATAGTCGTATTTGAAAATAAATCCTTCGTTCAAGTCTTTAAAAAATTTATTCAAGCGGTCTTGTAGAATTTAATAAGACAATTAAAAAAATTCGTTTCTTTGAAGCTTGTATACCCATGTAACCCCTTTAACATCAACATCAACATACTCTCCGCCAGATCCAAACACTTCTTCGAAGTTGATTAACAATTAGTATTTACTCTTGCAACACAGTTCCATGCTTGTATAGATTTTTCGTATCCAAATATTCATGCTAAATGCGATTCACATAGAAATTGAGAGCAACAGCTTCCCTTCTAAAGTCACATACTTCCCTTGTCCAATTCATCTGATGCCCTTCAATGAATGTTATTGAATATGTTTCGTGCGCCGAATAAGACGTCACTGCTTGCCAAGCATCAATTTCAGCATTTGCACCATAAATCCCATGTTTTTATCCAAGGCAAGCAATCCATCCTTACGCGTACAGAGCTATATTACCATGTTAGCGGTACTAGCGTCCGGTATAAGGCTATAAATATTCAAAGCAAAACAAATAGAAAACAACTGCAAAACAACAAGAAAATGTCGAGCATTGCTAGAGGCTATTGTAAAAGTATTATTACTGTTTAAGCCTAGACAGCCTGGCATGTTCTCGTTAGCAACGGAAACTAGCGCGCACTGCTACGGCCAGACTGGCCATAACTGCACTGCCAACAATAAAAATTAGTACGCAGCAACAAAGGAATAACAAAACAAAAACACAAACACAAACAACAACAACAACGCAAACAATGCAAGCACCCAGACGCAGTCTAAATCAACTCGACGCTGGTCGTTATAATTGTTTAATTTATAGCTGAGACTTTCAAGTTTCAAGAAGCAACAGAAAATTGTGGCCTTCATTCGCCTACTCGTCGATTCGGCTCGATTCGGCCTGTACACCAATTGTTCAGTTGTCTTTGCATCTTCAGCGCTAAAAAGCTTTAGACAATCTTTAGTTCATTCCCATTTGTAGTTAATCCGCTTTGCTTTGATTTGGCCATTAATTCCGCTTATGAAATATTAATACTCGTGAATATTTATTTGTTGCGTCTGATCATTAACTCTCTCTCTCTCTCTCTTCATTTCTCAAATGCAATGGTTCGGTGTTTAATAATTTATAATAGCTTTACAAAGCAAACGGCGTTATGCCTATGTACTCCAAATTTATTTGCAAAAATATGGTAGACAGAATTCTTTATGAGTTATATGTAAAAGTAAAACTATGTATAAAGCTATTAATGGAAACGAAGTTAATGTTACAATGTTTTTGACGTACTTTTTGGTCCATAAGAATTGAGTAATATTGCTCTGCACATTTCTAACCACTTAAAGGAATATATAAAGTTATGAATATATGATGAGAATGAAGACGAATTCGATTGAATTTCGGATAAGTATAATAATAATCTGCTTTTTAAATATCGTACACAGTGTACTAAATTTCTATTCATTATCTCGAACTGTAAGCAAGATTATGTTATTAGTTAAAACTAATCATCAGAGCCCCAATATATTTGTGATTTGAAAAAGGAAAAGTTACAAAGAAGTTAGAGAATATCCTGAGGTAGCGTTGTCTTATGTCAACAGTAAATACAGATATTTATGTAATATAGGTATGAGCATATACTTGTATATATAGTTTGGTCACAACTAACAGTAGGCGAATCTTAGCTAGAACCTTGATATATTTGTTTCGAGAGTTCCCTGAAGTCAATAATGACAAGTGTCTGTTCAAAATACGAAATCTTTGTATCTACCTTGGAGCACGCAATTAACTTCGCTTTATAAAGGTATATTTAATTTAGCTAGACCCTGCAAAAATTTTACTCGAATTAAAGGTTTCATCAAGTCTCGGATGCAGGTTTATTATTGTTAAATAAAATTCGGAACAACGTGGTTGAGCAACTGTATAATTAACACTGATTCTAGTAGAACAACTTCCTGTTGTAATTTTTTTTTTAACTTTTGATAAAATTTATTAGTTTTTTAATGGTGCTAAGCTCTATCTAGGTACTTGGAATAACTTTGACTTTGAAATCCATACCAAAAATTTTGTAAATGATGGAGGCAAGTCCTTTTGGAATTCAACAATGATCAAATACTATATTCTTGTTATGGATTGGTAATAAATATCAATAAACACTCAGTACAAACAAAGAAAAATGCAAAATATTGTAGTTCCACTTAAACCATTAATATCCATTACATTGTCCACATGCCAAGTTCATTGACTCCCTATCCTTTAAACACACACACATATTAATATCACTCCATTTTACTGATTGCACGCAGCCTTGTTGTGCATTTCCTCATTTGAAAAACATACGCAACTGCGAAAACCGAGTTACTACTCATAATTCATCTAATTAGTGCATGTACTCTTATAAACATCAAGCCGTCATTAATTACGTTGGAGGTGGAGAAAAAATGATTTTCGTGCCTAATGCACACTAACAATGGTGTATTTATGAGCGAGCATGTGCTATAAATAAATCAATTGGCCTTTACTAATTTAGTGGAAATGAGGTGCTTAGGAACTGAATCCTTGCCGAGGGAAAATAGACAGCGACTAATGATTTCTGTGGTTATAATGAATTAATACTTATACACATGCTTATAAAAATGTTGTTAGTTGAAAACAATGGTAGAGTAGTTAGGCTTGGAAACTTATTTCTTCTGAAAAGATTTCAATCTTACGTACGGTACGTAGGAAATTTAGGTGTTGTTGGCAAAGTTAAAACTGGTCCTACGCTAGGAGGTCGCTTTACGCAAAGCATTCAAGCAAATGAAGCCA
Organism: Bactrocera tryoni; assembly: GCF_016617805.1. NCBI lineage: Eukaryota > Metazoa > Arthropoda > Insecta > Diptera > Tephritidae > Bactrocera > Bactrocera tryoni. The sequence goes on from NC_052499.1 coordinate 2,859,264, forward strand.
GCATTAAAAGTTGTACAGTCAAGTCCAGCTTTGCAGAGTCTGCGAATCGTTGTAAGCCACAGTGAAGTTTCAAACAAATTTTAAAAACTATTGGTGTTTGATTGCCTTCACTCTGGAGCACACGAATGGATAATGGCTAAAATGCCTGCCAGAGTCATTTCATAGATATTTTGCAAGACTAGCACGGAACTGAGACAGACATTTGTGATTTGTTCCGTTATATGGCGGCACGTAATACAATACTGACGAAGATTCTTCTAATTCTTTTGGAGCCAATCTATCTGAAGAGGTGCCAGAAACACTTGTTATACTTGGATATAAATACATCTTAAATCTGTTAGTCGATTGAGTCACACCCATGTTTTATGAACCTTTAATTTTATATGTCTGCGAGTCCTTTTTTAGGTTGTTCGTAGTGAGCTAGTCCGACTTCGAGGCGCTCAACGTTCCTAAATAAATGAAATTTTCCCCTTGAGATGAAGCGAGAACTAATATTCATTAAGTTCATATAATTGCATACAACCATAATCGTAATATTAAGTAACTGTTTAAATTTACATGGTATTATTGTAAAATTAAATAAGCTTATGTAATCTTAACCTTTACCTTTGAACTTTCCCAACGCCAAGGTTAGCACCTTCACATAATGTTTGTATGTGCGCTTGTTTTGAAGTAATTACATGACAGCTGGGTCACGTGTTTATTATGCGGAATTTAAAGCTTCCCAATTTTTACTCCCTTAATCCTATTATATTTGCCAACAGTCGTGTAGTTTATTCACGCATACATATGGACACGTGTATACTCATTTCCCAACCGGAAACGATTAAATGTGCTCAATCATTCAACCATTTTCGCAGGAACCACACAATTAGATGAACACACGTTTATGTTTACACTACATGTGTGTATTATTTTGACTGTGGTGGTTGAACCCTTATTAACCCGCAATTATAACAAGAGCGTATTTTCTTCGATGCAGAGGCCCATTACTCATACGCCCGGTAGGTTTCAAATGACACAATTCATTAATCTACATATAAATTTGGTTTTCAGCAAGCGCATGTCATCGCATGTGTGTGTGTGCGTAGTTTAATGTTTCGTTAAACTAGATTGCTACCAACCAATACAAGTGCCATCAAAGCCGCAAACGCAGTGAAAGCATATCAAAATGATAATAAATGGAAACTTTTTTATTCCACAAGGAATACGGCTGAAAAGTGAAATAGACAAAGTTCTGCCTAACAAACAAACTGACAAGCAAACAGAAATCACGTAAATATAAAAATTTGATTTTTTCACCGTTTTGTGGTTGGAATTTACAATGGGGCAATAGGACAGACAAAAGGTATCCCGACGGTGCACTTGTGTCTGTATCCGTGTTTATTGGCTGGCACAACTTTGTTGTTTGCGGTTCGTTGAATAGGCGATTGGGGTTAAGCAATAACGGAAATACGCTGCAAACGCTGCGCTGATGGCTCTCACTGGTTCCATCAAATAAACCAAATAATGGACAAATCAATTTATCTAATCGATACAGGGCTTAATTTGAATATGGATGGGATGAATGAAAAAATGGTTATAAAAGAATTTCAATATACATATGTATGCAATTCAACATACTTTGGAAGCTTGAATTTATACGCAGTATAAGTTTCTCAAGAAACCATTCATTATATCTTTGGCTTAAAGCACACTGCATGGTTAAAAAATATTACGACTATTCAACTGGAAGGAAGAAATACTTTGAGGCAAAAAGTGCTGGTTAGACAGTTTAGCATGTCAAACTTTAAAAACACTTTTCACGAACCTGCATTCTCTCAGACATTCGACTTTGAAATTTCATAGTCTTTGGACGTAATTTTTGTTTGTAATAATTCGGTTAAAAATGAACCTTCATTTAGAAGTTCTATTCAGAAAAAAAGGTGTAAATCATATTCGTAAGTTTTTTGTCAGCAAAACTTATGTTGACTAAGATCCCGTTATTTCATACTGCCTCAGGGTGCGCGGGTTTCTTGAATTACCTATTATGCACTCATGAAAAAGGTAGAACTGAATAGAACTGACACCCTTGTAAGCGCCATTTTGTTTCAACTCGAAATATTAAATATTTTTTACGCCTTGAAATATATGTTAAATAAATCCTTCATTACTTATACCCAGAAAAAATTAGCAAAGTTAGTTCTTATTTGAAGACCGATACTGCTCTAACCCCTTAAAATCGCAAAAAAAAGTTCAAAAACTTGTATTATGTATATATATTTCTGTCACAGAGTCTTTTATTGGAAAAATTTTAAGTCAAATCTACGTTCGAGAAAGCACCCATTATAAAGCGTTTGCAAAAAAAGCTCTAAAAATGGTGAAATTAATCGAAAGACACGTCGATTGCTCCAACATATACACACATATACATTTGTCGTATGTCTTGCTCTACCTAAAGTCCAGCAAAAACTTGCGTCCAAACAATTTTGCCATATTTCAGAAATTCGCCAAGCATGAGCAACAGCCACTCAGAGAAATATATTGCGTGTCGCCACTTATGGTCCAGCTGCAGTTGTTCGGGTTAAGTGTGTCACAAACTTGCGCCAAAGCTAACTTTTCAATAGGTGCTTGCTTACTTTTAGGCACGTTTGTATTAGCAGGAAAAACTCATTTGTATGTGTCCCCGGCACGTAGATACTTACGAATAGTTTTTGTGTGTGCGAAAAAGTTATTGCCGTTAAAGTTTATACCACACAATCGGCCACCTTGCTGCGTATATGTGTACGCGTAAACGCTCGTGTGTGAAGGTATGTGCGTTGTGTAAACATACTGTAGTAATTTAACCATGGCACACCCAAAACTTTGAACCTAGCTGCCTGAATAGATACTTAAATATACTATAGTCGCAATATATGAATTTTATCAAAATCGAAACACTATGGCGAAATGAAAGATTAAAGATATGGTAAGCGTAAAATTACAAGTGTTTAGGTTAGTCTGAGGCTTCAGTCTATGGGTGATCACCGATATAGTGATCGAGCACCTCCCTGAGGCCAGCAAATTATATAAATTGTTTCTCAATACTGCAATAAGCGGAGTAGCGAATCAATAAATCTTAACCTACAGCAATCATTCTGGGTCGCATTTACTGCAAAGTGCTTGTCGCGTGCAAAACCGTAGTAAGGTTTTCATTCACAGCCCCAATCACAATCTCCAGTTATCCATACATATTATAAAATATATTGTAATGAAATAAATATTTAATATTTAGAATATTCTTTGTACTTTCATCGTCTGTTGTTTAAAATTACTATTTATTTCGTGTCAGTGCCACTCTAATGTGCCAAGCGATCGCATTTAATATTGCCATGTGTTTAGGCGAAGTGTCTAGCGTATAGTGTCCAAAACGCTTTTATCGCAAATTAAATTTTTACATGTCACTGCATATTTAAATGATATTTAGTTCAATTCGCTGGCCAGCAGCTGCTTCAATGTGATTCACATGGAAACTTGACTCCGTTGCTTTCGATTATTAAATATTATATGCTCATACATATGTATGCAAAACTAGGTAAGCACCATAAGTATATAAGTATGCCAATATATAGTATATGTCTGCTTGGCACAACTTTCCGACCCGACTAATCTGCTGAAAAGGTCGCGGCGCACACTTTACTATATATTTGATTGTGCAGTACATATGTGTAATTATGAGCGGTCACTATAAGTAATTATGCATGTTCGCAGGTGCATGTGTAATTAATTTATAGTATATAATTCATTTGCGCGCTCAAACATGTCATTGCATTTATGCTATACACACGTTCATTGCATTTCCTTCACTAATTTTCATTTCATACTTTAGTCATTATATTATCACTAATTTCACTAATGTCAAGTACGAACATAATTTAATTAAGATTTCTATCTTACCACCCGATATTTATGGTATAGACGCATATTTGTTACATGGCGGTTAAAATCCGTACGGGTTTAATCTTTATTTGTCATCAAGCCATCAAACAGACGGAAAACTATGAACACCTATTGAACATATTCTATATATAATAAGAGTTGCCACAAACCTGCAAAATTGTTACACACTGAAAAGGGTATATTAAGTTTCCACATCCAGAATGAAACATCAGAGACAATGCAAATATATACAAATACATAAATGATCAACTGGACGAGCTGAGTCGAGTTTGTCATGGCCGCCCGTTCGTATATAGTATACACGAACTAGTCCCTCAATTTTTAAGATATCGATCTGAAATTGCATAAGAACTTTTCTTCATAAGAAGCTGCTCATTTTCCGGACCTATCAATATCGGACCACTAAAGTATATAGTTGCCATACAAATTGAACGATCGGAATCAAGAGCTTTTATGGAAGGATTACCTATCTGTCTATCTGTGCAAGCGATAACTTGTGTAAGAAATAAGATATCTTCTGAAAAATTATACACGTACTCCAACTTGCAAAAAAGTGAGGATGACTTCGTGGATAGACGAAAATTTATAAAGTGCCATTACTAAGCAGGGAATTTGAGTGAATTGTGAGGACTGTCACCTTACAACCAAAATGTTTAAATCGTACCAAAAAATATAAAAAAACAGCGGCTGCCCAAAGTTCAAATTGCTAACTGTTTATTGAAAAAATTCGCCAATCTGTGAGATATACTTTATGAAATCGGATGAATAATAATGTGGCTATATGTTAAAAATGAGTTGAAATAGATCAATAACTATATTAAGCCACACATACCTAATTGAAATATTTTCGAAGTTCCATTTGACTTTATGCCGTAAATATGTGAGTTATCTCAATGGAAATGAGAAAGCGTGTTTTGCCCATAACGGTCCAACTTTGTGTCCACAAATAGATAAAATCGGCTGAAAATTTACCATAGACCTCATGAAATTAATAAACCTTATGCACCTGAAGGTATTTCTCTGCGTTTTATACTGTCAAGTTCCTTCCCTATTTGTTCCCTTCCTTATTTATTTTCTTCTTGTTTATTCCTGTAGCTCTGTTTATCATTGAAATCAATACTGCAAAGTCAATAAAGCGTTATAATAATGGTAAGTGATCATATAAATCCATTATTTTAAAAGTCCATATGAAAACTTATTTTCTTTATTTTCTTCATTTAATACTTAAAAACCATATTGTGGTCTAGCCAATTGCAAAAGCATTTGATTACATTTTGATTGTTGTTATAATTTCACTTTTAAGACTTCAACAAAATTATTATGACTTAATATGTACACCAAGATCAATGTAAACTAAAACACTACAACAGAGCAGCACTTTGCCTATTCCAAGAATAGCTTTCGCCACAATATGAATTACGGACTTCAGTGGAAAGCTGAAGGCAACCATAACAAGAAACACAGCAAGAGAGACAACAAAAGTAATAACAAAATAATTGTGTTAACCACAACAGTTTTCATTGTTAACCTTGAAGTGGATGGGTGAAGCATACAAGTATATCACAACGACAAGAGGCCATAGACAGATTATTCATCACTAAATTCATCACACACATCAGCATGCTCACCAATAACGACGCACAAACAAAACACAACACAGTGCTCTGCTTATTTTCAATCACCCCATATGCATATAGTATGTATGTACATATATGCATATTTGTATACGAAATATGAAAGTGTAATCCAGTGTAACAAATTCCTGTGGTCAGGAAATTATCTTGCTGATTTTGCAAACTCTACGCTTAGATGGACAAAAGCAGCGAATGGACCAGGCAGCAGTTGGTGTAACGAAGACAATGCATGCCTAAGTATACATATGTGTATGTATAGCAAATATGTGTTTGCCGAAACAGCAAAGTGTACGTTCGGTAACTAAGTTTGATCAAAGTTTTGGCCTATGGCTACAAAACAATAACAAATTTAAGCTAAAACTTCTAAATTACCTTCAATGCATTAACTTGGATTTGTTCGCATATGCAATCGGTATGTTGTGTCCTCGCTGAGTTTGCACTAAATCACCATCTTCTGAAAAAGAAATAAACTTGGCGAAAACCAAAGAAGTAACAAATCAGCAGTGCAAGGCATATATTGCATAAAGTTTGCCATTAAGGATGCGTATGATAACAGTTAGGAGACTATGATTTCCTGAGTAGAAAATGAAGGGAAATATGAGTTAAGCGTCATCTACATGTTATATGCCAACATATGAAATTTTTGATTTAAAAACTTTATGTGCAGGTTTTTAGAGGTTTCGAATTATCTGGGGAAATAACTGTCAAATTAACTCTAAAATAGATTCTTTATTCTTGATATATGTTCCACGATTATTAAAGAGAAATATGAGTTGATGAATATTTTTAAACCGATGAAGTTCAATCCTGCTTTAATAGAGATGTATGCGCCAGTTAAAGTTAAAATATGAACGGATATATGAGCAGAAATACTTTGTGGCAACCTTTAAATATGCCATCAGTAAACTTCTACATTAAGGAAAAAGATAATTAAATGTTATGGGAGGAACATCACCAGAAACTTCAGCTTGATTTCTTATCTGAAGACTGTTCGGCTTATCCTTTCAGCTTACAAAGTTGAACTTGAAGTAGAAATGCTGTGAAAACTCACCGGCGGACACATATTTCATTTCAATGTACACATTTTAATCCTTCTGAGGTTAGTTTGATGACAATTAAAAGTCACATATTTGCTATAGATATTTTACATTTGTATATTTCTGATATGTGCATAAAATGTGAAGAAATTATCTCAATTGTTTACTTTACCAAAGAAATTTCTTGAATAATCACGCTTTCCATACTCAATAAGCATTGTGTGAGCACAATTGAGACACCCTCGCGCTACTCATCCGCACGGCGGCTGAAATATTCAAATATTTTATGCGGCATTTTCTAGCCTACAACAATTGTTTTTATCAAAACTAAAATAAAGCGCAACAATAGAAATGTTAACCATCAACCTTAATAACAATAGACTAAATACCGAACAATAGTCATGGATATAAGTGGTGGGTCGGAAAAGTGGTTTACCGCCATAAATGGTCAATGTTTCGCCAAAGGCTTTCAGTTTGTTTACGAGTGTAAGTCGTGGTTGAAAAGGCAGCGAAAACTGCAACAAAAGCCAAAAGGTCGGTGTGTACACTAACCTGGCTACATTGCAGCCATGCAAATGGATTGAAAGGGCTATAAATATGCTGGTTTATATTTGAAAAGAATGGATTTTAGAATATGGGTATAGAAGAGAAAAGGTCTATAAATGTAAACGAGTAAGTTCTTTTCGCTAAGATGCTGCTCTGGTATATATTTACTGCGACATATACGGTATTATTAATATTTTTATTAACGGAACATAGTTTTAATACAGCTTTTTGGCAAATTATATAGTAAGTAAAAATGTTATAAAGTCTTAGTACACATTAAATCGATCTACTGGCTATTTGTGTTAGACCACATAGAGTCTATAAAAAATTCTAGGATATTATCATAGATTTAGACCAAAGTCCTGATCGATTTTATTCATAGTCAGCACTAAACCACAAACATTATATTCAAGAAATTTTGTTCACTTATTTTCATGCAAACATCAGACACACTTAACTATATAAATGGCTTAAAGTCAGCTGGAAGCTTGGAAAGATAATATTTTTTTTATTTTTGAGATTAAACTAAAATGTGCGAGGAAACATATTTCTACTCAATTTTATTAAGATAACTCAAAACATGACCGACATATTTTTTTGTCAAAGGGTCCACTGAGATGACAATAGATTTTGTATTTAATATATGGAGGCTGAGGGATTTCGTGGGTCGCTTTTATTAATTTCTCCACCAACTATAGTATAGTCAAGCTTATAAGTTCCCTTAATTTTGGCAAGATTTCTTACATATTAACGGACACAAACGGTACAAAGCCAACCGAATGTTTTAAATTTCTACATTTCCTTTCAGAGCAACGCTAAATATTAAATTATAATAGAGTTTTTATTAAGTCGGAACAAGTTAACAACGATTTGAAGAGCGCTTGAATCAGCAGCATTAACGGCGGAAATGCCAAAGCTCGAAAACATAAAACGCTTTTAAAACAGTTTTTTTCATGAGAAAATTGAAAGCGTTGGCGTCGTCTGCTCTGCAGCTATTTATCTAATTTTACTGCCACAATGGCCTTCTACTCTTATGTGCGAACATTTACATTGTATAAAACGATGTACTTATACTCATGTAAATTTGCATACTTGCGTACATACCTACACAGACAGAACATACCATACACAGACTCCCACCAATTGCTCATCCCCCGCCAACAGAGCGTGTAGACTATTGTGGGGCCGATTGTAGGGCTGTGCGAGTAAGTACTTTATTATACGTGTGCGGCTGGTAAACTGTCTGCTGAAATCACAACAACAACCAACTCATTTCTCATTTCTCATTTGCAACGTTTCAGCGTTGTTTTTTGCCGCCTCTTTTATTTATGCATTCTAGTGTTTTCAGTTTTTGGCTGAAAATGGCGAATGATATGCAGAAAATAAGAAATATATGTGATAATAAAAAACAAAGGAGTTTAATGGGAATGGTCAAGTGGACTTATGCTGTCTGTCAGACACACCTGTACAGCGTGCAAATTTACTGTCGAAATTGCTGAATCTTGAGTGTTTACTTTTGTATACGCGCATGTGTGTGCGTGTATGTGTGTGTTGAGGCCAACAAGTGTGCTTGTTAACATACCTGTGTAAATGTAGTTTTTATTGCTTAAACATTTCAGCTCATGCGTACATACATACATACATATATATGTGTATATACGGTGTATATGGAAATTCATTTTCGCGCACGTAAACTCGGAAAACGTAAGAGAAATACAGAAATGTTAAAATACCCATTAGGAATATTAATATTATATGTTACTGTCAGGATTTATGAGTGGCAATGTTTGGGTTTAATACGAGCATAATGCGAAGGGCTTCGTATCCGCCCTGAGAAAGAGGCTAAAACCTCGTTTCATGCTAAATATGCTATCCTGTGGGCGGTACTGATATAAATTTGTAGTATAAATCTCGCTGCACTCAGTTGATATACTTGCAAATGCATAGATGGCGATGATTGTAGGTGTTTACCTCCTATTTGAGATAATAGATCTGTGCACTTGTGCATAAATTTCTGCACTAGTGGAGGCTTACCTTTCATGAGAGAGTTTTCTTATGAATTTGTTGTGGACTTGGTATGAAAACCAGTAACACAGAGCACTTCGGTGAAAAAGGCATTATCACACTAGTAAGATTTATGTTCAAGTGATAGCCATTGTTAGAAAATAAAATTTATAATTTACATACATACGTATCGTATATAGATTGACATAGTTTGCCAGAAATATTTCATAAAATATATACGAGAATAAAAATGAAAAACTAAAATTGCAATAATGACACCATAAAAATTATCGCTTATACTGGCTAAGCAGGTAAAGTTATATCTAATATATTCATTAACATAACATCTTTTCAGATCGATACAGTTGACTCAGCGGCATTCAAACTTCTTTAGCTTGTCATCAAATTACGATTTCTGAATGTCTGCAGAGAGGGCTCCGTGACGGCGATAGACTTTTCATACGATTTTTTTTTCAAATGACTTTTTGAAGACGAATTGCGCTTAAACTGCGGCAAACTTTGCCCCAAATCGGTCTAATGGTTTCGTTTGTTGCTCCACACTTATTGCGCCGACAGCTTTCCAAAGCCAAAACGAAGTTATGGACTTTGCTCACATTTTTCTCTATGGTACGCCATAGATCTATAATACGAACATCCTTCATTTTTTGAGGATTCTGAGCATACTAACTAAGATATATTCCGGGCGCACTGGTATCTCTGTATTATTCACATTTCATGGGCGTATGGAGTAAGTTCGGTATTTCTGCATGAAAAACCCCGAGTTGTTCCGAAAATTTGTGCCTGGTACAATTAAATTTATCCCTGCCATTGTTAAACCATTTCACTACAAAATGATGGTCCGCCTAATATGAATCAATAGCCTAGTTTGCATAGCCCGTTCAACAGCTAGGTGCTGCCTTACCAACTAATGATGAAAATGAAGGAGTTTGCCAACGTGTTGCATAGCACCCGAATCGCGGCCATTCTGCCTTTACATACGTATGTAAGTACTCGTAACTACATACATATCTACATTTGTAGTAATGCAAGTAGAAGTAATTTTATGGTGCTCTTATTTTGAGCTGCCCGTAGCGTTTCGTTGTTGACTTACTGGCTTCAATGGTTATCCGTGACCCAGCGCCTGCCGTTCACCTGCTATGCGCTAATGTAGCACACATATTCGACCAGTTAGCCGTAAAGCACACTGCCTATTTGGCGCTCAGTGGGTAAATAGTTGATTGTTATTGCAGAATAGCGTGTTATCAAGCACATACGTAAGTGTGTGAGTATTTCTAAACGCGTGTTTCATATGAGATTTTGCTTATGTGGGATAAATGTGCTTGTAGAAAGTTGTTATAACTTCAACGTAAATTTGAAAGAGAAAACAAAATTGAAGCATTGGCCCTTAATTGGACTGAAAATTACTGAAATATGGTTGTAAATTGACCATGTATATCTATAAAAGCTAGAGCGATCTCAGTATTCTGGAAAGCAAAAAGTATATTGAGAGAGTTCTTCTATTACTCTCTCTATAAATCTTACTTACGTACTTTTTAGAAGCATTTTCCTGCTATATATATACATATATATATATATATATATTGAACAATTTTAAAATTAGATCATACTTAGGTAGAGATTTGAGTCAGCCATCCATTAGTTGAAGTTCTATAAACAAGGAACTCGAACTTAAGCGTTGAAGCCCTGAAATATTTTGAACTTGTGAGTGGGGTAAGAGTTGGCTGAGAAAAGCCTGAACAAACCGCTCAAGCTTATTATAAACAACTTTATCTTACTCATACGTTTACGAGAAAAAACCATCAAAACCGTTGAGTATTTAAGGCGCTAGTTCAACGCAACACATACACATGACATATGTAGATATATTTATAGTTTAATTAGAGAAATGTCTAGTACTGTTTTGTTGCTTTACAGCACAGGAAATTTTCAACATTTCCAGGTACATATGCATGTACTTGTATGTACATACATGCTCGTATATGGTCAGTATGTCTGACATTGACATCCGCTGCGAATGACTGATATGCGTGTATTGGCCTTGTGACGTTGCTATCTGAAGTATCTCTCATTCCATAGCTTTCCACGCAACGCGTTGTCCTGTACTTATGTACATGTTTTCATGTTAGCCTTGGATAGCAACCCAGCCAACTAAAAATACATGCAATTCTGCTTATATGAGTATGTGAAAACATATATACAATTACTGACTATATAGATATGGGTGATGTGCCACTTTGTAATGCTCATATATCTTCATATTGTTTTGATTTATGCATTTTAATGGAAAACAAGCTCCACAATTGACCGTCAAGCAATCGAATGAAATCTTTACTTTCTCTACATACAAATACATGTATTTATATCAACATAAGTATATAAAAAACCATGAGGCTGAAGTGCAAACAGGGTATTTAAGGACTTATACCGGAACAATGATAAAAATATCAATAAATTTACTTATGGAATTGGAATCCTATGCAAATTACTTGTAGAACTTGTCAGTTAGGAGCACAAATTAGTTATGAGCTATTTTTAAAGAGTACTAAAAAATGCGAAATCGCTATATTTAGAGGGCGAAGAATCTTGAAGATTCATCCAGCTAACTAATTTTCAAGAAATGAATTCCATTAAGAAATATATGCTGGGAAGCGTGTACTAAATTGCATCAAGAGGATGGTTTTCAGATGCTGCAGTGCCAGAAGTCTTATTCATGCAATAAATATTGCAAAATAATCAAACCAATAAAGCCAAAATATTATAATGTTCATAGCTTTAAACAACACCCTATATTTACGAAGGTTGTAGAGGCAATTGCAACGTATCACTCAGTTAAAATCAAAAGTCCTTCAAAGTACATATTAGCTTCTGTCCAGTGTTCAATTTGAAGCCATGAAGTGCACATGCCACTTAGTGTACAGTCGAGAGATGAATGGAATCTTCAAGCGCATATATAGCAAAGTGTACATAAACGCATACATACATATATACATGTGTGCATCGGAGAGTGGGCATGATTTCCTGTGTTAGCTATGCACATACATATTTCATGCATGGATATTACAGTTTCTGTGCTCTGTCCTTTTTTTGAACTCTTCGCCAACTGATTTGCCGTTGGCACATCGAATGAGTCTAATGGTTTCAAGCTATTCCTGGAAGCTTTCAATCAATGCAATGCCATCTGGTTATAAACAGAATTGGTTTTAAAATTATGGTTTTTACTTTCATTTTTGTTTTTAGGAAATTGCTTTACCAAACTACTAGAAGCAATTGAGACCAGAATGGAGCATCAAGCTCATCAAAAATTCGGTGCATGAAGCTTTTGGGCACTAATAATTGCTTTTGAATGTGCGGAGCATGTTGGAAGTCATACACAAAAACAACAAAAATCGTTGTATTATATTCTTCGTTTGAGAAGGTGATCAGTGCGTTACAATTAAGTTGCATTTGATTTGAAGTTCCAAAAAGTTATCAGAATGGTTGAGTGTCCATAGCCTGAGTTAAAATTATAGACAATGTTGATTTATTAAGTAGAAGACAATGTCTTCATATCGAATTTAGATTAACTTTGGTCAGTTAGATTTAAAATTTACGCAACTAAAAATGTTTAATAACATTAAGATGAAGCTGTGAACTAGATGTGAAGTGAACTATATCCGACAAATACGTAAAGGATCGTAAACAAAATGTTGCTACATATTTGGGCTGTGAGAACCATGAACTATGCTGACAGAAGGTTTTGCCTATAAGACGATTGATATACTGCTTATATAATTATATTTATGATTACTAAGATCTCAATTTTCTTAACGCTTTCCCCTTTGGTATCGATCGCAACAAACTTTACAACTTCTGAATTTTCATCTGATGTAATAATAAATATTTTTCGTTGATAAACAAAAATATATTTTTAAAATTAACTTGAACAAACAACACATATGCACATGTTATTTCTTTTCACCTGCTGCCAATTTAGCTTTTAACGAAGCCGGCATCTCTGGCGGCGGCGGACGCGGTATACGTAGTGCCACTTTAACGCCGTCATAAATGAACCATTGCAGCGCGGTCAAAGTGCCAATCATGATTATACGCGGCACCAAGCCACCCCACATTCCCATAAATCCCAGCGATTTCGCCACATCCAAGGCCGAAGCACCCTTAGCTTGATTCAATTTTGAGACGACTACATCGGCTGGATGTGAAACTATCGCACAGAAGACACCAGCAATATAGCCCGCAGCAAAAGTGACCACTAACTGTTCGCCCTTTGTGCACTCGGCACGCGGCTTTGGCACAACGTACTTATAAAGCAGCTCCAGTGTTAGTTCGAAGCAAGCAAACTTCATCATTGTATATGGTATCTGACGCATCCACAGCGGCACAAGTCCCTTGTAGAAAGCTGTAATACCCTCGTCGGCCACCATTTTCGGTATGGCTTCACGCATTGTCTTAGCAAAACCTTGTGTCGTTTGCACCTTTACCTTTACTGCCTCCATAGGTGATAAGGCGATATCGGCAAAAACTTCAGCCGAAGCCGAGGCAACCAAATAGATATACGTGCGATATAGGTAAGCGTTTTCATCGCCTAATAGCTTGGAATAGTATACTTTAAAAACTTCATAGAATCCAAATTTGAAGGCACCCTGTGCTGAGTAGCCGAAGAATGTGGGCGCCCAACCTCTGGCCAAGCCACGTACACCCTCCTCCTTGACGGTTAACTTCAGACCGTGTATAAGATTTTTGTATTTGGCCTTATCGACTTGCAAGCGACACTTAACCAAATCCAAGGGCGTTACCAGTGTGTGTGTGGAGCCGCAGGATATAAGACCACCAATCATGCACAATTGGAAATACTTGAGGCTGCCGAACTCGCAGGATTCTTCACCGGGCGCAACCGCTGCGGCCATCAAGTGACGATGAGGTAAAAATGGCACACGCAAAGGCGGGTCCAGTTGCGTTTCTTCTTTTGCTTGGCATTTTACCGATTTCACCGGCGAACTAAGTAAAATGTGTGACGCGGAATCAAATAACGCTGACAGCATGCCGTCTTACTTTTTTCCTCGTAATTTTATTTAGGTATAATATTTGAAACGGTTGTAAATGACTTGGCGTTTGAAGCAAATAAGCACCGATGAATGAAAGTTTTCAAACTTCATATTTGATTTCTGTAAAATGCGTTTAAAAATTGTACTTCAGGCTTTGAGTTGAAATGTTTTAGATTTTATATTTCGTATGTGAATACAACTCTGTACGATATGACGTGTTATATATTATATATTCTAATTGAAAAATTTTTTTTGGAGAATGTTGTCAAGTTAACACTCCCTGAAAGGGAAAATTAAATCCGGGCCGTCCTTCAAAAACTTCAAAAATACTTGAAAATATTTTTCATACCGTTTGAGAAAAAAAGACTGCAGTCTTATTTGATACACAACCACTTATTCTCAATTTCGGCTCATTCCAAGAGCCTACTGAGGGATGGTCGCCAACAGAAATAACGTAGCTATAGCCGAAAAGTCATGACTTTATCTAACGACGGCCTATGAGTGCTCCAATCCTAATTTAGATTGATTTTAGTACCCAATTTAAACCAACTCATAGATCAATGCAGCATTCAAACTGAGTTCCACTAAAAATAAATAAAACTTTAGCTTTGGTTTATATTTTTTTTCATATTTTGCTTTTTGTTTTATTCTGATAACATCGTTAATTTGTTTTATAACTAAAACTGCACTCTTGATCCAATTCGGTACTTATCGAACCATATTTTAGTGCTTTTAGTTGTGGGCGAGCATGACTTTAATGAATACCGATTACTTTTTAATTTCGTTAAAATTATCTTTGAGCCATTAACTGATGCAGGCGATTTTTTTGCTTGCTAGTGAGACAATTGAAGAGTCGTCTGGATCTAAACAATTCGCGACGATTATGTAATGGCGGCCATAGGGACGTGTAGCTGAGGTGCCTAAAGTTAATTAAAGATGTGGATAAAATATAAGTCAAATATACTAAATTATATATTAAGTAAGAGCAGTGTGATGGCCCTGGATCACAAAGGTGAAAGCTTGATAACATAAGCTTGCCATAAGGATATAGTTTTTAATTTCACCAATTTATGTTATTAGAGCTTTCATAAAAAACTTGAACTAAAAACTATAAGACCTTTGAGTAATCTGAGAAATTAAACAGCGTCTGAAAGGCAATAGGTATCGTTCACATAGGATTCTGATGTACAGTCTGATATGGAAAACATATCTTTCAAACCAGTAGATAAGGAATTTTTAAAGCAAAAAAAAAACGACTGGACGGCCAAGCGTTTACAGCTATTAACTTAAGTAAATTTAACGACTTCTTTAACCATAAAACTAAAATTATTTACCTTTGCAAACTTACTACCTCATAGGCGGTCGGTTGAGCCTCAAGTAATAATGAAATTTCACGTTGAAATTGTTTTTCGTATTTGGTTATTGATTCTCTATAATTCATCAGGCTGTTAAACTTGCTGAAATACAAAATGAGATATACATATATATATATATATATATATAAATATGTATATTAGGGTGATTCAAAAAAAAATTTGTTTGTTTTGTTCGGTACTCGGAAAAATAGGTTTCTAGACATCTCTAAGAAAGCCTCTCCAAGCATGAGTTCTTAATTGTAACGGGAAGGTCCTCCTACATACAGTTTTATATTTTTTCTTATTATCAGATAGAAAAATGTATATCTCGCTTCCAACTACTTGTAAAAATATCTTGTTCCTTAGATTTTGTAGGAAATTGAATGCTCTACAAAAATGGTCTCACGATTTTTTCGTAAACCCAACCGTTTAAAAGATATTAACGGTTGAAGTTTGATTATTTTTGGAAAAAATTTTTATTTCTTATGAATTTTATAACTCAATGAAAAAAATCATTATGAATGATGAAACTCAATAGAACCTATTTTTCCGAGTACCAAACGAAAAAAAACAATTTTTTTTGAATCACCCTAATGTATATTGCTATAATACTCAGATTATAGCTAACGTGAAGAACTCCTTTGTAAAGCTTGGATCGCGGCTGGGCAAGTCTCTGGCATCCGCCTCTTCATAGTTACGTGGCTCGTCTACATTTATGTCGTCCATCAGTTGTTGAACAACTTCTGCTTGTTTCCTTCCGGGAGCTTCGGAAGTTGTGACAATTGAAGTCAAGAAAATGCTACTAGCTCTTGGTACAACATCGTCATCCGCAGCTTGATACGATACGCGTGGATTATCATCGTCTAAGGCTACACTCAAAACGGTTCTTCTACGCCCCGAAAGAGTTGAACGGCGAAGAGACATTTGCACTGATTTTGCTGATCCTAAAGCGCGTTAAAACTCAAACAAACAATTTTCCTTATAAAAATATAAAAAATGTTATAAAAATATTGTTGTAAAGAACGCGATAAAAGATCGACACATTTATAAAAGTAAATGTAATTTGACTGCTTTGACAATGAAGTAGCAAATAACACATGAACCCTATGTACAGGCAGTCATATAAGTAATGGTAAATCAAGAGTTTTATTAAATCTATTAAATGTAGTACAAGCAAATTTTTGAAAGAGGCATTAGAAGAAATGTTTTATATTCTCGCTTTATTTAATTATACCAGTTTTGTGCAATTTATACCAGTTGTTTGTTCGGCTCAATAATTCTACGATTACGAAATTGTCCTTAAACAGATGTGAATTTCCTACACTGCTACTTAACTTCCCATATTTCTATTGACTTATTGGCCTTTTTTTAAATACTATGTTGGGAATTTTGTAAAAGCATTTTAGGGCCTAGATTTTAAAGAGCTTGTATGGAATGATGCATCATGTTTACCACCTATGCTACCATCGATTTTGGGCACGAAGTTCCGTAATCGTGCAATCTCTGTGCTGAAGTTTCAAAGCGTCTTACGAATATCACGACATAATTCAATAGTCCCATTGTCCATACATTCATTATACAAACAACCTGCATCTATAAACATATAAAATAAAACTGGATCCAGCCTTTAGTCAGCCTTTGCGAAAAATAAATCGAAAACTTGTTTTATAGAACACACATACAAACAAATATATTTCTTGGCTAGATGATCCATTGGTTAACCGAACAACAGGTTTGTATAGATTTAAAAATCCGTTAAGCAATTTCTGTATAAATGTATATGAAATTGTTGTTGTAAGTCGCTTTAAGTGCAACCTTGACTATTGAAAATTGGTAGCAATAATCTGATTTAAACGTCGGCGTTGTTCGGATCGCAGGCGGAAGTAGTAGCGTTGTGTGTGGATAAGTTCAGCACGATTGTGCAGTGGCGGCCACAAGGTGGTAATGCATAAATGGCTATAAAGAATACATAAAATTAATATGAATAAAAATTTATAAGCGTCGACATATGCACCGATTGAAACGCGCCGCTTCGTAGGCCGTGTTCAGGTTATTCATTAACAGACTGATTTCACGTTGAAATTGCTCCTCATACTCCTTTTTAGTCTTATGATAGCGATCACGACACTTGAAGTGACTGCGGAAGATGCGAAGAAAATATAACAAAGCAATATATTTTCATTAAAAGTCAACTTTTTGAATGCACCCACTAAGGCACTGTAAATCTCCTATAGCTCGGATGCCGACTATCATCGCGCCAATCTTCTTTCTTCTTGCGATCCTTACAAATTTCTTCATACAACAACTCGAGTTCACGTTGCGAGAATGGCACATTTTCGCCATCGCCAGCCGGTGGTATTACTGAGCGGTTTATTTGTGAAGATTTGATCTCAACAGGTGCAGGTGGTTCTGTCATTTGTACAATTTTTATAATTTTTGTTTTTAATTATTATGTTTTTTTGTATTATTTTATAGTTTTATTTCATATTTTTATGATTATTAAATATTTGATTACTGTTTTTTTTGCTTATGTCGTTTTACAACTGTTCGATGTCTTTGTCTGACTCAATATGCTAGAGTACTGAGTTTTTTTTATTCGTAAGCGTTGCAGGTGACTGTAAACATAATTTATTGAATGTAAATGATTCTGCTTTTATTTTTTTAGCACAAATGAGTATTCCTTCGTTATCCATGCTTGGCCAATGCAGGCGAGTTCCATTTTCGACCATTCTTTGCAGCATTTGTCAACAACAACGTGCCAAATATTTTCTTCAGTGATTTCCGGCTTATATGCATAGACAAGCGACCTCACATAACCCCACAAAAATAGTCCAGTGGTGTTAAATCACTTGATCTTGAACGCCACACTATAGATCGACGACGCGGTATAATGTGCCCACCATAAGTTTTTTTTTAATAAATTGATTGTTTCTTTGGCTGTATCGTATGTACGATTCTAGTTGGAGCCAACTCCGCATGTCCATATCAATATCCTCCAGTTCAGGCACGAAAAAGTTACACATGGCTTTATAGACTTCCCCATGATGACATGGTACATCTGGCCCATGATTCCCTCTGACCATAAAGCACAGCGAAAAGTTACTCTTTTAGGATATGACGGCGTTTCAACAATGGCTTGGGACTATCATCTATACGCTCCATATTCGTTTTGGCTTATCAAACAATCAACCAAAAGTGAGCTTCATCGTTGAACAAAATTATTTGTGGAAATGGACATCAGTGGTCATCTCGTTTTTAGCCCTTTCACCGAACGTGCGATGGTCGCTCCTTTTCAATTATTGCACGAGTTGGATTATGTAAGCCCACAAAACAAAATCCTTGGCAAAATTTTTCATAAATTGGATGACTCCAATTGCTGCCTCTAATGGAGTAACGCGGGTCTTCTTTAATACTCTGCTCTACAGCAACAATACTCGTATTAATTTACTGAACCACTCCCATGCAACAGCATGCTGCATTGATGGTCCTATTAACGTTGCATGAACAAAGCCGCTATACAGTTGTGTACCTACACACTTTTATTCGAATAGGTTCAATATTTATAAATTATGTACGCTATATACATATACATATATACGAAATGAAATTTTTCTGCTTAATAATATTTTACCCACATGTAATCAATAAGCCATAAAAATATATAATGAGAAACTTAACCAATTAATTTGATTCAATTACCACTAACAAAGCATATAGTCGCCCTGCATTGTGATCCTTCGAGTTTTTCGACTGAGCAATTCCACCTGCAACGCCTGGTGGTTTTATATGTTAATATAAGCGTTTTTGTAAAATCACCGTATATACATTCCATAGTTACAAATAATGTATATTCACACAAACTCGCGTTATTTGAACATTCCATTATTGAAAGCAAAGAGCTCAGTGCTGCAAGTCGATATTACTCGTACAGGAATAATTGAACGAATTAAAACGTTGCATTTAAATGGATTAATTAAATATGGATGCCATTTTTATAATTTCGTTATCGATGATATGAGAACAGGTCTTAACTTTTAATGAAAAATTTTATTCCAAACACACTATACCGTTAATTTACCATAGGATGTGCAGCATAATAATATATAGTTTTATACGTGTTTTCATTTTTATAATGTATTTGGTTTATATTTCCACACAACTGTAATCCACTGTTTGTCTTTGATGCTCACTTGAGTTTTATTTGGTGCGCTTTCCATTACTTTTCTATAAATATTGGCGGCTGAGTGATTTCGCCACGAATAATTGCTTTTAGGTCGTCAACCACAAGAGAACAAACAGAGAGCCAAACCTGGATAACAGTATGCCAGTCACTTTCAACATCATCGTGATGACATCTTGACATCAGACCGGTAGGGAGTTTTTTTTTTGCAAAAATCGCAGATTGGTTCTCTAGCAACTATCCATCCATATCGATTTCCAACGACTGTTTCGTTTTCTGTTTAGGAATATGTAGCTTTTCAACCAAGTGCATCGGTCAATCTCAAAGTCATCAAATGTTAACTTACCTATGTAGAAGCGCTTGCTTTGGGTCTATAGAACACCCAAATTTGTTTGCCTTTACATATACTCTCCATTTTCTCTTAATCCTAAGAGTTGCTCAAATTTGACATCCATGCATAAGGATCTACTTAGAACTTAATTGAAGCGACGATACGGCACACACTTAGCTTGGGTTACTCCGCAAGAAGTCGTCAAAATCACGCCATTTCTCATGTATTGCGCTCTACAGCTACACCTTAGTCAAATACCATTCAGTTAAGGCAGCATCAATTAGCATAAGTGCATTAGTGGCAAGCAGGATGCATATTACAGCAACAAATGCAACACGATTGCCCAAGTGCCGAGCAATTTTGCCTCCGTCGTATACACAATACGAATGGGCGCTTAATAATGCAGCTACCGCTAAGCATGGCAGCTGTGCAACGTTTGTATGCAATCAATTAATTAGTTACCTAAGGACTGTATTGTTGCGCCGAAGGGCAGCTTGGTGGCATAACAATCAACACTTCACACTCTGTGCTGAATTGCTAGGTTTACATTTGGGTAAGCGATGTGGGTAAGGCAAGTCCTATTTATAAATGGATGTGGGCATGCACGTCTGCCAGCTTATATGGACGCGGGCGTATGTGGCATAGCAATTTGTTATTTATCTTAACGGTTGCATACGGTTTCCCACTTAGACGAAAAGTACGATTACCTTCTTAATTTAATGTCCAAACTGGGTTTTCAAATAATTACTTTCTTTATTGAAGACAATTATCACTTCAGTTGGGCTCTTCCTTTAGTCTTCGTCACAGTATTGTTTTATTCTTTATTACAGATTAATTTGTGTATTTGAAAAGAAATGTTTCTTTCCTATGTCCGTATCATCGAGCCACCAATACTTCTACAAAACATATTGGGTAGTCGAAAAAGTATTTTCTTTTCTTTAAGACTACCTTTACACTTCATTATATTCGTGATTGCGTGCTTCAACATTAAAAATCTAGTGATAATTTTTTGGTTTAATCACAGCAATCGTAAGGGCATCTTTCGGAAGAAACTGCGTAAGGCTAAGTGTGAAAATCAACACCACTTTACAAACCTTTCGGAAAAATAAAACGAGATTTTACATCAAGCAAGCAGGTAAGTGCCAAACTGGAACGCAAGCTTCTCAATCGGCGGTCCATGTGTTGATCAACTGCATGGACCCTTTGGTAACACTGTTTAACAAAATAATAACATTTTATAAATTATTGTAACGGGAGAATATACGCATACACAAATATATTCTACTTTTTTCTATTGTATTCAAAGAAAAAGCTTCTCCAAAAATTTCTCAATTATTAACTCTGCTGCAAAAAAAAATTGAAGTGTTTGAAATGAAATTACAAAGTTTTTTTGGTTATTTGAACCGTTGGTTTCTCAGCAACTTTTCGGTGTTACACAGTGTTCCGTACACACATTTGTTGTGAAAATTACCGCAAAGCTTTTGGATGTGCACTCAGCATTTGAAACGAAAACAAATCTAAAGAGCTTCCTACCTACCGACCGTTAGTCTACCCTTACCTGCCAGTTTTGCTTATTTGCGCTCAAACAAACGTTGTGGCGACAAATTCACGATAAATAGCAACAAAAAATATTTATGTGCTCATACACAGCATCTGAATAGGAAACTGTAGCAAAGTCTTAGGAACATGATGCATTCAGTAAATGTTCTAGGGATTTCATTCACTAAATATTTAAGGTTAGGCTAAGATATTGTAAAATAACTTCTTTAAGTATGCAAAATTTATTTGAAAAAACACCGTGTTGTTGTAAAACCTTACCGTATAAGGGCTACAAATTTTTAAAACGGCTTCTACTGCATTTTTCTTTAAATGTCACAATTTTTGCAGAATGTAGCTTCTTTCAACAACTGATATCTCGATGTTTTCAATATACGTTTCCACACTGAATCACTTACCTCATCCACCAGCTTAGATTTTAAGAAGCTACAACTTTCTCGCAGGGCTCTAGCCAAGTGCCATTACAATTCACACACATACATACCAGTATGTGCATCGACTTCAAGTACATAAACTCACTTACATATCAACGCACAAAAGCCACACAAAAGCCGCCCAAAAGTTGTTGCCTACCTTCATTTCCTCGAGAATACGAGTTTTTCGATTTCCTTTTATATTAGTTTAACATGGGTGCAAGCCTTGATTTGCACCCACTTATTTTTTCCATTTCGCTTGCCCCTTGCTTCTTCGCTTGCACTGACTACGTTGCTGTCTGTTGATCTCCACTGTGTTGTTTATTGTTTATGCCGTTGTCAATCGCTCACAATTTGTGATGATTTGTATGCACTTAATCCAATTGCCACAAAACAATGCCGACTTCACAAACATTTGCTTGTGTGTGGACCCTTTGGTATATATGTAGGTATACAATAATTGCATATAAATATATATAATCTTTATAGATGAATGTATGCATAAATTCTTTTGGTTTTGTAATAAGACTTACAATACTTACTTACATACTCTGCTGTATTTCAGCTACCACTTGTGTAGAGAGTGAGAACTTTGAGGTAGTTAATTTCAACGTAAGTACATACATACATAAGTGTTTGGAGAATTTAATGCACTTATAAATTTAAAAACAAATCAATGATTTAAAAGTAATAGTCGGCCGCATTGCCAAATGTGTGGATGCCATGCTATAATTCTTTGATTCCTAGGTAGTGTTAGAAAAATACAGAAAAATATCTTAATGAAATTTCAAAGATGCGTGTCTTATTGTCTGAAAAAGTTAGAAGCTTTTAGTCATACTTGTCAGAAGGAGAGTTTCAATTCGAATCACCCACTCATAGTCGTTTTATAACGTTTTCTTATTATGGTAATGGAAATATATAACTTTTCTGCGACTTTGTTCCTATAAGTGTCGATAGTGATGTGATTAGGTCGATTTGCAACACCTTTTTATCAAACCCAGCGTGAATGGCGTTAAAAGCTTCAAAGCTGGACTTTCAGTTTGAGCACACTTTGTGGATAATTTGTCATACGAAAAAGTCAGTACGAAGTTTCAAAGCATCGAACCAGGTATTATCAATAATAATAACTGCAAGAAAACATTGCCTACCAAATTTCCACAAAATTTTAATAAATCTGTATTTTTTGCACGAAATCGTAATAACGATAAAAATAAATAATAAATCTAGTTGTCTCGTATTCAAAATCAAATTGAAGTATGTTACTGAAACTATTTGGTATTTTAAGTCCAGTAATATTTTTTACCAGCAATTCCACTAATTTTAAATTCAACTTGCTGCTATTCACTTTGATTCTAAATACATATTGTACATATGTATGTATGTTTGCCTTCTCGTAAATAACAATACACACAATCATTTTGTTAGACTTGCAAAGCGCTGATGCGGTTTAGCACACGCATTTAACTAATTAAATTCAAGTGTTTGTCATTTTGATTTTCAACTTCGCGTTAATGCTAATTATAAGTGTAAACACTCAGGGGAGAGAGTGGTGGTGAGCCATGCCGCTACCTATGCTTATGAAGCGAACTCCTGCAACAGATATGAGGCCATTGCCGCACACACAGAGACCCACACAGGTGCGCAAACTAAATCAACGGCACTAAGTGAATTTGTTAGTAATTGTAGTTAACGGTAATTCCCAATTCTCGAAACAATATTTTAATTAATTACCCAACATTACCATTTATACGCTGTAACAATTGCAGACGACACACGCAAGTGCCGGGTTAAACACAAACACACACACAAACGGCACTCGACACACGGAGTTGAAATCGCTTCCCTGCAAAAAGTTGTGCGTCTAATCTTGAAAGGGCGTGCACGCGGATTGCTCTCTGTAGAGTAGAATAGAGAACACATCTCTTTAGGATAAATTTAGCTATTACTTAGTCGCTTTTGGGAGCGTCTAGCTTAGGGGTATAGTTGCTGATAAATTAGTTGAATCTTTGTTAACATTTCTATTTCAAAACTACACACCGGAATTTAAGATTTCGTACGATTTTTAAGGTTAGTCTCTTTTAGTAAGCTCTCAGGTATTCAGAGTACAACTAGTCGCTTCATTCATAAAAAATGTCCAAAAAGTCTTTAGACAAATGCTCCTTTGCGACTAATCGCGGACTCATCGTGGACTTGCCGCATTTTTTGCAGTAAACTCTTGGTATATACACTCGCAGCAGCATACTTTTCTAAATTAGTGTTAATTGTGGCTTGTATTATGTGTAGTGCAATTGTAATGGTGCGCCTCGTAGTCTCTTGCAAATCGTTCGTCGTCCAATCGACACGACGCCCAAAAGCATTTCACTTTCTTTTCCAAGTTGCTCATTTAACACTGGCACTGCAGCTATGTGAGAGTAAATTGTAATAATGTGGACGCGCAACTTGAATAACCTTAATTAATGCGTTGACGAAACGCTTGCATCGCTCGCTGCGCTCCAACAGGCTTGCATCTGAATTGTGCCCCGCAGCACTCGGTTTGCAGCGGTCGCCATTATTCGCCTTTACAATTTTCATTTTTATATTAATTCTCAATACTTGTTTTTCTTTGTCGCGCCATTTTCGAAACTTCACCGTCGCTGAATATATCCCCCAGATTCTTTGTCGCTTTCATTCTGCCCGTTCGTTTGTTCTTCGTGCCTGCATTGCGGTGTTCGTCGCACAATAGCAAGCTCGCCACTTGCATAGCAATTACAATTAAAAACTTTTTCAATTCTTCGCAGAGAAATGTTCGTAAACAAAGAAAAGTTTTTAAATAACGGAAAATTTCTACAAATCTCAAATGATGGTTATATACTCGTAGCCATTTGTTGCGCATTTATTAGTTGTACTTGTATATATTTGTTGTAATTAACTGACTTTGAAAATTAGTTGCTTTAAGAACATATTATAAATCAAAGTTAGTTATTACAGTTAAGACGAAACATATATTTGAATGTTTGACCAAACAAATTTTTGTAAAAAAAATTCTCAGATAACATTTGATCTGATTTTTACCAATATCATAAAGAATGCAGTGAAGATCAGAATCATCTTAACTGAGTTCTTTAGTCGGCAACAGAAGAGCATTTGAGTCAAGAAAGGTCATAACTCCAAATAAATGTTTTAATTTTTTTATTGAAAATTCATAATATTGCAAAAAATCCTAGTGCTTCCTTTTTTTGGAACATTAAATTATAATTCACAGTGTTAATTTATGAAAGTCGCGAAACCTTCTTCAAATCACAAATATGCGAGTCACCTATCTGTAGATTTAATTTCTTAAATCCAACCCCTATCAATCGTAAGGAAATATATAGCTAAAATTATGAATTACTACTTTCAATACAAAATCACAACGTAAGTTTCTCGCTTACAACAAAAAAAGTAATATTAGGTTGTCAAATATTTCCCTTCGCTTTTTTTCAATGCTTTATAAAAAGTGTAACAGTGATCGGACTTAGTTGAAATATGCGCCGCTTCGTTCGATAATCTGTTTCCATCTAGACAGCAACTTCATAATACGCCTCTCGTAGAAGCCGCCCTCCTTATTTCAGAAGAACTCGGATAGCCACTTTTCACAAGCCTCTTTTGAGTTCAACTTTACACCAACAAGGGCGTTCGCCATGGACAGGAATAGGTGGTAATCACTTAGGGCTATGTCCGGGCTATATGGTGAATGCGATAAAACCTCCCATCCGAGCTCCCCTGCTTCAAGCGGTCCAGTTGTTCGCAGTAGATGGTAGAATTAAGCGTCTGGCCACATGGGAGCAGCTCATAATAGGTGATTGCCTTCCAATCCCAGCAAACATACAGCAAAACCTGGCCGTCAATTCCGGCTTGGCCACTGTTTGGGACGATTCACCGGCCTTCGACCACAACCGTTTTCGCTTGATATTGTCGTATGCGATCCATTTTCGTCGCCAGTCACCATCCGTTTTAAAAATGGGTCGAGTTCGTTCCGTTTCAGCAGAATTTCGCAGGCGTTGAATCGGTTCAGAACATCAAGCTTTTTTGTGTATCCCGCCTTCAGCAGATGGTTTAAAATGGTTTGGTGACTAACTCCCATCTTCTGGGCGATGTCACGAGATACCACATGCCGGTCTAACTCAATTTTTTTTATGATTTGATCTGTATTCGTCGTCTATCTCTTCCACCGGCTAGCTTAACCATGGTGTCGTTTGAAATGATAGAGTACCATACTCTAAAACACCATTAATCTCAAGGAACGTTTCTCTAGCGGATTTGCCTTTAACGATGGAAAACTTTAAAATAGCGCGAATTTCGGCGTTAGTGAACTTCATGTTTACAAGTCCATGACTGTTGAACGCAATATTCAAACTAATCATGCACAGCGTCGTTTTTTAGGTTATGCCATGACTTTTCAAAGATATATAGTATTGTCAGTTAGGAGATCGGTAGCGCTTTATACATAGCCGCGAAATTCAAAAGACAAAAAGGCGGAAGGCAGATATTTGACAACCTAATATATTATAACTATAAAGAAACTGGACAAAAACTTATAAAAAACTGTTTATGCATCTCCGAGCACATTTGCAAAGCTTTTGTAAGTATTTAATGTGGCTATTAGTTTTACTGTTATCTGCATGTATGATATGAAAATGATCAGCACAAAGAGTAGAAGTTAGTAAAGCCCATGTGATGTTAACAGCCACACCAAAGGAGATTTGCATAAATTTTGCAACGCAGTCGCGAACAGAACCATTATCTGTGCATTCGCTATTTCATGTTTTTGTATTTGTATACATACAGTTTCGTATATGAAAATACACAGTTTTGTATGAATAAGTCGATGGCCATGTACTGTAATCACTAACAACACCGGCTGGTCGCTAATCATTTGGTCCTGCAATGTGGATGGAAATTTGTGTATTTTACTCCTCTGAGTTCCGAGCCTAGTAATACATATACATATTTGTTATGCATATACATAGCATGTACGTGCTTCGCTTTAAATAAAGGGTACTTTTGCAGGAGTATATCTTTAATTTGAAATTAAATTCAGATTAATAAAAGAAACGGCAAATACTTTGGCTCTTTATGCAAGAAAAGAGGAAACTTCGCGTGTTTTCAAAGACCACCATGTCGGTCTAAATTTTCCACTACTTTCTTTAGTAGTGCCAATGTTATCTCGCCGGACAATAGATTAACGAATACTAATTTCCAAATAATCAGTTTTAAATCATTATCAGGTTGGATTACTCCTAAACAAGGTAGTCCTACAGAGTCAAATAAGATGATGTATGTACATATAAAGCTTTATACGTATAAGGTTCAGTCGGTAAAAGGTCGTTCCAAAACTTTCCTTCTACGTTTTCCTTATCTAAACTACGTCAGACTGTAACTTTTTCTGTATGAAAATGAGACTAAAAAATATCATAAGACTATGTACATATCTCTAATACATTTTAATAGGCAGTTCTTCCTTATTTATATACTCCGAACTCTGATCTGACTTTAAAATGCAAGTATATAGGAAAATGTAGCAAATTCTCACGATTCAAAACATTGTGCCTTTGGAAGTCTAATTTATTATAATAAAAAAGTGAAACACAGTTCATAAATTTGACAGCTGGTTCGACAGATATCTTTGCAGTAAAGTGTTTTCCTTCAAAAAAGTACCCTCTATATAGAAGCTATAATATTTCCGGTTCTTATGGGCAATAAAACTTTTGTAATTTGCTACCTGTTACTATGTAATATTGGTTATTTTAGCATTTCGATTACTGCGCGCTCTATTCGAAGGAGATAATGACTACAATTTCCCAAAAGCATTACCACTTCATGGAATGAAATGCATTTCGAATGCAAATTGTTAAGCTGCTGAGCTACAAGTGCAGCATACCAAAATATAAACATGAATCCGAAGTTTACTAAGTGAACTGAGTATTCAATGCGGGCATTGACTGCAATTGCTGATAAAATAATGGCAATATACATACATACATATATTGTTCATAAGGGCAAAGTAATCATAATTTTTGAAAACCCAAAATAATAGAATTTAATATCTTGTATGGTAATTATTTCTATCGTCATACCCTCTGTGTATATAAAGCAAGCCTCGCTGCGGCTTTCAAACGCGAACTAAGTGCGTTTTCGCGACCTGAATTCTATGTAGCCAGAACAAAGCCTGCTTTATATCCTAAGAAACGCTCTTAACTTAAAAGCACTTCGGAAATAAACTTAAACGGAATATTGAAAGTGTTAACAAACTTACTTCAGAATCTGGATTCTAACAACTCTTATTAGATTAGAGGTTTCAAATTACTATTATGAGAGAAATTGAATTTATTGAATTTATTTAGTAGTAAGAGCTATGAAATAAGACGAAAAAGTAGCTAGCTAGCACTAACAATATAAATTATTACAAACAAATGATTTAAAATGCTCTACACTCATAAGCTCTCGAGCGATATCAGAGAAG
The DNA here is from genome assembly GCF_016617805.1 of Bactrocera tryoni. Classification (NCBI taxonomy): domain Eukaryota; kingdom Metazoa; phylum Arthropoda; class Insecta; order Diptera; family Tephritidae; genus Bactrocera; species Bactrocera tryoni. The sequence continues at coordinate 2,887,783 of NC_052499.1, forward strand.
AGAAACGTATAAATCTCTCCTGTAAAGCGAAAATCTATTTCCCCATAATTTTGAGCTTAGAGATTTTACAATGTACTAGACTTTACAAATAAATACACTCTATAAGTAATCATACTTTTAAACTCTTCTTTTAAGTTTTTAAAATACAGATGCACATACAAAGAACATATAAAAACGGCTGCAGTGAGTGATGCAACATTTGAGCAGACGATACAAATTCTACATTGAATCATTTAGTTTGCAACAAGCTAAGCCAAGCTAACCCAATACAAATTGGCGAGAATGTTGCAAAATGCGGTGAGATTTGAAATATGTGAGAGCAAATTTGTTCATACATACATCCCTCATGGAAAACTCTCGAATGTAACTAGGCAATAGCAAAATAAGTTCTCACATGCTTTTGGAACTCACTCTAGAGTCTATAAATGTAGTATTGTTGTATTAACTATTCTAATAAAAAGTGTTATTTAATTTTTTTTTAGTTCTTACCGCATTTCAAAAACTTCTTTTAAATGCTTTAAGATACCATTCCGAGAAATAAAGTGACGCATCCTATGAACTTTTTTAAACTAAGGTTAAAAAAGGATTTTTGTGATTTTGTTGTGGTGGGATAATCTAAACCCTAGAGCTTCTGCGCAATCCATTATTGTTTCCCCAAATTCGGTAATTTTTTGTAAATTTATATCTCGTAAAATATTGGTTTTATACGCTCAGATAGCTTAAGCATTTCGAATATATCAACAAAATACCGAATAAATACCGTAAAAAAATAATATGTGCCTTTTATAGTTTCCTTATTTTACCCTAAAAACCACAATTTAGTTCGGAAAGTGAAATTTCTTCCCCAGCGCAGTCTTTCCTATGGGGTGTCCACGAACGTGTGGTGCGGCATTTGATAAACAGAGTTGTATGCAAACGAAATTCCTGGCGCGAGCAACACAAAAGACAAACACCCACACACACAAACTGGAATTTGAATGGCCCTCGATATTTCACTGCTATTGTATACACTATTTTAGCCGCAACATGTTACCACTAGCTTAGCTTGTTATCGGCAGCACACCTGTGTCGCGATACAAAAATATTTACTTTAGACGCTTTTGCTAATTTATTTTTTATACGTGCATTTTGCCGGTAAATGCAAGTTTATTTTACTGCCTCTGAGTATCGAGGGCATTGTGCTGGATTCGTATTTTTAAGCGATATAACGAATTTTTCAAACATTTTCGCTAGCACGCTGTGGGGCTGTTTAAATGTTAATAATTTAAATAATTTGCTATGACAATACTATTAAAATAATATGATAACCGGATTTATTTATATTAAAAAATGGTAGCTATGCCGCGAGGCACTGCATGCACGCCGGAAGGGAATCGTTAAAAATAATGTACAGTGATGATACTCATAGGTGTTGGAATGCACCGGGTAATAAAATGCAATGCTATGATTTTTCGTCGCTCAGATTTGTTGACTCTTTAATATAAGCAATGCCTAAAGTAGTGAGTAATTGCGATAACTGGGTATGAAAAACATTAGAAATAAGGCAATCACCATCTAAAATACAAACTTTTGAAAGAGAAATCCGCAGGTTGGTATTTAAATTTTTTATTATAAAAAGTAACCGAATACTTCTCAATTCAGTCAAAAATGTCAGTTTAGATTACTTTCAATACAACAGAAAATTCTTATTAAAATAAACTTAAGACCACAGCTGAATGGTCTTATTATATTTCACCGGGGATTCACCGGATTTTAACTCGTCTCGTCATATTGATCATTCATATATATTGAACGCTTTATCGTACAACCGTGAGGTGAACAAAACAAGGTAAGTATTCTTTATAATCAAATCTGTTGCAAGCGTATAAAAATTACACGTCATGACATATTAAAAATGATCGAAAAGACACAACATATCATCCTTATTGGAAAACCCGGTGTTGCATCACTATCACAGTCATTCATCACCGTCAATTGAAGCGCGTGTGCAGCTGCAACAAAACATCAAAACGCGCAGATCCACTAAATTATAGGTATCAAGCAAGCGGCAGCATTAAGCCGTTAAGAGCTGCTGCAGTTACAATCGCTGACAATAATTTGCAGTTGCTGCACAGCGTACATATCCACATTGCACAAGTCGTTCTAAGAGTTCAATAGAACTCCATAAGCGAGAATAAGTTACCATATTTTCGTTATCGGCTTCGCAAATGTGGAAACTACTATGGAAATGGTCCTTTACACAACATTTCAATTCAATTATATTTATAGTGTGCATCAAAAGCTACTATTACTTATTTAAAGGGTGTTTTTATAGAGATCTGGTTTTGAAGAAAAATTAAAATGAATTTAGTTTAATGCTATGACCAAGAATTAAATTCTATTGTAAAGATGAAGGTTGGCCATAACGTTTTAAAAAGGATTTCAGACAAGTGACCGCCGCGGCTGTTCCGAACAAATTCCAGCCGAGAGGCGTAATTTTCAACCACACAGAACAGTGACTTTTTAGTATCTAAAGGCGCCTCAACAATGTCTTGGGATTATTATCACTCCAAGCCCGATAATTTTGTTTATTAACCTACCCATCAACCAAACGTGATATCGGTGGTCATCTCGTTTTCAGGCGATGCCGAATGGACTGACGCGGGTCTTCCTTGATACTCTGCTTCACAGCATGCAGCGCTCGAACCGAACCATTAATTTAGGAATTAGTTTTGGAAAGTTGTTCCGGAGTAAATCTGCTCATCATAAAATGACAAACCAAACAGAGTACGAATCAAGTAACAGATTTCAAAGAGATTAACTTCGAAAAAGGTATTGTCCAGTGAAAACCACACTTCTAGAGCAACACACCCGTTATAAGTATGTATATATAGTATATTCATTTATGTGTGCACATATGCTCATTCCAATAGATTTTATGATTTTCTCATCAATTCAGTACAGCCATGTGCAACAATTGCTTTGACTGTGTGCACGTCTATATTGCAAATGAATATTGCATATTGTGTGCTCTAAGCTGACAGCCAATAAAAGCCATTTTACTTTGGTACATGGTATTAGTATAGCCCAATATTTGCATTTGGCAAACTACATTTGGAATTCCTTTTATATTGGTCTATTAGCTCGACTTTCATTGTGCTCATGTAAAAGTGAGTGAAATTTTAAGCGAAATGTATGAATATATTTGTTAGTTGGAAGAATGTTTAATATTTTACATATGTACATGGTGTGCATTGATCAAATTTTTAAGGCTCGGTATCAAAAATATTTCTTGAAAGTTATTCAAAACTAGGAAATCTGGCCTCCGGCTTTTTTTGTTAGGTCGTCGTTTTTGTTAGCTACTTTGTCCAGGTCTGCCGATAGATGAAGATGCATGCGGTCTTAATATATTAGGTAATTTAGCTCTGCTTGCACTTTTGAACCTCTTTGGATTAATTTTGAATATCTTCCATTTCGATGTATATACTTGAAAACCAGTTATTTGGCATCTAGACTCATGTAACTAGACCCAGAATGTCCTCGTTCATGTATCCTTTCGATCCATCGTGCACCATTGAATGATGTTCTCTAGTATATGCAATGAATTATTGATTATATATTACAATAATTACAATTATATTTATTTCATTGGCTCAGAGCGAATCTCTTGGTGAAACTAGTGCACTTCATGATAAAATCTTTGAATGATATTTTTCCACCGATACTATTTTAAGTTGTGATCAGCTTACCTTTGCTCTTCATTTTAGAAAGAACGATTGCAACTAAACGGCTTGGACTAAACATTTTTGTAGCTTGAACGTACTCTTTGGAAAGAACAAAAAACCTACTAACATAGTTTTTATAAGAAAATAGTTCTCGAAACGCATAGATAGGACCTAAAATTATATCACCAAAACTGCATAAAAGTACCTTTGGTTCTGGTTGATGCTATTGCGAGTCAAACAGAGCCAAGTGAGCTATGACGATAAAGGCTGAACGGTTTAGTCAAATATGTACATAAGTGTACAAAAATAGTAAAAGCCTTAATATTTTATTTTATTTATTTATATTTATAAAAGCTTATACAATGTTAATAACATATGTACAACCTAAAACATGCAGCACTAGCTTCAGAGGTTATCGGCTGAAGCCTTAATATATAAATACATTATATACATATATAAACGAACTTCAGATGCGAACCAAGCCTTCGCAGCTCCCCGATACCGTAGAATATTTGTAGGTTAAAGTCCAATTTCTCTATACTGCTCCACTTAATTACCTGTTGTCATATTTTAATAATTATGTAATACTACGGTAAGCTCTCATACGTTTTGATTTGAGTCCATAATTGCCAACTGTTTAAAAATTGTTAGGTCAACCAACCGTTAGCAATTATCTTGTATTATTATTGCTCTCTAGTGAATGCACTCTCATAAATTATACAAAGGCATTAACCACATTATTTCCGATATGGCCGGCACAAATAGATACAAATGTAAATGGAAGCACAAAGCCAGAACAAAGCATATGTATTAACACACACAAAAGCACTCATCTAAATATTGTCATTTATAGTGTTGTGCAAAAGCATAGCACACACTCCATACATATTTTCAGTATTTTGCAATACGTTTTTAAATAAGTTGAGATCCATATTTGTATACGTACAAAACATTGTTAATAATTTTAAATTCTTACTTTATTCTTCAAAATCTATGTCATGCCCCTTGGCCCTTATACACTTCTACTAATCTTCGAATTAGTTGTTAAAGTCTATTTCCGCAATAATCTTCCAATCGCATAGCGATTCATGTTTAATGTCTTCAATTGACTCAAAACGGTTTCCCAGGTGCGCTGGTTTGAGTTTGCTGATTTGCCAGAAGTCACACAGAGCTAAATCTTACGACATTGTTTGAAAATTTCGCGAAAAACTCACGAATAATCAATGCAGTATGTGACGGTGAATTATCGAGGTGCAAAAACCAAAAGTTGTCGGACCATATATCGGCCTCGGTTTACTCAAAGCTTCGCGCAAATGATGCATAAACCTCATGTACTCGTCCTTGTTGACAAATTGGCCAATCGGAAGGGATCCGGAGTGCACCACACCACGATAAACGAAGAAAACTGTGAACATAACCTTGATTGCCACGGTATTCGGCCGATTGATCGTCTGTTTTCGGGTCGCAAGCATAGATCCAAGACTCATCATTGTTATTATACGTTTCATATCATCTTAGTAGTCGGAAAGCATTGTTTCGCAGACGTTAATGCGACGCTGTTTTTCGAAAAAATTTAATGATTTTGGAACCAAATCCAGAGACGAGAACTTTTCACTTGAAATATATGAGTTTGCACGGTTACCTCGGTTATACTTGCTTAGGTTCCCTCAGAAAAGGTGCCAAGACTTTGTTCACTTAGTTTACTTAGAGTATACCAAAAATTGATGCAAGTAAGGTACCGAACGTTCAAACTCATTGCCAATTTTTCGCACATAAGGTATGAGTATAGAAACATAGAACATTGTAGCAAACCAAAAATACATATATAGAATAAGCATTGTTCAATTTAATTTAAACAATTGTAATATGTATTATTTATTGCTGCACATACATTTGCATATAAAGTTACAGACTAACTCAGCAAACTTCATTTAAACATGAATGGTTTCCCCAAATGAGCAAAAAACCTATATTAGTGAAGAAACGGTTAATTTAAGCTTCGGATATGCTGTCATCATACAAAACTTGCATAAAACTATAGTGACATCGAAATAAAGCTGCGATTTGCCACTGGACAGAGCCTTCTTTGTGCGGGCTATTTAGATAACAAATACAACAATTACAAAACCCGCTTACTGCCCTCATTTGGCATCAAATTTATTACACACAAACATATTTGAAAAAAGAAACATGTTCATTCGCAAAAATAAACGCTATCGTTACCATAGTTACCATTTACTAAATTCATGTTTGAGCATAAAGCTAATAATTTTGTTAGTCATAACACAATTTGATTACCACATTGATACAAATGTACTTACATATGTATATACATAATTATATTATGTGAACAAATATTTACACTTGTTCATGCACATTGTTTGTGTAGATATTATTTATTAATAATAAAGGTAATTAGGTAAATATCTGCTAGTTACCTTGTATAATTCATCGGCCGGTGTAATAGAGAAATAGATGAATTTATGCAAGTCACCTTCAACGTCCTTTAAATAAATAAATTGTTGAGGCAAGCACAGTCGAAGAATTAAATACATTGTAATAGAGATATGCAAATAGTATTGTGAAGATTTTCATGAGATTTTCCCGGTTTTAGAGTCAAAGTCTTGGGCTAATGTTATTACTAACAGCGATACAATTAGTAAAATGAATTTTCTAACATCTCAAAACGTACATTAATTGTTTCCGATTCGTTAAGTCTTTGAGTAGCAAAGCGTACTAATAACTGGTATAAATAAACTCGCATAACTAAATGCATTCAGAAAAGGTAAACGTTTTACTGCTGAGTAAAACTATAACTTATATTGAATTAAAATACATAACCCAATTAAGATTTTTAATAATATCACAGTTCTCAAACATGACGAGAAGAAAATTTACGAATCGAACGAAAGACTGGTATACAATACAAAAATGGTTTAATAAAAGAGAGACAGAGCGGGAAACAGTTATGCTATTTCAATGATCCAATGATATTATAAGGTTTGCTCAAATAAACTGGAGAAGTTTTCACATGATTTCACATGTAAAATTCTATACAAGACTTGCTAGAACTAACGAGCAGAGAAGTGGTCAAACGAGGTGGCAACTGGTGTACAAATAATTTAGAGGAATGCTGCTAAGTTGACAGTACTTGGCCAGATATAAATTTGCGTCCATTAACCTATGCGATTTGCAATAGAAAGGTTTCTAGTATATATGTAGTATAGGAACTTCCAGTGCAAGAATTTATTGACAAAATTTTGAATATTAGTACACATACATACTATATATGTTTATTTCTATCAATATAAGTCAAACTTTTCAAAATACAATTAAATAATATTTTTAACAAAGCAGCTTTTCATTTTCTAAAGTTGTACCTAGACTTGCAAGCTGAGGGCCAAATGCGTGAAATGAATTGAAATGAATGTACTGCTTTTGTATGAGCCATCAATTTCATGAGAAATGCCATAAAAGCACTTCTGGTGATGCAAGAGGATGACCAATTGCGAAGATGATCAAATTTGTCTTTCCTTTGTGCTTATGTATGTACATATATAAAAATATGTTTGAATATAAAATCAAATATTTTTATTAAAATACAGCTTGACTTCATGGTAGTAGCTAGCTGGCAAAACTAATCGACTACTATGAGTATACACACATACATACTGTGTGTATTTCTATTTTAAGGAATCAATAGCTGGAGGTAAGCAAACTATACTCGCATATCGGTTGCAAAGTAAAGCAATACAGATTTCGCTTGCAGAAAACATCTATAAGGCAAACAAATGCAACTGCAGGAAATTTATCAGCATTTAAGAAAAAGTAAACGCACACACACACATTAAAGGGCTCACAACCATAGGTGCGGTTTATAAGTGTGCTGAAATCGATACCAAACTTGTATGCATGTGAGCGTGTGCGAAGCAAATGAAAACGAAAACTTTAGACAAAATTGAAGCAGCGAAAACAAAAATAAACAAAATCTTATATAGTGAAGGGCGACGACGAGATGCGACCGATCGCATGAGGTGTTAACAGTGGTTTGATTGCATGCTGTGTGATAATTTAGTCCACCGGAAATGACAGCAAAGGCAAAAGCCAAGCGCAAAAAAGCAATCGATGAAATGAGAAAATCCCGTGAAAAAACTGAAACAATACGGTATAATCAGATGAAATAAAAATAAATAATTGAAATGCGCTCAGAGAAAGTGCAACTTTTTAAATTCATTGCTTAATTGAATAGAAAATTGCTTTCGCATGTAATCATGAAATTTATTTTAGAAAAAAGGAATTGCATAAAAAAACCGCACTTACTTTTTATTTTCGTTTAATTATTTGCCATAGAATGTGGATACATAAAAAGCAAAAATGAGATTCCAGAAAGGCTCAATAATTCAATAATAATCTTTAAACGCCTCTGCAGTCCATTACTAAAGGGATTATGCGACTCTGGAGCGTAGATAAATGATCTAATCGAGTTTTTTCCAGAGCAAAAATAATGACAAAATAAAAGAGGCGACTTAAAAAGAAGAAGAATCTCTATCTATCGCTTTTTCAAAAAGTAGTAGACATTTGAAGTTAAATTCTTGTTGCTGAAAATGTACTTATAGCAGATAAAATATGAAAAACAAAAAAATTTTGGACTTTTCTGTATTTATTTTCGAGTAATTCAGTGAACAACAACAGCACGAGTCATTTTATGAGCCCCCAAAGACCACTTCAAGCATTTTTCCAGCTTAAAACACCAAAGGTCGCATAAAAATTTAATTAACGCACTGCTAATTAACTAAAAACTAAGTGTTTATAAATATACGCGCTTAAATATTTACTTTAAAATGTAAAATGTTGCTTCTCACAGCCAGTAACGCATGCCGTCACGTGCCTTCTCCGCCAACACCGCATTCCAATTAACTGCAGTCTACTTCCTTTGCTAAAAGCAAGACAACAACTTCAAAAGATTATCAGGCGTTTCTTCGTTTTTCCTTGAATTTCTTACCCTCACCGGTGTTGATTAAATATATGCGCAGTTGCTTGCTCATGCAACATGGTGCATAATCCTTTATTAGTGCGGTTGCCTCATGAGAATGGCAGTGTTTTAAATGCAACTGGAAATGTTGATGCAATGACAACTGATGAGCAGGCTTGGAAAAATGCAAATGCGTACAAAACCAACGAGAAAGTATAAAAAACAAATACACTTTCATGCTTTTAACCGCCCGTTAGTCGTACTCTTTATATGTACTATGCTTCCGTTTTAAGTATTTTCAATTTGTTGCGTATACGCCTCCCCTTTCTGCGAACGTGTGTATGTTCTAGCATATAGACTTGTGCATTTTCTGTAGGAAGCTTCCGATGTGCTCGTTGCATTCTTTTCTGTGAACGAAAAAATTACTCACAGTATCTTCCGTTAATCAAAATCACGGTTTGTTTTTTACTCTCAGAAAAATATGAAACGATGGTATTATTTTGGAAATATTAAAAAGTCGTTAGACTGTTTCATGGTTTCAGTTAAGCTTTTAAAACTTTTCATGGTAAGAGGTGAACTTTAAGTTCGGTTGTAATACAAAAAGCTCCTTACAAGAACTTTGTTTGTTGTCAGTTTGTATGGCAGCTAGACGCCCCCTACGGATCACTACGATCTCAACAATTTCTGTAGAGGTTGAACCGTTGCCTTGTACAATAATCCATGCCAAATTTCGTGAAAATATTTCACCAAACAACAAAGCTTTCCATGCTAGCTCTTGATTCCGATTGTTCAGTTTTTATAGTAGCAATATGCTATAGTATTTCTATATAGACGGTTCTTATAAATGAGAAACTTCTCAGAGAGAAAAGAAGTGGGAAAATTTTCAGATCAATATTTCAAAACCTTACGTACATGGCTCACTCGACTTAGCCGTCACACTGCGCATTTATAAACATAGTTTACAGGGTCTCTAGATTTTCGTTTTGAGTGTTATACACATCGTGCCAAACTTAATATATCAAGTTCAAAGTTTAATGATGCTCAAATTCAAGGAAGTACCAACAGAACTCACATATGTTAGCTCTCCCTTGCAAAATAGTCCGTCATTATTCGGTAAATAGTTAATTTTGTCGAGTTGACAAACCTTGTCTAGAAACCAGTAACATTTGTCGTGGCAACGCCAATTAAAGTAGTGCTACACGGCGTATTAGTAACATTACTAGTACTTTTATGCTACAGTATTAGACATCCGTTGGTTTATTTTTGGCACGCACTATACATACATATATGTGCGCGAACTGGGTATTTTAACCGATTTTTGCCCGGCTTTGTTGCGTCTGCTTGCCAACAACTTCGGAAAGGGCGCGTAAATCTAATTAACTTTTGCTTGTCAGGCGCTTGTGGCGCAGCTGGCAGATGAGCAGCACGAACTGAAGCTGCAGTATAAGCGCGATGTGAAAGGCTACATGAATAGACAATAAAGAACTTTACTTCAATAAGTCGATAAGCTTGGCTTTGGCTAAAAAGTTCAAAAGGCTATGCTGCATTCAACTACTTCTAAATAAATGTATAAGTATATATATATATACTATCCGCTGTTATTTTTAAACACATTGTATGTTGCAAATGCAAAGGATTTTCTTAGAAATTGAGAAATTACTACGCTAAGATGGCGTGCTTACATTTAGCTGTTAACGAAATTGGGACAACAAAGCGGCAGCTAAGTCAAGAATTTTCAGCTGAGAAGCTAATTTCTAACCCGCTGCAGCTACAAGTAAACGTTTTACATGAAATACTTACATGGCTTGGATGAAACTTTAACAAATAAACGGATTTATTAACTACTTCCATCGACAACAAAACGAAAAAGCTGAGAAAAAATTAAATATGCTAAGAAAGTCCGCTTGCAGTAAGCTTGACGCCAAGTACTCCAAAATACACTTGGCTATGCTGTAACTAAAAGGTCGAAATTAACCAAAACGCAAAGCTAAAACCAAACGTTCATCCTTGCTTTCGTCCTTATTTTTCTTAAATTTTCTGCTGATTGAGTTTTCTCCGAGCGTAAAAGAATCTTAAACTTTCTCTAAAATCTCGTTTTTTGTTGTACATGTAGTACAATGCATGCCAAAGTGCTTGTAGAGCAAGAGTTCTGCTTATAGAAAATTCGTTAATTTATACAGAACGTTTTTGGTAACAACAAGAAATAGTGTGTAAGCTAAATTTACTTTTACTCAAGTACAGCAAGGTCATGTTGTTCGGAACTTTACTCACAAAAACTGCTCCCAGCGACTTGTCAAAGTTTGGAATGTGCTTATTGCTGCACTGCGGTTGTACATTTCGGTGCGGAGCATTAACTGGTTTCCTGGTTGGAATGTCCAAATCAAAAGTGTAATTAGATGCTGAAAAGTGTATTCAGCTTAATTGGCAATGACATATTTTTTAGAGCGCGGTCTACCTCTTGATGAAAAGCTGAATTGATTGCAGCGCCTTTGTCAATTCATTTAAGCTGTTTTGATAGAATTCAAAGCTTATATCGCTCAAACGATATTTTTATATCGCACTTAGTATAATTATTATTCCATCTTATGTTTTGAAACCACAGAATAGCCGTTAATATCCCATTAAGATCTTTTTTGCAATGTGGCGCCAATTGGAGATTCCAAGCGAAGCCAGGTCCTTCTGCACCTAGTCTGTTCAACGTAGTGGATCTCTTCCCCTACCTCTGCTACCCCCGGCGGGTACTGCGTCGAAAGTTTTCAGAGCTGGAGTATTTTCTTCCATACGAAGAACTATGTCAATGTCATCGTAAGTCTCAAACAGCTCATCATTCCATCGAATGCGATGTTCGCCGCGGCCAATGCGCAAAGGTTTTTCTCGAAATCTTCCTTCTAGATATCTTTTTTCAAAATAATATAAACTTTTCAGCTGAGACGGTATTAAAGCTATGAAATCGACAGTTAGCCAGTGCTGGGTGTTAGTAAAGTGCTGCGTTATTTGTGGTCTACCAACGGTTCGCCTTAGTGCCAAACTAGCCTATTCAGTTCAAAATTTTTTTCTGAAATATTTTCTCTGTAAACTAAATAAATATTTCGCTTAATTCTCACTCATATGTATTTACTTGCTTAAAGAAATATTTTTGAATTTATTATCACTCTGTAGCAACTCCTCTGAGAATATTGAAGACTTTAGACCATGGGCCGATTGCTGAGCACGTGGGACTACTTACATACTACATTACAAATGTATGAGTATTTCACTGCGTTCACACACAAATGCATCTAATCATCGACCTACATTAGCCACTCCCCTTAATTATTTTTATTCTGATACATAAGAAGTAAACTTGATGCTTATATGCACATATTATATACACATACATATTTTCTGATTGTATGGCATTGTATACGCCTGGGTCTAATTTATAGCCAACAATATTCTTTTATTAAATGCTAAAAGAAGAAGTAGTATCTTGTGAGTATGTATAATGTATGTAAGTTCGTTTATCCCAGATTCAAAGTGAGTACAACTTTTAACATATTGGCAAATATATTTGAGCACACACAAATGCATTAGCAGATACACACCCGCATGGGCGTTTACCGTCAAGCACACGTATGCACACACACACATTGTCAAGCCCCTGGGTAATGACAATAAAGGAAATTAGCATTAAAGCTAACTTGTGATGTGGAGAGGGGAGGTCTGATGCACAGTTGACCAACTACAGATGAGGGTGATAGTACCGTAAGCGTAATTGAATTGCGGTTATTTCCGACCGCGCACTGTTTTATTATCGCCGGGTGGTTTATATGCATATTACGAATGCCTTCATAATATGGAATGCACCATATTTTGAATGTATGAAGATTGGTTAAGGTATAAATATTGTACATATATTTTGTGGTAATGTGTTCATTGGCATATTTTTTCGTTGTTTACTTCTATAAATTTGCATATAGAGATAGTATTTCATTCATTGGAAGAAGTGATATGATAAGAGAAAGTGTTCTCATAGGAAAGAAAAAATATTTCTTTGTCAGGGGTGATATCTGAAAATATTTGGAAATGCTAAAACTAATACTACTAGACAAATATTATCGACTTCCTTTTGCACCTCGAAAACACCACATAGCTTACGAAAGTACGGCCCCAAGTGAAACATATTACCATGATTGGTAGCATCACAAGATGAATAGTTTTACCGTAATGGTATTCAAGTTTTGCCAGAAAGTTGGAAAAAAGTTGTGACTAGCAATAAGCAATACTTAGTGAACAAAGAACCAACAACAATTTGGTTAGTGAGAATAAATATACGATCAGTCAAGGCGAGGTGAAGCTTGTGGATCCCCGTCAAACGTATTTATAATGACGCTGGGTGTTTTCGACTGACTAAAGTAGTGCAAACGGAGGATGGAGTCATGTGTAGAAGTTCACGCAAGTGAGAAAAGTTCTCTGATCGCCATTTACTTGGGAGTGGCCAGAAACGATTCTTTTACATATGACTCAAGCTGCTCACGACTGTTAAAGTTGTAGATAGTTTCGTACATTTGGGAACCAGCATAAACACCACCAACAATGTCAGCCTGTAAATCCAACGCAGGATAACTCTTGCCAACAGGTGCTACTTCGGACTGAGTAGGCAATTGAGAAGCAAAGTCCTCTCTCGACGAACAAAAACCCATCTCTATAAGTCACTCATAATTCCCGTCCTGCTATATGGTGCAGAGGCCTGAACGATGACAACAACTGATGAGTCGACGTTGCGAGTTTTCGAGAGAAAAGTTCTGCGAAAGATTTATGGTCCCTCGCGCGTTGGCCACGGATAGATAGATATACGACGACATTGACATAGTTCAGCGAATTAAAAGACAGCGGCTACGCTGGCTAGGTCATGTTGTCCGAATGGACGAAAACACTCCAACTCTGAAAGTATTTGACGCAGTACCCGCAGGAAGAGGAAGACCTCCACTCCGTTGGAAGGACCAGGTGGAGAAAGACCTGGCTACGCTTGGAATATCCAATTGGCGCCACGTAGCAAAAAGAAGAAACGACTGGTGCGCTGTTGTTAACTCGGCTATAATCGCGTAAGCGGTGATTACGCCAATTAAGAAGAAGAAGAAGAAGAAGAAAAATCGCATATTTTAATTTAAATTACATTCGCGACTACCCAAGTTCTTAACCTATTAAAAGCAATTTTAACTCAATTAGTTGTTGGCAATTTGATTGATTTATCATGTTTTTTATTAATTTTCATTACTTTTACAGACACATTACTTAAAAATTATTTGCATGATTAACAGCTGGCAATCGAATAAATTGTAAATATAAACCAATGGACGCTAAGCGTAAATACAATTCACTACAGCTACAGTCCATGCCGCCTACTTGTCTCAACTTTATCGAACATTAAGCAACAACTACGGGCGCAAGCTCTGCGCAATCCAATCTGTATAATCGGCGACACGCGTATATACCGCCGGCCAACCTTCCAGACCGCAACGATTGCCAAAAGATACAACACCCTCAAGGTACCAGCGATTCTGAGCAGTTTGGCGCATTAACGGACCGCCGGAATCACCATCGCAACTATCTTTGGAGAACTCACCGCCCGCGCAGAGCTGCGACGTAATCAAATTGACATTTCGTGAGGAAAATTTACGCGCGCATGAATCATGATCCACCACTGGCACGGCCAATTCTTGCTTGACATTGCTCTGGCGCGCTGCCGCAGTTGAGCGCACAAACAGCATACATTTAAGGACCAACGATGGCGAAGGATGGCGCATGTAAAAATAAAATGAAAGCAAACATTATAAAAGATGTCACATTGAACAATGAAAATACACAAGCGTAAAATGTAAATCTATACTTATACATTCACTACATAAAATGGGCCGTATCATTATGTCTGCGTGTGTGTGGGTGTGTGTAGCTCAGCCAGTAGTGGGTCGAGCGCCCGTGCTCGGCAACATGCATACGCCTCCTTTACAATTTACTACTTTCACCCAACTGACTACACACTCACACACACATACACACTTTTATTTTCGCTTATCTCCATATTTATATAGTTGCTGCCGCTTAATACACACTTACCCAATAACGTACGCCCCCAGCCGGCTACTGTGAGCAGCTCACCCACATTGATGGCTTGACGTGTGCTGGCCAACGGCAGGCAAACTGGCCTAATGAAATCCGAGTATGTCACGTCCGCAGACATTCGTATCAGGGCGATGTCGTGATGACGGTCATTGTTGTTGGGTTCGTACTGTGGATGTGGGATCACCTGTTCGTAGCCCATTTTCACAACTTTGTTGTTGCAATCGTCTTGTATGCAATCGATTTCCTTACTGATATCATACTCGCCCAGATGAATCGACGACCTGCATATGGTGCGGATTGTGGATTGCGAAATTTCCGGTTTGACAACGGTCGCAGATAGCGGTAAGGTGGTTTGCGGGGTTTTTTTGTTGCGGATTCGTCGGTTCACATGATGGTAGTGGTGATGCGCAAGCATCGGAAACCCATTCGTTCGTGTGTAAATTGAAAAATGCGAAAAATAAAATGAAATTAAATATAAATTAAATAAACTGTAAGTGACGTTATTGTTTTTGCGAAATGATGTGTGAACTTAGCCTGAATATGCTGGGTATTTCCGTGTGTAAAGGGTGGTTCACGTGCTTGTAACTTACTTTTTTGATAAAGTTATATTTTTACGACCTAAAATATTTTGCAGGGGTAAGGTATGTGTAGCTTAGCATCACTAAGTAACAAAAAAAATAAGTGTAATTAAATTTCAAAAAAATGTAAGATTTATATTTACGCATATTCATTAATACAATAATATTAAGAGGTCTAAGACTGAAGATAAGCTTTTGAGGTATGCAGAAAACTTTAGTTTTTTATTACTGAACAGGGTTTACTGAATTTTCCACGAAATTTGTAGCACATTCAAGCAAACATCGGAAACTCTATTAAATATACACTCGTGGCCATGCAAACCTTACCGCTATACTTTTTTAAATTTTTTTTCCGACTTTTTCACTCGTTCGGAATTTTTTTCAATTTTGTTTTTTATGTTTTTAGTAAGCATAAGTAAAGTAAATTATATTATCTAATAATAATTATAGTTTTTAATTTATTACGTTTAATGAGTAAAACACAAATTAGCTTCTCTGTGCTTTTGCCGATTTTATTCTTTTTAAAGTGATTCACCGACTAAACTCCGTGTTTCAGTTAAAAAAAAAATAAATTCAAGTAATAATTTCAATAATAGTGGAAATGAAATAGAATTAAAAAAATATTTATAATTTTTCCATCGCATGTCACTCTCTTACATTCTGAGCTCCTTTTGTAAATCACAATCTTTTAATTGATTTATCAATAGCTGAATGTGTTTTGTTTATAATTTTAATATTTTTGATTAATAACATGTTACATCTTACCGCAAAAAGTACCGCTATAAAGTCTAGTCAAATATGTACAATACTTGAAGATTTTTATTGGTAAGGTTTGCGTGGCCACGAGTGCATTTATATAAATATTTAGCATAACGAGTTGAGTCGATTTTGCAATGTCCATCTCCGTCCAAAAAGCTGCTCATTTGTCACGAAATTAAGCATGGGTTGTTGTCTAAGGTAATAATGCAATCTACGAAGAAATTTTTCAGATCGGAGGAGAGGTACCACACAAACTGAATGAACGCAGTCAATCTTTTGTAAGGGACCTTTGGTATTTGCGAGGATTATTTGGCCTCGCTGAAATCGAAGTAAACGTTTCTTCCTAATTTCCATGCAGTTGGGAAGAGAAGCTCCAGTTAAGTTGGACAAAATAGTGTATTAAAGAATCCCACATCCCATAAAGTGAATCTGTTCGATACTTTTACACGAAAAAACCGATTGGACTGATTTGAAAGAAATTTCAATAAATTTAATTAATATTGATCTCAAATTGGTTTGTACCTAAGCATGGTTGCAATTTAGCATCCCTTACCTTACACCCTTACCTACGCACAAGTTTAATGATTTTTATTTTTACAATCGATTATTTGCCCAATGCTTTGTCGTTGTTATGTCTTATTGAAGTTAGTTAAGCATATTGTTAATTACAATGCCATTGTGTAGTATAATTGCGCTAATCAAGGAAATTATATTACTTCTCACAAAAAAACAGTTATGTCATCATTACCATAAAGGAAACTAGAAATCCGCATTATTTAATAATATTAATGCTTTTGTTATACCATTTGTCCCATCATAATGAATTCAAATCCTTAAATTCTTCTGAAAGTATCACACTTCTTCAATCAGGAAGATTTTTGTCAAATTATCCGCATGTATAATAAACATACAAAATACCCTGATCAGCAAGAAAATTAGTACCGTGCCTGCCTGCCTTATATTTATGGCATACGCGTGTGAATTTAGCAAATTTTCCATTAAATTGAGCACTGAATAAATTAAATGAAAATAGCAACTGAGCAACTGCACGGCAATAAAGAACGAGCTTGATTGGCCTTCAACGGCACAGCCACCAATTTCGATCTATCGTTTTAAAATTGCATAGCAAATTAAGCAAATTTCTATGGGAAGCCTTGATTATCTCGCTCTCGCAATAATCCATTTGGAAATTATTTGTGAAATTAAACAGAAAAGCAGAAATTGCACCCAAATATGTTTATAAGCCATTAAATTATTACGAGCATTTGAGCAAAGTCCCCACATACACATGAAAATATGTTTATGAACTCTTTAAGCCGCTTTTATGCAGGCTCATCTAAATGGCAGTGTACTTCTGTTAGCTTGGGACCCATCTATTACGCGCTTTAAAGGGGATAACTTTAATTGTCTGCCATTAGAAATCCACGCAATTCGATTATGTGCGATAAAAGCATATAATGGTCTAATAACACTAGTTTACAGTCATTTGGTGACTGTGATGTTAGAGGCTATTTCTGGCTAATTTTGGGTTGCTAAAACCGAAAATGATAGTAAAAATGTCTGACAATTTTCTGGGATTTTTTTGTGTTTTAGTCAAGGAGTGAAGGTGACAAACCACCACCATTTACTAACATGGCAAAAACAGCTGTATGTGATGGAAAATTTTTGAACTTAAATTCGACATCAGGACACCTCAAATACCCCACAGAGCTCTTAACACATCAGTCGGCAGTCGCAGTCGCAATGATTCTTTCGATTTCTTGAGTAGTGTGAATTTGCTCTCGTAGCTTTATATGGTTAAGCACAAAAGCATTCGATTAATATTAATTAATTTAAAGTGTATTGATTAAATCTGTGTGCTGTGAGACGTTGGTTTTATGCCACAAGAAATTCGGGTTAAAATTACATGAAATCGATTTCGCTAATGCTATTGTTGTTGATGTGACCGCAGGAAATAAGTATGAAAGCTTCTGAGAAATGCCATTAACTTGGGTTGTTATAAGCCTTTAGCTATAGATTTTGCACGCCGTGACGTATGAGTTACTGATATTTCATGAAGAGTTATAGTGAATAAAAAAGCAAAAACAGTGGTTCGCTCAGCTAAATATTCATTATTAAAGCAAATAAAGCATATGTATAAAGCAGATATTGCCGCTATTGAACTTTGTTTTCTATAACATACACATATATTCCCGATTCGGTGCCTATTATGATTTATTTGAGAAAAAAGTATCGTCATTGACGACATTGAACATCACCTTAGCAATGGCACTAGCACGAATGAGCAAATTTACTTACATCTCAGCTTGACAGTTTCACTAGCAAGGTTAAAACCAAATATTTTTAAGTTATACAATACACTGTTGCGTCTTTATAGAGTCTTGGAAAATACAATGGCAAACAATGCGTATTTCCATGAATTTTATCATTTTGCCAGCATTCTTGACTTATATATTGCATATACTGTTATTTACGAAGCTTTTCAAAATAAAATATTTAATCTTAAGGTAAATAGCTTATAAGTGTGTATTTCTTGCTATAAAATCTAACAAAATATTTACCAAATTCCACGAACTAAGACTACATGATTGAACGAACACTGTACACACACACAAGCACAAAAATCGAAAATCAAATTGCCGCAGAAAAGGATTACCGTTATTTTAGAAGGCAAACGTATCGGTTGACAAAATTATTTATACTCGCTTTTGTAGGTAGCTAAACAAAAGTTCACACAATTACGGCTACGGCACACGAAGAAGTCTTTGTATACATACATATGTTAAGATATGTATATATAAGTATGTAAGTGCATATTAGTGTGTAATATATTCCATAAATATGCCAGAGCACGTCTACTTACAGTGGACCAATTTCCGTTTCGATGGCTCCCACAACACAGTGACCTGCTGTCAGCACATAGCGTTGATTTATCAAACTGCCGCCACAATTGAGTATAGGCTTGCCATTCTCTGTGTAAGTAGGCGCAGGCAAGTGCGAGAATAACAAGAAACAAAAACAAAAACAAAGAAGACGGTGTGAGTATGAAAGGCATTGAAATTCAAATCAATAACGGCGATTTAATCTACAACAAACAAGAAATAACAACATCAGCAGCAGCAGAAGCAAAGCAGTAGGTTGCCTCCCCCACCCCTGCAGCTATAAAGCCACACATAATACATGTACACTTACTTTGTATGTATTCGAGCAACACCATCCATGGGTACTGATCCAGTGCCGTGTCTTTGCCATTGTAAATTTTATCATTCAGTGAAGTTGGACCACATTCTGGCGGCACCGGTAGCACATTGCCTCTACCATTGCTCGGCGTTGGTGGATTGACAGTCGATGGGCGACGCGTTGTCGTTGTTGTTGTTGGCGTTGGATTTTCGCCATCATCCGATGAATCGTAACCTTTATCAGGCGTACAACAGACGTACGGTGAACGTCCATAACCGTTGACGCACTGAGATTTCTGCAAGAACTCGCGATCCGCTGCCGCTAAGTTGTAGCGTTGTACTACTTCAAGCAGGCTGGGGCATTCGTAAATGGAGACACAATAACCCACTTTGGCATTCGGATTGCGACAGCGTGCTAATCAAGTATAAGAGTTGAGAAATGTATGTATGTGAATGAGCGTAACTGTATTTAAGAGCATGCAAGAAATGAGCTAAAATAAGAAAGAGCGCACGAAATTTACGAATGGTGTGCTGTTGAGAGCGCAACTCACGCGAGTATAAAAATAAATGAGAAAATTTCCCAAAATGCTTCGGCACGTGCACGAACCACTTTTGAGCGCAGGCAAACGACGATAAGAAAAACGACAGCAGCAGCTGGGCACTGCTTGCGGAACAGCATCTGTGCGCTGCTTCCGAATGCCACCATTATACGCTACGCTCCAGTCAAGCACCCTCCCATCGTGTATTGTCGTTGGCGTTGTCGTTGGCGTTGTCGTTGGCGTTGTTAGTATGACAGTGGCAATGGACTCAACTAAAAACAGCAATTCGCATTGATTGCATTGAACTTTGGCTTTGTTTGTATCATATTTTTGTTATTTGCTTAAATCGGTTTCTTCTCTTTCCGTTTCTTTTTTGGTGCTTGTGTTTTTGTGTTTTTTTTTTCATTCACATCCCATTTGTTGCCCTTTTTGCGGCTTTCATTTGCCTGCTATTACCCGCGCCAATGACTCACCGACGGTGGGATTGGCGATGACACCGACCGACACTGAGCTAACACAAACTAGCACGCCAGCCCAGCAGCCGCAGCAACAACAAAAACAACGACAAAAATAAACCATTTTATTCAACTCAATTACACTCGCAACTTTATGTTGTAAGATTACTTGTAATGATAATGCCGAAGTTAAATACAGAAGAATTATGAGTAGCTGCTGGTGCATGGCCTCTGTGTACTGAAGACTACCGTCTTCCACTTATACCATTATGGGCGCGAAACAAAGAAGTGAAAACGAAATGAATAGCGTTTTCGGATTGAAAGTAGTAAATGGTGAATGGGCATTAAGGCGTATGACAGGACATTTATATCGATCGTGTGGCTGTAAATTAGCTTGTTTCAGGCAATAAACACAAATTAACGGTTTCTCCGATTAGCTGGCACCTAGTCATTGCTTCAAATGTGGGTATTAACTGCTTTATTTTATCTCAGCAGCTCTAAAAGTGCGCCAAATCACATTTCGTGAGAAATTCACGCTATCGAAGCAGCATTAATTATGAAAGAATTTCACATTTGCATGACAGATTTGGTAGCAAGAGACCTTAATTACTTGCCTGAGATTAGTTTAGTGAGTTTGAAGGGTTTTAAAGAAAATTTTGCGATAAATTCTGCTTTATGATAGCAATAGAAAGAGCTGGCATGGGGCAGAAAGGTATTATTTTTACACGATTTCTGGAAATTTTAACACATAATACAAGCATATATACAAGGATTTATATTTATTTTAATCATATTTCAAACTTTGAATTTATGTGTGCATTAAATATTTCTAACGACTTGGGGCAATTCGAAAATCTCATACAAAATATGTTCGGATTAGCGTTTTAACTTCGTCAAACATGAACAGATTAATTGAAATGACGGCAAATTTTAATCTTACGCTAATTTTATGACACCCTGTACAATTAAGCCACATCATATTAAGCCCTGTCCACTTTGATGGCTTAAAGCTTATAGCTGCTGCCAAATGGCTTTCGATTTGAGTAGTAATTTTGAGTATTAACAGTGAGTAAATTTTATTTTAACACAAACTCAGTTATATTTTCTGGGTGTGATCAAATGTAATTTGGTTTGTGATATATGCACTTTAGGTAGGTAGATTGCTCAGTTCGGTGCATGTGAAAGTGGTTAGTGAGTTATTTGATTATTGCATTAGATAGTCTCAAAATTTAACATGAGCTTCTTCAATATATTTTTTAGTAATTGATCGAAGATTTTTTCTCACAAATAAATATTTTTTAGAAACAATTTAAGGACGCAATTTTGGTCAAAAATCGTTCTTTTTTTTTGAGAAACCGCCATTTGATCAAACAATTATTTTGCTTATTCCTTCAATTAGTTACCAGATTTAACATCATTTTCACGAAATCTGTTTTGTTTTTTAATAGCAAAGCATCCAGTTCAGAGATATAGTGTTCACCGCCAAACGGCTTTTTTGAGAGATGCTTTCAGATATCAGCTGTAGTTTCTTTCCAAATAAATATTTTTACTAATACTAAATTGTAGATTACAGTTAAAAGCTACCGTAATGTGTGTACAAATTTTTGAATCAATAAATTTAAAATTATTGTAAGAAAAAAATTGTGGAAAATTCGTTTGTTTCGGCCTTCTGTATATAACCCCTTAAGCTCATGTATTGATGTCCCTATATCGATATCGATACACTTGTGATTTTTGATAACATTTTTGATTTTCTCCTTAAAAAACATAAATAAATATATTTGCATGTGTCAATAAATTCTCACTTTTTCAGTTAGAGAAATAAATATGCGTATTTTAAGCTATTGTTCGGTCAAAAGATTCGGTTTGAAGATATTAAGTTTATTTTTCGACCGGTTAAATTTGATATTTATGTTCATTTAACTAAAGATTTTGTTATACAAGTTTGATAATTTCAAAAGCACAAAAACAATTTGTATATGTATTCTATTGCTGCTAGCCATTTGCTGCTTTTGATTGTACACACAGACATATTGCTATACCCAATACTCTCTTCTCACTCAATAAAAAAAAAAGTTTAGTAGCTGCTATTGTGTTTTCAAATTACTCTTCGATAGGCTTATGAAAACTGCTAAATCTATCTACGAAAATCTGATATCTCATCACAAATAAATGCATTTTCGCTAAATTAATTATTTTCACAGTTCGTTCAATTTAATTGAACTGAAAATATGAGTAATTGTCACTCGCACAGTACAACACAATTCATTAGGAATTTGCATTCTTTTAATTAACGAAATATGTGATATATTCGAGCATGAGGACTCGAAATAAATAACAATGGTGGGAGAATTACTGGTGAAACTAAAATGCTCCAACCGCATTTAGATCTGTACCTGCGATTTCCCAAATGATTTTTGTTCTTTTGTTTTTGTAAAATATATTGAAGCTAGAAACAGGTGAAAAATATTTCGTTTAATGGTTCCCTACCTCTCAATAGTTCTCTATTAAAAATATATTAGATAAGCTTAGTTAAGTGAATTTCGGAAACTCATCGAGACATGACACAACATGATTTTTGTTGCCTTGACATATCGTTTACTACCAAGTACTATTGTATATTACTAAATCGAATATTGCTGCAGGGGACTGATAATTATATAAAGTTAATTTAACATGACTCCCCATTGTACTTTACATTAGAGGAAATACTTTTTAATATAAGAGTGCTATGTTGAAACCCATGCAAGGGTATATTAAGTTTGCCACGTGTTTGTAACAGCCAAAATGAGTTTCCGGAGACCTTATAAAGTACATCCTCTTTTTTACTGGCGTGGACAACGCTTAAGTTGTTATAGCCGAGTTAATAACAGCGCGCCAGTCGTTCCTTTTTTTTCACAATTCCAAGCGAAGCCGGTTCCTTCTCCACCTGGTCTTTCCAACGAAGTGGAGGTTTTCCTCTCTTTCTGCTTCCTCCGGTGGGTACTGCGTCGAATACTTTCAGGGCTGGAGTGTTTTCGTCCATTCGGACAACATGACCTAGCCAGCGTAGCCGCTGTCTTTTAATTCCCTGAACTACATATGTCAATTTCGTCATATATCTCATACAGTTCATCGTTCCATCGAATGCGATAATTGCCGTGGCCAACGCGCAAGGCGCCATAAATCTTCCGCAGAACTTTTCTCTCGAAAACACGCAACGTCGACTCATCAGTTGTTGACATCGTCCAAGCCTCTGCACCATATAGCAGGACGGGAATTATGAACGACTTATAGAGTTTGGTTTTTGTTCGTCGAGAGAGCACTTTACTTCTCAATTGCCTACTCAGTCCAAAGTAGTACCTGTTGGCAAGAGTTATTCAGCGTTGGATGACGTTGTTGTTGCTGTTAATGCCGGTTCCAAGATAAACGAAATTATCTAAAACTTCGAACTTATGACTGTCAACAGTGACATGAGAGCCAAGTCGCGAGTGCGACAACTGTTTGTTTGATGACAGGAGATATTTCGTCTTGCCCTCGTTCACTAAACTATGACGAACATTTGTGCATATTAATGATCAATGTGGCCCGTTGAGTCGATTTAGCAATGTTTTTTCTCTATCCGTCCGTCAGTATATACGAAAACTAGTCCCACTGTTTTCAAGATATCGACTTGAAACGTCACTTTCGCATCAAGAAGCTGCTCATTTGTCGAAACCGCCGATATCAGGCAACTTCGCACATAGCTGCCATACTAACTGGCCCATAAAAATCAAGATAAAACTGTGAAGGAAATATGCATAGCTTCGGTGCAGCTAAAGTTAACTTTTTTCATATTTTCATGAATACATATATTGTATGTTGGGAACCACAGTGAACTGTAAAGCACAGTATGCGCTGGCATAAAACTTTCAATGATAGAAACTTTTAAAAATCGCTTTGATATCGAACAAAGCTGTAAATATTGAAAAAAAAAAAAATTATTAATGCGATGTAGGATTATTTCTGTTTTGAGTTTTTGACTCAATTTAAATCTCACGCTCACTAAAAATGTTCTCGTGAATGAACCTGGGCAAACGAAAATAATTGTAATCAGAATTATGCAATCTTCCATTATACATAAGCACGAGAATATTAACATTATTAACGGCGCTTTGCTGTATTCTTAATTAAATTAAGTGCCCAATTTTGTTCCATGCATTTTTTATCACATTTAAATCTGCACGTCAATATGCTTTTTGTGGAAAGTTGGAACAAATCAAGCGATTCTAAAAATTTTCCTGCCTCCACTTTACTTGTTGCTGCCACACGCACACACTGCTAAACACACGCACAACTTCCAATGCTAATATTTATAGCGGCTCTGTGTTGTTGTTTTTGTTGCTTTGCGGCCGTTGTAGATGGCTTAAAATAGCCACTGAATGTTTAATGCTCCAATTCCCCTTCGAAGCGCTGTGTACACGCATCCATACGAATGTTGCGCCGGCTGCCCACCTTCCTGCCGCTTGTCGCCTGTTGCCTGCCTCCTGTGGCGGCCTTGTCACACGCCTGTCGTACATATGTATCTTCGCTTAAATTGTGCTTACTTAGCTTGTACGTAAATCTGTTTGTATGCAGGCATGTGTGCGTGACACATATGATATTATACATATATTATGAATGTGTGTGCTTGTGTGATGAATTTGCAAGTACGCACACACATATAGATATGTACGCATTGCAGGTACTTACCCTGCGCTGTGGCCGTTGAAAATAACGCAGCGATGAAAACCAGGCAAAATTGCCATTGAGGCATATTAAATCGTGCGGATTTTCCCACATTGAACAACCGCATATTGAGCGAATTTTATTTGCGTTTGATTGTTGTTATATGTTTTTTCTTTGTTGTTCTTTTTTTTACAACAGCGAACGCGTTTGTTTTTACTTTTTATGTGGGTTTCTGTGTGTGAACTTTTTTGCCTGGAGAATCACTTTCGGTTTACAATTATTTAATTAATGGCACACTTTACTTGTACAAACATCAAATACAGTTTATTTCAACAGCTACGCACACAATTCCATCTATTAATTTTTAAAAATCACACTGTATGTATGAATCATCGATATTTGAATATAAACTAAGAGCAATTATTGGCTGAAAATCTAGTCTCCATGCGTTTTCTATACGATTTTAATGAGATTCACTTAAATTCTACTTCAACGTTTCGCCAGCGACTGAGCGCACTTGATCGCCAACGCTGAGATTATAAATGTGTAGCTTTAGTATTAAATCGGCCGATCGATGAGCTACTAGTCTAAGGAACCCGCCGAGAACGCAAGTCTCTATGTACTTTCAAGTGTATGTTGGTACGTATGTATGTGCACATGACCCAGCGTCAGCTGGCGATAATCAAGACAGACTTGTATTCACTGTGCATGCACAAAAGCTCATCTACACATATGCACATATGTATGTACATATGTACATTTAATATATGTATACCCGAAGCATGCTCTGCTCAGCAAGACTGTAATCAAGATGAAATCGCTACAGTTTGTTGCTTGTGTTCATGTCTTCACCCCACCTATCGATTGATAAACTTGTCATGTTTGCTGGCGTTTTCGTTCTTATTGTTTACTTTTGGCTGATACACCGTAGAAACAGACACACACACGCACATACGTACGTGTCTATAATACATATATGTACATATGTATGTATATACTTTCGGCATTATACGCTCATCTTAATGCGTTGAGTGTGCGTTGAGCGCTGTTGCCGAGATTCCTAAAACATATTACCAGTTTTGAATTTTGTTCATTACACTGAGAGAAACGAACACGCACATTTGCCTGTTATTATTCAGCAAGCGCTCATAGCTTATGTGCATATTTTCTTAACCCTTATGTGAGCACCCAGCTTTAGCCACGTTAATGAGCACCCAGGGTACCCGGGTACCCATCACTATAATAAAACACTTTCTGAGTTTGGAAGCGAACGAAATTATAAAAAAAAAACAGTTTAATATTTCTTTTAAGAGAATATAACAAGTAATTTACCTGAGTTTGACTCTTGTCGCACATTTTATTTTTCTGGAAGAGAAATCGTGATAGCGAAATCTCGCGCTCTACGGGTGGATATGGTCAGTTTTCACCTTTACACGTCGACAGTGACAGGGAGAAGTGAACAGTTGATGAGGAATGTCGTGTAAAGCATGAAAAGTCGACTGCGACGATGTTCATAGAGCGGCTTTGCGTTAGAATCGACATGATTAACTATTAATCGAACAATTTCGAATACTTTCTGTACTCAATCGAGCATTTATGAGAGATAATAATTGGCAGTTCGTAATGGAAGATCATCTGTCACCTCATCAATTCTGATGGTGAGCAAAATTTTGTCCAACGATATTACGACTTTCACCGTACGGGGAATATGATCAGTGAGTCAGAAGAGAGTGAAGCAAAAGACACAGCCGCAGGTGTATCGAATAGAGAGGAAGAAGCAGATATAGAAAATAGCGATGAACACGTTGCAAAAAACCGAACTGCGTGGTGTAAGAAACTGCCTGAAATTTGACAAACTGCTTCTCACAATATTTTGCGACAGAAAAGTGGCCCTGCTAGATCTACAGAAACATTGCTAGGAGATAAATTTAGGACTATAATCTCAGTTGAAATAATTGATTTTATTGTTCGCTATACTAACCAGAAAGCTCTAATCGTCTATAAAGATCCTAACGCGCAAAATCCTAATTCGAATAGAGGGTGGCGTTCGGTTACTGTGTAAGAAATGTATCTGTTCATTGGGATTCTCATTTTCTCTGGCGCCAATAATACTATATGTGGAAGAGTAACTCGTGTCCTCTTTATCTTTATCCAACACATGCCAAGCATGTACAGAAAATGATAAAGCTACTCCTATATGTGATTTAGACACACAAAATTCACCCAGTACATTCCTTCGAAACTCGCAAAATATGGCATGAAAACTTGGTGGATTTGCGATACTGAAAACGCTGCCAATGTTCGAGAAAAAAATTAAGGAAAGATAGTAATAAAAGAACTTGCAGCTCCGTTCAAAGGAAGTTTCCGAAATATAATAATGGAAACTTATTTTACGACTTTGCCTCTTGCTAAACACTTACTCCCATGGAAATTGACAAGCACTGGTACATTGAAGAAAAATAAACCTTATACGTGTATATCGAAAGTAATATGTCCTGATTGTGCTGAATAATTAATGAAGATTTTAATAAATTTATGTTACGAATGCATGTTATTAGTTATTTATTATCCCAAGTTATATAGTTAAAACATTCATCTATATTCAATCTCATTTACAGATGATTGCATTGTTTTTCATATAGTGGGTACCCGGGTGCTCCCCACGAGTTACCTAATTTCATACATAATTTTCAACTTCATAAAATTTTTTTTCCATTTTGAATACTAAAATAGCTTTGTTGGAAGCTAAATCGCAAGGATCTGGAAGCTCAGTTCGATAAAAAATTATTTCACCGAATTGCTAGCAGAAAAGTGTGGTGGTGGGCACCCGGGTACCCGGGTGCTCACATAAGGGTTAATGTTGTAATGAGCTGAGGCTATTGCTTTAAACGGATATTTTTGCAGCTTCTGTTCTGTGCACACATGCATATTTACAAACATGCTTCTACGAATATATCCATGTACATAAAGTATATAAAATAATTATCATATTTATATTTTTTACCGCAAGCTACTTTAATTTGTTTTCGGCTGTTCTTCTGAGAGCCTGTGGGAAGTGGGGAAGTGGTGTGGAAAGGCACTTTTTAAGTGGTTTTGAGGGGTTCCCTGCGCAGCATTTAGCGCTGTTGCTGTTGTTGCCCACTTGTTACTAATGACACTTTTCAAAGCTTATTGTATTTTGTTTGCTTATCGCTTTGTGTCATTTGTCACCCACAACGGCGTGAAGAATTGCGTAGGCAATAAATTGACATGTGCATTATCATTTTCTTTGGTTTTGAGAAAGTGATTGACTTTTGCAGTCCTCAAAAAGTGTTTCGGCTTTTTCAACACAAGCCAACGACTGAATAAATTATAGCCCATCAGAAATTGCGAATGAAATTAATTTGAAGAATGGAAATACACAACTTAAAACATATAAAAAATATAATTACTGGAAAAAATATTAAAATTCAGACAATTTAAACAATTTGACAATCATCGCTTATAACAATAAGAACAAAGGGGTTGTGGTGTTTTATGAACGCAGTATCCATTTTGTGCTTGGAATTTAAGTGTGCTCTGCCCAATCCACAAAACGGAGACCCCACAATCTGCGCAAACTACCGTGGGATAAGCCTCCTCAACATCGCGTGTAAGGTTCTATCGAGCGTATTG
The DNA here is from genome assembly GCF_016617805.1 of Bactrocera tryoni. Classification (NCBI taxonomy): domain Eukaryota; kingdom Metazoa; phylum Arthropoda; class Insecta; order Diptera; family Tephritidae; genus Bactrocera; species Bactrocera tryoni. The sequence goes on from NC_052499.1 coordinate 2,916,411, forward strand.
TGTGAAAGATTAAAGCCCACCGTCAACAAACTGATTGGACCTTACCAGTGTGGCTTTAGACCTGACAAATCAACAACCGACCAGATATTCACCATGCGCCAAATCTTGGAAAAGACCCGTGAAAGGAGAATCGACACACACCACCTCTTCGTCGATTTCAAAGCTGCTGCTGTGTAAACTGACCGATACCAAACGAGGTTTCAGACAAGGCGACTCCCTATCGGGCACTTCTTCAATCTGGTGCTGAAGAAACTAATTCGAGCTGCAGAACTTAATCGAACAGGTACAGTCTTTTGTAAGAGTGTACAGCTGCTAGCGTATGCCGATGATATTAATATCAGAAGAAACGACTGGTGCGCTGTTCTTAACTCGGCTATAATCGCGTAAGCGGTGTCTACGCCAGTAAAGAAGAAGAAGAGTATCATTTTTGCGCGTCCAGGCAACTCCATCAATGTCAGCACAATATTTGTAAATACTCCCGTAAATAAGAACCAAACCTGTGGCTACATATTCTTCACAAATACAGACATGGACATAGATGTTTGCGCAAAAAGCTTGGAATGACATGCAAGTGTTTACCCCCGAAGACTGTTGGTGGCCAAATTCGTAGCTGTAGGCGAGGGGGGGACGAAATTTAACCAAAATTGAACCTCACATACTTCCTATATAACACAATTTTAAATTCCACTTGATTCTTTCACTTTCCAGCACACAAACCAAGAAGTAATTAATATAACGGGATTAAAGTTTGCACGAATAATACCTTTAGTGTATGCCATCTTATGATCAAAAATTGTTCAAGTCGAACTAAAACTATTCTAGAACTTAGGTACTGAATATATGGACCCCAATATCTATAGACTTTAATCGAAAATATTGAAAATATAATCGTGGGTGCATTTTTTTAGTCAGTGGCATTTGAGTTGTATAATTAGCGTTTCCTTACTTGTTTTAACTCACATTTAATGATATAACTCTTTCTGGCGCACTATATAAAACCGTTAAAAGTCAAATATAAATTTTATTTTATTTCATTTTCTCCAGTTATTTATTTAAAGTGCAAACCATTTTTTTCTTGCAGCATTCTATTCAAGGACATAATACAATTTTTATGCCACCGCATATTATGTGCTGTGCTTATTTGCGAAATTCATTGAAGCTGGATTTTGTTTTGCTGAGGCAAAATGGCAGTTTACCAGTTGAGCACATCCACTGATTCCTTTTGGTGACCCTTCATGCTGCAGTACGCACATCTACTTGAAGTGGTTCTGACTTTTAGGTGAGATAACGAGGATCGTGTGCTAGGATCTACAACCGATTTTTCTTTGTGTGAACTACGTATGAGCTTGAACGTAAGGTTGAAATTAAATCCAATATGAAGTCCTTAAGTGGTAATTGGTACTGTATATTTGGTAATTAAAAAATCTTTAACGACTGCAACATCACAACATGCAACATGAAAAGAAAAATATATGCCACCTGGTTTCCCACAGTATTTATTCTCGTACCTCTGCTCTAACGAACGCTGCATTTTCGACAGAAACACGTCGCGCAAAAATGTTTGCACTGACTCCCTAGGTGCTCGGAGGCAACTGACCAGCCGCTTGTTTGTTAGCTAGAAACGCCCTCTACCGAATCCAGTCAGCGCACATTCCAAAGTACAGTCGCGGCGGAAGAAAATCGGTTATATTACTTTCCTGACGAATCCTGTATTTTCTATAATAATAGTAGACCCCTGTTTCGCGCAAGCAAGTACTTTTGGTGGCTCCATAAATTTTGCTTTTTCCACGTGGGTGGGACCAACACTTCATGGTTACTACCAGCTCAGTTACAAGAACTCCGTCATCGCTGTCGAAAATTTCTGGCAAATTATGGGTTATGTTACTATTTAAACGCGCGCTTCTTCATTGTCGCTTTCAATTATCGGCTCAACTCAACTATATTTATTGACACTCACAGTATACCGAATTTGCATGTAACTTCATTGAGAAACTATAGTAAATGGCTGGAAACACTATTGATGATTCACTATTGCACTATTTTTGAGTATAAAACCCATCAAGATTTATCTCTTTAAGCTTTTATTAGCTCAAATCTGGCAATAAAAGTGGCATATGAATATTACCAGATTTATATTATTACAAGATTTCCAAATAAGTGGTGTAGTTTTCATTTCATTGCGCCGGAAAGAAATAACTGCAAAGTCCCAAAAATAAAATTGACCTGTTTTCATACTTTTTCCAAAATATATCCATTCTTACAGACCACTGGGTATATTTCTTTATTGAGAAGCTTGTCTATTCCATACAAATTTGCATATCGAACAATATAAATTTGTTGGACCCCTAACTCATTATTTCACAAAAAACTATATCCAGAGAGCATAAGACCAAAACTATGTAATAATAACGTGTAAACTACAACTTGATTACTAAAAGTACTGCCAAATTGCAGCAGCACTCCCTCTCACGCTTGCATCAAGCAAACAACTAACGACTTTAATGAATGTAACTCGAAATAAACTGCTCTTTTAAGCTGGCATATTCCAAAGTTTCTCTATAGATAGTTGAAAATATGCGCCGTCTGCTTCCAAATTTCTGTAATTCATTAAGTCAAAACATGTTCTTGCACTTGTCAGATTATGAAATTTCGCAGTTAGTCTTTCAGCAGTCAAACTATCAAGACAGATGTTGGTAGAACGTTGCAAGCGCGTTGTAAATAAATCCTAATTAACCGCTTGAAATTCCAGCTCGCAGTTCAGTTCGTCACCACTCAGACGGAATGCACTTAGCTCAATTGTACGCCAAGTTGGCGGAGTCACGTTGCAGGCACTGCAAATTGATTTTAACAAAAGCGATTGCCAATGTTCTGAGAATATCTCTCTGTATTAAGATTAATAATAATTTATAATAATACAAAAATTTTCTGATTAGAATTTTCGAAAGAATTCTATTACTTCAAAGTTTAGTATGCCATCTGAATGCAGAGAATCTAAAACTGATGCACGGAGGCATATACTATATAGCTCTTAGTCCGGGCGATCGTAGGTCTAAACGACAATCTTTGTGAAACCGATTGCTAACAACTGATTACATGGGCATGAAGTAGTCCACTTCCGAAAATATACTCCACGCATACGAAACACGATTTTCAAATATATCGCCAATATGTGTACGTTGACATTGTTGTATAATGTACTAATCTACAGAGCTCATCAATCGAATTAATCTTTCTAGGAATCGTACTGTTGAGCGTCATCGAATCTGTACCACTGTAGCCATCGTATCAGTGTGCTTAGTACTTGTATTACGTTTTGAAATAAATAGAGAGCACTTAGCCGACAAGATCGAAGAGATCAGCTATTCCGAAAGATTAGATTTCAATATTTCTGTACCCTAATGGGAGTAATCGTCTATTTTTCACCAAACATTCAATAAGTACCATCATTTCCTTCTATCCATCTCTTTTCAGATCAATCCTGTCTTTTACACATCAGTTCGTTCATTGTAAGTTGAAGTTTTTATGACTTTTATAACTTTGAGCTAATTTTTTTCTTATGTTTGAATCAATTTCGAGTCGACATAATTTAGTTTCGCACCATGGAAAATTAGCTAAGTGCATAATCAGTTGATGAGGTGACAAGAAAATAACATTTCCTTACACTTTGAAGAGAAATTCAGTGACTTCAAGCTGGATGAGCTGTGTTCAAGCAAACGGTCAGCACTTGCGGTGCAACCCTGCGATAGCATGTCGTTTCTATCTCTCTGATGATTATTATCATATAAATTTTCATTGACGTTCTTCCAATCCAAGCTAGCACCTTTATGTGTTTTTCGTATTTCGTTTCTTTCATAAAGTGCACTCTTTAAACCATCTTTGCAACAGAGTGCGACAAAAGCATTACGCTCTCAAGACGGCATTACAGATTAAAAATTTTATTTTGCGTTCAAAATTGTTAACTTTGAAAATCCAGTAATGTTGCAAGTATTTTGTAATTCCATGTTAGAAACAGCTTATCAGCTTAAATAATTTTATGTTATAGGCTCAGACGATAACTTAAAACTGCTTTACGCATTTACTTATATAACAAAACGTTGCTACAAACTGAGTAATTTCAATTGAAACTGAATTGATTTTATTCTTTTTATTTCTCCACTAAGTAAATTATTAAACTTTCCAGAAAGTAACTTTACGCAAACGAGCCAAGCAACTGATTGCCTAAACTAGGGATGACGTTTTATTTTCCCAAAGTTTCATGCAACTTGGCAACTCACCTTACTGCAGCCACTAGTTCACTGCCAGCCACAGCTGTTGCCATTTCCGCCGCCCTTCACTTCTAACTAGTACAAACCATTTGGCAAAAGCGCCAGTCGCCGTTCGTCGACTGCCGTTACTCTCTTACCAAAGGTCAGTGCACACACAAAGCAGAAACAAATACACAGCCGCCCAGCCACACACACAAACAGTAAAAGAAAAAGAAAAACACAAAATATGACCACTAAAAAGGATTCGAGTAGTCTTGTGAGTACGTGAGTTCTTGTTGTGAGCGTGTGGAAAGCGCGTGCGAAAACTTTTCGGCGAGTCATTAACATTTAAACAAAATTTTCAAATGGAATGAAAACGAATGTTATTCACCATTAAACTGCACTTAGCAGGGTGCACAGTGTTAATGCCGGTCTACCTACTTACATAATAAGTTTCCAGTATATAAATAATACATACGTATATGTACATACTGTACTTGTAGTCTTTGCTTTATTTGTAGTTGCTCTTTTGGATTACTGAGTTTGTGGCGTTGCTAATTGCTGCCATAAATATTTTTGCAAAACTCGTAATACAATCAAAAAATTATAATGAAATAATTCAAATATAAGCATAGTTTTTTCTAATGTAATTTTAGCATATATAAAGGGTGTTTTTTAGGAGCTTTGAAAATTTACTATTGTGATAAATGCGTTAGCTGCTCTCAAAGAAAACACATGTCGTGGACATTTTGCAAACTATTCGCAGACACAAAATTCTTTCGCCGAAGAAACACTTACAAACCGTGGAGATTTAAGAGTTAATAATTCGCTAAATTTTGGTCGAACAGAGACCATCATGTGGAGGTTTCAAAAAGACTGGAGAACAAGTCATAAAATGCAAGCAGCCGTAATTTCATTATGTCTAACTATTTTGAACAAATTACACCAAGAAATGGAGCACCAAGGCAAATAATCATTAGTTGGAAAAAATAACCAACGCGCTACCAACTAGTTCCGCTTTCCTTTGCTGGCATTTTGGTCCTCAAAGAAGTTGCCTAGTGTTCAAGATTATTTTAGATGTAAACTCATATAATTTTACAACTATTTACAAGGTGCATTCCAAACAGGAATTTTTGAATCTAGCGCCTTCTGGTGGCGCCATCTAAATCTCTATATGACAGATCCGTTAGAATCTGCTACCTTTATCATTTGCCCAGTGAGAGTTTCATGACTTTCATTGATTGGAAGTGAAGTTATTGCGTTTTAGGTGTCAGTATGTTTATGTTATCGGTGCAAAAATGAGCTTCGAACAAAGAGCCAACATTAAATTTTGTAGTAGAACTTTTACCGAAACGTTTCAGTTGATGAAACAAGTTTATGGCGATGATTGCCTATCCAGTAGCAGAGTGCACGAGTGGTTTCAACGTTTTCAAAGTGATCGTGAGGACATAAATGACGATTAACATGTGGGCCAATCAAAATCCATGATCACCGGAAATTCTATCGAAACTGTGCGTGAATTCATCAAAATCAAAAATCACCCGAAATCATCATTGAAATTCATGGAAATGTAATTGAACATCTCAAAACATCGATTTATCGCATTTTGACCGAACATTTGGGATTACGAAAGGTGCGTGCACGGTTTGTTCCGCACAAATTGACTGGCGATCAAAAATTGCTCAGAATCCAGCATTCGAAGGACATCATTTTGACCGATTATTTGACCAAAAATCACATTTTAGCCATTAACCACTCCCCGTTTTCAACTGATATGGCACCGCGCGACTTCTACCTTTTCGGAAAAATGCATTTGCCCATGAAAGCAAAGCATTATGCTGACGTAGAGACCATTCAAAAGGCTTGCACCGGCATACTGGCGGCCATACCGGCCAACGAGCTAAAACACTCGTTCGACATGCTTTTGGACCGTGCAAAAAGCTGTATTGAAGCCGAAGGAAACTACTTTCAACAAAATAAATTGATTTTGCCGAAAAAGCCATTTGTTCTGGTTTTGTTTTAAAAGTCCTGTTTACTTTGGAACGCACCTTGTAATTCGCTAAATTTTGTTCAATCCAACCCCATCATGAGGCCGTTTTATATAGAGTCAAACTATTTTGAACAAATTACATCAAGGAATGGACCAACACCAAAGCAAATTGTCTATAGCTGGAGTCAATAACCAACGCATTATTGCTCAATGTGTATATACAAGTAACAAGAAAATAGATTTTGAATCTAAATATAAGATTGTGGATTTTTCCCAAATGTACTGCCGTTGCGGTTTTATCAAATCTGCAATAATGTGAAACTGGTAAATTAGCTTGAATTTGCGATAACCAACGCGTTATTGACTAGTTAGACTTGCCTTGCTGGCAAAAGTGGTGCAAAATTTTACCGGCATTTTGGTCCTCAAAGAAGTTTGCCATATATTCAAGATTATTTTGAATAAAATGTCATAAAATCTGACAACTATTTATGCCAAAATATTGAAAATTTCATTAAGGGTGCTCCCATTTCTATAACTCTCAAAAAACACCCTTTATGCAAAGATAGCGAAAGTTGGTTTGGAAGGTAAAAAATTGGTTGGGAGTAGTTAAATTCGGTTGACACTGCTTGCAATGCGCAATTTTGCGGAAAAGTTAATTTGTCAGAGTGTGCAAAAAAAGCGACAACCACAAGAGTCGAATACAATTCTACAGTTGCTAAATTATTCGCATATGTACATATTTGTATTATACTATACTTGTGTATTCCGACTGTTGTTTCATGTATGGTATATCTGCTTAGTTTTTATACACTTGTCAGAGTGCGACATATACTTCGTTAGTATATATGATATATATATACTCTTATTTATATAGACATATGCTTGTATTCTGTTGCGGTATGCTCCGTATGCGCTTGTGTGTCAACCAGCTGACAATTTTTGGGTATTTAAAGCGTACTAGCACTGTGGCGTGTCATCTGGGCCGCAATACAGATGCTGAGAACAGCCACTACTTTCGCTGTAGTCCTTTCACGTGCTGCTTCTCTGCGACTTCTTTCCGTGTTAGTTGACATTTTAGTTTTGCAATTCGGCAATTGCAATATCCCTTACAAAGTCCTTTGAATTTGCCGTGCGTCTGCGCTGCAGCGTGGCGTAGTGGCAACTTTGCAAGTATAATTTGTTAAAATGTTGCATGTAATTTATGTGCTTCACGACACTTTGCATGTAAATGTAGTGGCAGTGGCACAACTACACATATAAGCACAAGTGCATGCATGCCATGAGTCTAGGCAACAAGGCTGTAGCTTTAGATATGCCACTCAATCTTACAAGTTATATGAGCTGTAGCTCGGCAAAACTAAATTGTAACACATTCAAGGTTCTGACACACGCACGCAGTCAACTGTATTTATTTGAAAATTCAAAAAGATTACAGAATTTATTCTAAAAAACATATATATATATATATATATATATATGCGATCAGATGTTGTTTCATTAAAATGACTACGCTTTATAGCTTTACAATTTTGCAATTGAAAACTTGAATTTAAAGTAACTTTTATGAATGTAATCAAATAACTTTGAATTAAACTATGGCAGTCACGTACTCTTGACTTTTGACTTGTGATTTTTTTATAGTTCAAAAAACAACATTTTCAACTCAAGTCGAAGTGTTAGGTCGGCTCGATTTTACTTGGGGGCAGCTTGAAAGACTGAGTACGAGAGAGTACAACTTGAATTGTACCCGAAAATGCTCAGAAGAGAGATGTGTAAATTATTTACGGTCGGAGAAGTAATGACACTGAGCAATTTTGGAGAGATGATAAACCGAAATTATGAAGTCAATGAATAAGAGAAGGCCAGGAAATAGCAATATTTGAAAAAGAATGGAGTTCTGCTTCATTAAGTCAAAACACCGATCTATGGATCAATGAAAATGATGGTAAAATCGAGTAAACTGAGCTTTGAAATACCCCAAAATATCTGTTATCGCAATCTAGTCCGCACCGGCGTCTTCAAGTTCTTAGATCTGCATAGAATGCTCACTGGAAAGAAATTTAGTGACAATAATGCGACAGCCATCAAAACAAAGACTGTCGAAGGCGTTTTTTTTATTGAATAACGCTGTAATCGGTGTTCGGTAAATACAACTGTATACTTTACTCTACAACTATTCTAAAGGAAAGCTAATTCAGTTAAAATTTCAATTAAGGCAATTAAATTGTTAATTGAGTCAATAAAGATGTTAAATAATACCAGAAATAAAAGGCCACAAAAGATGCCCACGAAGTGTTCTTATAAATATGAAACACAAATGCCTTTTAGCATCAACCAGATGTTCATTTCACAGTTGTGGAGTTAACATTTAAATTAAAGCAAAAATTTTGTAAATGTCCAAAGATGTATGTACTGCGCTTCGTTGCATTTACACTTGCAACCGAAAAGCAATTTGGTAATGATGCCCTTAAGTGACTGTGTATATATGTTTAATGCATATACATACATAGCTCATGCGTTGCCTGCTGCACGTATTTAACTCGTGTATTTATAACATTGGTTTGCATTGGCTGTAGGTAAAGAGCAACCAACCGGGTGTCATTGCAATAAATGCCACATGGCAGGCTGCATCCAAACAACGAGCTCACATACATACAAACACATAACAGCAAGACACATTACTTCACTTGATTACTTGCTTTTCCTCAACACATGAAGTCATGTAATTTAGCAATTAAGCAGAGAAAGACACCAAAATTTTTAAATTTAGTAAAAGACCAGAAGACATTATAAAGAAATTGTGCAATTTTGTGTGATTTATGGGAAGCTGGTAGTCAGTTGAAGAGTTTGAAGTTCATACCTGACAGTTAGTAAATAAAAAATATTTTAATATATTTTCTTCTTCTCCTTATTTTCATAAACTTAAACTGTCTATGATAAAAAACAATATATTCAATCAAAAGTCGAGTTATCTTAATTAGCCATTACATATATATAACTACACAACAAAAGTTATAAATCAACTGATAACGATATGCTTACGTTCCAGTAAGTCTACGTTTATTGCTAAGGCCTATCTATTTATATACTTACGGAACAAAAAAATTTTCGAAAGTGTGTCGATCGAATATTTATAAACGAATATCAGTCGCGCGCAATTTAGACATCATATCGCTAACGGTCAATAGATAACTCTCTCAACAGCCAATAATCGTACACCAGCGATAGTTTTAAGAAACAACCCGCAACGACGATCGGTATATAAAGAATTGAAAAATCAACACACAGCACAGTCGAAAGCTTTACATCGAGTAAAACATACGCAAAAGCCACGAAACAGTTTACTAATATTTTTGAAATATGAATCAATTAGTCGTTTGCAGTTTCTTGTTGGCGATCGCATCGTCTTACGCAGCCGTTGTTCAAGCAGCATCCTATGTCGTTTCAGTTCAAGGAAACGACGGTGGCGACCCAATCTGTGGTGGTGCTCTCATCGGTGAAAAAACTGTGCTGACCACTGCGCAGTGCCTGGCTTTCTACGACCCTGAGCAATTGGTAGTTTCAGTAAACAATGGCGCTCAAATCATCAAGCTTGCAGGTTACACTTTCGATGCAGCATTCGACTTCGTTACCATGGAAAACAACATCGGCCTCTTGAAATTGGCCGAAGCAGCAAACGCTGATATCATTGATCCGGCTCAACAACAACCAGCAACCGGTGCTAGCGGTGTTACCTACAGTTGGGGTACCAATGGCACACTAAACAGTGTCGATGTTGAACTCATCAGCACGAGCGATTGCGGTTCTGGTGATTATGGCTGGAGTGAAGATGAGGTTTTGAATACAATGGTTTGCGGATTGGTGGAGGACAGCAACTCTTGCGTTGGTCGTTTCGGTAGTCCAGTAGTCTCCGACAACAAACTGGTTGGTTTGACTGCATGGGGTGGCTGTGGTACCAAGGGTAAAGCAGCTGTTTTCACCGATGTGCCATCTCTACTCTCATGGATCAATAGTAGCCTATAAACTTAGGAATAATTTAAGAAAAGCCTTTCTTCATATCTAAAAGTAAAAAAAAAATTAATAATAATAATAACTTGATGTAATTAATTTATTAGTTTGAGGATGATGGTGGTATCCAGTTGGCAACTCTTTAATGCACAAACGTCGATTGACAGATTTTGGAAAAACACATAAAATTTTTTTCAGATGAGATTATTCTAAATTCAAGCAAGCATAATTATACGTTCCAGTACTGTTTTCAAGTTCTTCAACAATCAAATCACTTACTTCAACAATGTTTTCTGGCGGTTAGGAAGCCAGAACAGATTTTGTTCTCACATATTTCTTTTCCTGAAGCCAGTGAATAAGTTGTGGTAGTATTTTTACAAACGTGAAATAAAAGTAAATGTATATAGTACCGTTTAAAGACAGTAGTGCATACAAATAGAATAGTAGTTCTGCATAGTACGTATCTATTCGGTAAACGAAAAAAGGCATCTAAATTCAATTTTCAATAGGAATTGTCTGAAAACCAGTTCACTTCTTAATTAAGAAGATATAGGTGACAGTTTCCCAATGTATCCTTTCAACTGAAGTGCGAGAAACAATGATCAGAAGTACAACTGGTTCAAGCGTAATGTCAGCTGAGATACGTGAATGCCCACTTTATTACTTTTACTTTGTTTTGCAAAAACAATTTCGCATTTAATGCGCAAATCGTGTAAATATTTGTTCGTACTGAAATTAGAAACTTTCTAACAAACAGTTGAACGAATTGAAACGAACTCTGATATTTTATTCTACGTTTGTATGCACAACTGTCTTTAAACGATGTGATAAATATTTGCTTTTATTTAACGCTTAGAACAAATACATATCTTCTAGACCTTCAAAGCTACAATAGCTAAGCTCCTTCAAGAAAATTTCTATAGGACTATTACCGATACTGTGAAAATGGATGAAATCGAATGATAACCTCGCTTACTCCCTATATAACGGCACTGTTTAAAACTACTTAAACCACTATAAATCACCAATGCCAGAGGCACTAATTTTTGCCTCCGAGATGATGCGAGAGGGCTTTGAAGGAGCCAACTTTTAGGTTAATCACATATATCAGAATCAGCTAGACTAATTTCATCCAAATTCGGTACATAACATTCTTCTTACATTCTAATTTCACAGTGCGAAAAAGGGCGAAACCGAACGGCAAGCACGCTTACTTCCAATATAACACAATTTTAAATATCTTCTGCTTTTTTTCGATCCAAGTGTACAAATCAAGAAGAAATTAATATAACGGGATAAACCTTTGTACGAATATTCCCTTTAGAGTATTCTCCCATATGACCAAAAATTGTTCAAATCAAATAAAACTGTACACAACTTAAAACATTAAAAACAAGTAAGGAAGGGCTAAGTTCGGGTGTCACCGAACATTTTATACTCTCGCATGGTAAAGTGACAATCGAGATTTCATTATCCGTCATTTACATATTTTTCAAATACCGTATTTGTGTAAAGTTTTATTCCGCTATCATCATTGGTTCCTAATGTTTATACTCGTATTATACAAAGAAGGCATCAGATGGAATTCAAAATAGCTTTATATTGGAAGAAGGCGTGGTTGTGAACCGATTTCAGCCATATTTCGTACATGTCATCAGGGTGTTAAGAAAACATTATATACCGAATTTCATTGAAATCGGTCTAGTAGCTCCTGAGATATGCTTCTTGGTCCATAAGTGGGCGGTGCCACGCCCATTTTCAATTTTTAAAAAAAGCCTGGGGCAGCTTCCTTCTGCCACTTCTTCCGTAAAATTTAATGTTTCTGACGTTTTTTGTTAGTCGGTTAACGCACTTTTAGTGATTTTGAACATAACCTTTGTATAGGAGGTGGGCGTGGTTATTATCCGATCTCTTCCATTTTTGAACTGTATATGGAAATGCCTGAAGGAAACGACTCTATAGAGTTTGGTTGACATAGCTATAGTAGTTTCCGAGATATGTACAAAAAACTTAGTAGGGGCGGGGCCACCCCACTTTTCCAAAAAAATTACTTCCAAATATGTCCCTCCCTAGTTATGACACTTTATAGGTTTCGGTTTCCGCCATTTTGTGGGCGTGGTAGAGGCCGATTTTGCCCATCTTCGAACTTAACCTTCTTATGGAGCCAAGGAATACGTGTACCAAGTTTCCGAGGAACGTGTACCAAGTTTCATCATGATATCTCAATTTTTACTCAAGTTACAGCTTGCACGGATGGACGGACAGACGGACGGACAGACGGACGGACGGACAGACAGACATCCGGATTTCGACTCTACTCGTCGCCCTGATCACTTTGGTATATATAACCCTATATCTGACTCTTTTAGTTTTAGGACTTACAAACAACCGTTATGTGAACAAAACTATAATACTCTCGTTAGCAACATTGTTGCGAGAGTATAAATATAATTACTGGAAGAAATATTTAAATTCAGACAATTTAAACAATTTGACAATCATCGCTTATAACAATAAGAACAAAGGGGTTGTGGTGTTTTATGAACGCAGTATCCATTTTGTGCTTGGAATTTAAGTGTGTTCTGTCCAATCCACAAAACGGAGACCCCACAATCTGCGCAAACTACCGTGGGATAAGCCTCCTCAACATCGCGTGTAAGGTTCTATCGAGCGTATTGTGTGAAAGATTAAAGCCCACCGTCAACAAACTGATTGGACCTTACCAGTGTGGCTTTAGACCTGACAAATCAACAACCGACCAGATATTCACCATGCGCCAAATCTTGGAAAAGACCCGTGAAAGGAGAATCGACACACACCACCTCTCCGTCGATTTCAAACGAGGTTTCAGACAAGGCGACTTCCTATCGTGCGACTTCTTCAATCTGGTGCTGAAGAAACTAATTCGAGCTGCAAGACTCTAATCGAACAGGTACAATCTTTTGTAAGAGTGTACAGCTGCTGGCGTATGCCTATTATATTAATATCAGAAGAAACGACTGGTGCGCTGTTATTAACTCGGCTATAATCGCGTAAGCGGTGTCTATGCCAGCAAAGAAGAAGAAGAGTATCATTTTGCGCGTCCAGGCAACTCCATCAATGTCAGCACAATATTTGTAAATACTCCCGTAAACAAGAGCTCCCGTAACAAAAACCAAACCTGCAGCTACATACGTATATACTTCACAGATACATTCCTGAACATAGATGTTTGCGCAAAGAGCTTGGAATAACATGCAAGGGTTTACCCCTGAAGACTGTTGGTGGCCAAATCGTAGCTGTAGGCGAGTGGGGGACAAATTTAACCAAAATTGAACCTCACATACTTCCTATATAACACAATTTTAAATTCCTCATGATTCTTTCACTTTCCAGTACACAAACCAAGAAGTAATTAATATAACGGGATTAAAGTTTGCACGAATAATACCTTTAGTGTATGCCATCTTATGATCAAAAATTGTTCAAGTCGAACTAAAACTATTCTAGAACTTAGGTACTGAATATATGGACCCCAATATCTATAGACTTTAATCGAAAATATTGAAAATATAATCGAGGGTGCATTTCATTAGTCAGTGGCATTTGAGTTGTATGTGGTATTGACAAAATAGATAAAATGGATTGGAGATGATTTTGTATACCTTTTTTTAGTTTTATTGAAATCTATTCCACGATTTCGTCTAACAATGAAGTTAATACCTTTTCGCTACATTTTCCAACATTACCAACACCTGAAGGTATTTAGCCGGCTGTGACTTGCAAGTAATATAAAAATGCTCGGCGACACCCCAACTTAGCGTTTTCTTACTTGTTTTAACTCACATTTAATGATATAACTCTTTCTGGCGCACTATAAAACCGTTAAAAGTCAAATATAAATTTTATTTTATTTCATTTTCTCCAGTTATTTATTTAAAGTGCAAACCATTTTTCTTTTGCAGCATTCTATTCAAGGACATAGTACAATTTTTATGCCACTCGCATATTATGTGCTGTGCTTATTTTGCAAATTCATTGAAGCTGCATTTTGTTTTGCTGAGGCAAATGACAGTTTACCAGTTGAGCACATCCACTGATTCCTTTTGGTGACCCTTCATGCTGCAGTACGCACATCTACTTGAAGTGGTTCTGACTTTTAGGTGAGATAACGAGGATCGTGTGCTAGGATCTACAACCGATTTTTCTTTGTGTGAACTACAGTTTTCCTTTTACTTTTCCTTGCAGTAGTAGGTGTTGCGTATGAGCTTGAACATAAGGTTGAAATTAAATCCAATATGAAGTCCTTAAGTGGTAATTGGTACTGTATATTTGGTAATTAAAAAATCTTTAACGACTGCAACATCACAACATGCAACATGAAAAGAAAAATATGTGCCACAGAGTTTCACACAGAATTTAATCTCGTACCTCTGCTCTAACGAACGCTGCATTTTTTCATACAGAAACACGTCGCGCAAAATTGTTTGCATCTCGACTCCTATAGGTGCTCGGAGGCAACCGACCAGCCGCTTGTTTGTTAGCTAGAAAAGCCATCTACCGAATCCAGTCAGCGCACGCTCCAAAGTACAGTCGCGGCGGAAGAAAATCAGTTCTATTACTTTCCTGACGATTCCTGCATTTTTCGGTAATAATAGTAGGCCCCCTGTTTCGCGGCAAGCAAGTACTTTGTGGCTCCATAAACTTTGCTTTTTCCACGTGGGTGGGACCAACACTTCATGGTTAGCACCAGCTCAGTTACAAGAACACCGTCATCGCTGTCGCAAATTTCTTGCAGATTATGGGTTCTGTTACTATTTACAACGCGCGCTTCTTCATTGTCGCTTTCAATTATCGGCTCAACTCAACTATATTTATTGACATTCACAGTATACCGAATTTGCATGTAACTTCATTGAGAAACTATAGTAAATGGCTGGAAACACTATTGATGATTCACTATTGCACTATTTTTATACTCTCGCAACAAAGTTGCTAAAGAGAGTATTATAGTTTTGTTCACATAATGGTTGTTTGTAAGTCCTAAAACTAAAAGAGTCAGATATAGGGTTATACTATATACCAAAGTGATCAGGGTGACGAGTAGAGTTGAGATCCGGATGTCTGTCTGTCCGTCCGTCCGTGCAAGCTGTAACTTGAGTAAAAATTGAGATATCATGATGAAACTTGGTACACGTATTTCTTGGCTCCATGAGAAGGTTAAGTTCGAAGATAGGCAGAATCGGCCCACTGCCACGCTCACAAAATGGCGAAAACCGAAAACCTGTAAAGTGTCATAACTAAGCCATAAATAAAGATATTAAAATGAAATTTGACACAAAGGATCGCATTAGGGAGAGGCATATTTCGACGTTTTTTTTTTGGAAAAGTTGGCGTGGCCCTGCCCCCTACTAAGTTTTTTGTACATGTCTCGGAAACTACTATAGCTATGTCAACCAAACTGAATTGAGTTGTTTCCTTCAGGCATTTCCATATACAGTTCAAAAATGGAAGAAATCGGATAATAACCACGCCCACCTCCCATACAAAGGTAATGTTGAAAATCACTAAAAGTGCGTTAACCGACTAACAAAAAAACGTCAGAAATCCTAGATTTTTCGGAACGAACTGCAGAAAGAAGCTGCACCTTTTAACGCTATTTTGAATTATTAGCTCAAATCTGGCAATAAAAAAGTGGCATAAGAATATTATCAGAGATTTATATTATTACAAGATTTCCAAATAAGTGGTGTAGTTTTCTATTTCATTGCGCCGGAAAGAAATAACTGCAAAGTCCCAAAAATAAAATTGACCTGTTTTCATACTTTTTCCAAAATATATATCCATTCTTACAGACCACTGGGTATATTTCTTTATTGAGAAGCTTGTCTATTCCATACAAATTTGCATATCGAACAATATAAATTTGTTGGACCCCTAACTCATTATTTCACAAAAAACTATATCCAGAGAGCATAAGACCAAAACTATGTAATAATAACGTGTAAACTACAACTTGATTACTAAAAGTACTGCCAAATTGCAGCAGCACTCTCTCACGCTTGCATCAAGCAAAAAACTAATGACTTTAATGAATGTAATTCGAAATAAACTGCTCTTTAAGCTGGCATATTCAAAGTTTCTCTATAGACAGTTGAAATATGTGCCGTCTGCTTCCAAATTTCGTAATTCATTAACAAAATGTTCTCGCACTTCTCAGACATGGAAATTTCGCAGTTAGCTTTCAGCAGTCAACCATCAAGACAGATGTTACAGAACGTTACAAGCGCGTTGTAAATAAACTTAATTAACTGCTTGAAATTCCAGCTCGCAGTTCATTGGCCAATTAGACGAATGCACGAGCTAATTGTATGCCGTTATGAGCCGCGTTGCAGGCACTGCAAATTGACTTTAACAAAAGCGATTGCCAATGCTCTGAGAATATCTCTGTATTAAGATTAATAATAATTTATAATAATACAAAAATTTTCTGATTAGAATTTTCGAAAGAATTCTATTACTTCAAAGTTTAGTATGCCATCTGAATGCAGAGAATCTAAAACTGATGCACGGAGGCATATACTATATAGCTCTTAGTCCGGGCGATCGTAGGTCTAAACGACAATCTTTGTGAAACCGATTGCCAACAACTGATTACATGGGCATGAAGTAGTCCACTTCCGAAAATATACTCCACGCATACGAAACACGATTTTCAAATATATCAAATATACCAAAATGTGTACATTGACATTGTTGTATAATATACTAATCTACAGAGCTCATCAATCGAATTAATCTTTCTAGGAATCGTACTGTTGATCGTCATCGAATCTGTACCACTGTAGCCATCGTATCAGTTGTGCTTAGTACTTGTATTACGTTTTGAAATAAATAGAGAGCACTTAGCCGACAAGATCGAAGAGATCAGCTATTCCGAAAGATTAGATTTCAATATTTCTTGTACCCTAATGGGAGTAATCGTCTATTTTTCACCAAACATTCAATAAGTACCATCATTTCCTTCTATCCATCTCTTTTCAGATCAATCCTGTCATTTACTCATCAGTTCGTTCATTGTAAGTTGAAGTTTTTATGACTTCTATACTTTAAGCTAATTTTTTTCTTATGTTTGAATCAATTTCGAGTCGACATAATTTAGTTTCGCACCAAGAAAAATTAGCTAAGTGCATAATGCATAGGTGACAAGAAAAGAACATTTCCTCACACTTTGCACAGAAATTCAAACATAATGAGCAGAGTCAGTGACTTCAAGCTGCATGAGAAACTAACTAAACTGATAGTGGCTGAATTCGATTCGCCAAGCATTGGAGAGAAACGAATCGAATAAACCATACGAGGTGTTCAAGCAAACGGCCAGCACTTGCGGTGCAACCCTGCGATAGCATGTCGTTTCTATCTCTCTGATGATTATTATCATATAAATTTTCATTGACGTTCTTCCAATCCAAGCTTGCACCTTTATGTGTTTTTCGTATTTTTTCTTTCATAAAGTGCACTCTTTAAACCATCTTTGCAACAGAGTGCGACAAAAGCATTATGCTCTCAAGACGGCATTACAGATTAAAAATTTTATTTTGCGTTCAAAATTGTTAACTTTGAAAATCCAGTAATGCTGCAAGTATTTTGTAATTCCATGTTAGAAACAGCTTATCAGCTTAAATAATTTTATGTTATAGGCTCAGACGATAACTTAAAACTGCTTTACGCATTTACTTATATAACAAAACGTTGCTACGAACTGAGTAATTTCAATTGAAACTGAATTGATTTTATTCTTTTTTATTTCTCCACTAAGTAAATTATTAAACTTTCCAGAAAGTAACTTTTACGCAAACGAGCCGAGCAACTGATTGCCTAAACTAAGGATGACGTTTTATTTTCCCAAAGTTTCATGCAACTTGGCAACTCACCTTACTGCAGCCACTAGTTCACTGCCAGCCACAGGCGCTGTTGCCATTTCCGCCGCCCTTCACTTTAACTAGTACAAACCATTTAGTAAAGCGCCAGTCGCCGTTCGTCGACTGCCGTTACTCTCTTACCAAAGGTCAGTGCACACACAAAGCAGAAACAAATACACAGCCGTGCCAGCCACACACACAAACAGTAAAAGAAAAAGAAAACACAAAATATGACCACTCAAAAGGATTCGAGTAGTCTTGTGAGTACCGCATTGAGTTCTTGTTGTGAGCGTGTGGAAAGCGCGTGCGAAAACTTTTCGGCGAGTCATTAACATTTAAATAAAAATTTTCAAATGGAATGAAAACGAATGTTATTCACCATTAAACTGCACTTAGCAGGGTGCACAGTGTTAATGCCGGTCTACCTACTTGCATAATAGGTTTCCAGTATATAAATAATACATACGTATATGTACATATTGTACTTGTAGTCTTTGCTTTATTTGTAGTTGCTCTTTTGGATTACTGAGTTTGTGGCGTTGCTAATTGCTGCCATAAATATTTTTGCAAAACTCGTAATACAATCAAAAAATTATAATGAAATAATTCAAATATAAGCATAGTTTTTTCTAATGTAATGTTAGCATATATAAAGGGTGTTTTTTAGGAGCTTTGGAATTTACGATTGTGATAAATGCGTTAGCTGCTCTCAAAGAAAACACATGTCGTGGACATTTTGCAAACTATTCGCAGACACAAAATTCTTTCGCCGAAGAAACACTTACAAACCGTGGAGATTTAAGAGTTAATAATTCGCTAAATTTTGGTCGAACAGAGACCATCATGTTGAGGTTTCAAAAAGACTGGGGAACAAGTCACAAAGTGCAAGCAGCCGTAATTTCATTATATCTAACTATTTTGAACAAATTACACCCAAGAAATGGAGCACCAAGGCAAATAATCATTAGTTGGAAAAATAACCAACGCGCTACCAACTGTAGTTCCGCTTTCCTTGCTGGCATTTTGGTCCTCAAAGAAGTTGCCTAGTGTTCAAGATTATTTTAGATGTAAACTCATATAATTTTACAACTATTTACAAGGTGCATTCCAAACAGGAATTTTTGAATCTAGCGCCTTCTGGTGGCGCCATCTAAATCTCTATATGACAGATCCGTTAGAATCTGCTACCTTTATCATTTGCCCAGTGAGAGTTTCATGACTTTCATTGATTGGAAGTGAAGTTATTGCGTTTTAGGTGTCAGTATGTTTATGTTATCGGTGCGAAAATGAGCTTCGAACAAAGAGCCAACATTAAATTTTGTAGTAGAACTTTTACCGAAACGTTTCAGTTGATGAAACAAGTTTATGGCGATGATTGCCTATCCAGTAGCAGAGTGCACGAGTGGTTTCAACGTTTTCAAAGTGATCGTGAGGACATAAATGACGATTAACATGTGGGCCAATCAAAATCCATGATCACCGGAAATTCTATCGAAACTGTGCGTGAATTCATCAAAAATCAAAAATCACCCGAAATCATCATTGAAATTCATGGAAATGAAATTGAACATCTCCAAAACATCGATTTATCGCATTTTGACCGAACATTTGGGATTACGAAAGGTGCGTGCACGGTTTGTTCCGCACAAATTGACTGGCGATCAAAAATTGCTCAGAATCCAGCATTCGAAGGACATCATTTTGACCGATTATTTAACCAAAAATCACATTTTAGCCATTAACCACTCCCCGTATTCTTCTGATATGGCACCGTGAAAGTTCATCCTTTTCGGAAAAATGCATTTGCCCATGAAAGGAAAGCGTTATGCAGACGTAGAGGCCAGCCAAAGGCTTGCACTGGCATACTGGCGGCCATACCAGCCAACGAGCTAAAACACTCTCGTTCAGAAACATGCTGCTTTGAATGCGTCTGTTCAAAAAGCTGTGTTGAAACTTCGAAGGAAACTACTTTCAACAAAATAACAAATTGATTTTGCCGAAAAAGCCTTAGTTGTTCTGATTTTGTTTTAAAAGTCCTGTTTACTTTGAGACCTTGCACCTTGTAATTCGCTAAATTCGTTCAATCCAGCCCCCATCATGAAGCCGTTTTTATCGTGATCAAAACTGTCTTTGAACAAATTACATAAAGAAATGGACCGTAACACAAAACAACAAATTGTCTATAGCTGGAGTCAATAACCAACGCATTATTGCTCAATGTGTATATACAAGTAACAAGAAAATAGATTTTGAATCTAAATATAAGATTGTGGAGTTTTCCCAAATGTACTGCCGTTGCGGTTTTATGAAATCTGCAATAATGTGAAACTGGTAAATTAGCCTGAATTTGCGATAACCAACGCGTTATTGACTAGTTAGACTTGCCTTGCTGGCAAAAGTGATGCAAAATTTGACCGGCATTTTGGTCCTCAAAGAAGTTGCCATATACTCAATATTATTTTGAATATAATGTCATAAAATCTGACAACTATTTATGCCAAAATATTGAAAATTTCATTAAGGGTGCTCCCATTTCTATAACTCTCAAAAAACACCCTTTATGCAAAGATAGCGAAAGTTGGTTTGGAAGGTAAAAAATTGGTTGGGAGTAGTTAAATTCGGTTGACACTGCTTGCAATGCGCAATTTTGCGGAAAAGTTAATTTGTCAGAGTGTGCAAAAAAAGCGACAACCACAAGAGTCGAATACAATTCTACAGTTGCTAAATTATTCGCATATGTACATATTTGTATTATACTATACTTGTGTATTCCGGCTGTTGTTTCATGTATGGTATATCTGCTTAGTTTTTATACACTTGTCAGAGTGCGACATATACTTCGTTAGTATATATGATATATATATACTCTTATTTATATAGACATATGCTTGTATTCTGTTGCAGTATGCTCCGTATGCGCTTGTGTGTCAACCAGCTGACAATTTTGGGTATTTAAAGCGTACTAGCACTGTGGCGTGTCATCTGGGCCGCAATACAGATGCTGAGAACAGCCACTACTTTCGCTGTAGTCCTTTCACGTGCTGCTTCTCTCCGACTTCTTTCCGTGTTAGTTGACATTTTAGTTTTGCAATTCGGCAATTGCAATATCGCCTTACAAAGTCCTTTGAATTTGCCGTGCGTCTGCGCTGCAGCGTGGCGTAGTGGCAACTTTGCAAGTATAATTTGTTAAAATGTTGCATGTAATTTATGTGCTTCACGACACTTTGCATGTAAATGTAGTGGCAGTGGCACAACTACACATATAAGCACAAGTGCATGCATGCCATGTCTAGGCAACAAGGCTGTAGCTTTAGATATGCCACTCAATCTTACAAGTTATATGAGCTGTAGCTCGGCAAAACTAAATTGTAACACATTCCAGGTTCTGACACACGCACGCAGTCAACTGTATTTATTTGAAAATTCAAAAAGATTACAGAATTTATTCAATATATAAACATATATATATATATATATATATATATATATATGCGATCAGATGTTGTTTCATTAAAATGACTACGCTTTATAGCTTTACAATTTTGCAAAATTGAAAACTTGAATTTAAAGTAACTTTATGAATATAATCAAATAACTTTGAATTAAACTATGGCAGTCACGTACTCTTGACTTTTGACTTGTGATTTTTTTATAGTTCAAAAACAACATTTTCAACTCAAGTCGAAGTGTTAGGTCGGCTCGATTTTACTTGGGGGCAGCTTGAAAGACTGAGTACGAGAGAGTACAGCTTGAGATTGTACCCGAAAATGCTCAGAAGAGAGATGTGTAAATTATTTACGATCGGAGAATTGATGACACTGAGCAATTTTGGAGAGATGATAAACCGAAATTATGAAGTCAATGAATAAGAAGGCCAGGAAATAGCAATATTTGAAAAAGAATGGAGTTCTGCTTCATTAAGTCAAAACACCGATCTATGGATCAATGAAAATGATGGTAAAATCGAGTAAACTGAGCTTTGAATTACCCCAAAATATCTGTTATCGCAATCTGGTCCGCACCGGCGTCTTCGAGTTCTTAGATCTGCATAGAATGCTCACTGGAAAGAAATTTAGTGACAATAATGCGACAGCCATCAAAACAAAGACTGTCGAAGGCGTTTTTTTTTATTGAATAACGCTGTAATCGGTGTTCGGTAAATACAACTGTATACTTTACTCTACAACTATTCTAAAGGAAAGCTAATTCAGTTAAAATTTCAATTAAGGCAATTAAATTGTTAATTGAGTCAATAAAGATGTTAAATAATACCAGAAATAAAAAAGGCCACAAAAGATGCCCACGAAGTGTTCTTATAAATATGAAACACAAATGCCTATTTAGCATCCAGCAGATGTCCATTTCACAGTTGTGGAGTTAACATTTAAATTAAAGCAAAAATTTTGTAAATGTCCAAAGATGTATGTACTGCGCTTCATTGCATTTACACTTGCAACCGAAAAGCAATTTGGTAATGATGCCCTTAAGTGACTGTGTATATATGTTTTAATGCATATACACATACATAGCTCATACGTTGCCTACCTGCACGCCATTTAACCTCGTGTATGTTATAACATTGGTTTGCATTGGCTGTAGGTAAAGAGCAACAGCCAACCGGGTGTCGTGCAATAAATGCCACATGGCAGGCTGCATCAAACAACGAGCTCACATACATACAAACACATAACAGCACAGAACCCCACATTACTTCACTTCAGTTACTTGCTTTTCCTCAACACATGAAGTCATGTAATTTAGCAATTAAGCAGAGAAAGACACCAAAATTTTTAAATTTAGTAAAAAGACCAGAAGACATTATAAAAGAAATTGGTGCAATTTTTGTGTGATTTATGGGGAAGCTGGTAAAGTCAGTTGAAGAGTTTGAAGTTCATACCCTGACAGTTAGTAAATAAAAAATATTTTAATATATTTTCTTCTTCTCCTTATTTTCATAAACTTAAACTGTCTATGATAAAAAACAACATATTCAATCAAAAGTCGAGTTATCTTAATTAGCCATTACATATATATAACTACACAACAAAAGTTATAAATCAACTGATAACGATATGCTTACGTTCCAGTAAGTCTACGTTTATTGCTAAGGCCTATCTATTTATATACTTACGGAACAAAAAAATTTCCGAAAGTGTGTCGATCGAATATTTATAAACGAATATCAGTCGCGCGCAATTTAGACATCATATCGCTAACGGTCAATAGATAACTCTGTCAACAGCCAATAATCGTACACCAGCGATAGTTTTAAGAAACAACCCGCAACGACGACCGGTATATAAAGAATTGAAAAATCAACACACAGCACAGTCGAAAGCTTTACATCCAGTAAAACATACGCAAAAGTCACGAAACAGTTTACTAATATTTTTGAAATATGAATCAATTACTCGTTTGCAGTTTCTTGTTGGCGATCTCATCGTCTTACGCAGCCGTTGTTCAAGCAGCATCCTATGTCGTTTCAGTTCAAAGAAACGACGGTGGCGACCCAATCTGTGGTGGTATTTCTCATCGGTGAAAAAACTGTGCTGACCACTGCGCAGTGCCTGGCTTTCTACGATCCTGAGCAATTGGTTGTTTCAGTAAACAATGGCGCTCAAATCATCAAAGCTTGCAGGTTACACTTTCGATGCAGCATTCGACTTCGTTACCATGGAAAACAACATCGGCCTCTTGAAACTGGCCGAAGCGGCAAACGCTGATATCATTGATCCGGCTCAGCAACAACCAGCAACCGGTGCTGGCGGTGTTACCTACAGTTGGGGTGTACCAATGGCACACTAAACAGTGTCGATGTTGAACTCATCAGCACGAGCGATTGCGGTTCTGGTGATTATGGCTGGAGTGAAGATGAGGTTTTTGAATACAATGGTTTGCGGATTGGTAAAAGACAGCAACTCATGCCGTTGGTCGTTTCGGTAGTCCCAGTAGTCTCCGACAACAAACTGGTTGGTTTGACTGCATGGGGTGGCTGTGGTACCAAGGAGTGAAAGCAGCTGTTTTCACCGATGTGCCATCTCTACTCTCATGGATCAATAGTAGCCTATAAACTTAGGAATAATTTAAAGCAAAAGCCTTTCTTCATATCTAAAAGTAAAAATTAATAATAATAATAACAGTGTAATTAATTTATTAGTTTGAGGATGATGAGTGGTATCAGTTGGCAACTCTTTAACGCACAAACGTCGAATGATAGATTTTTAAGGAGAAAACTTACATGAAATTTTTTTCAGATGAGATTATTCTAAATTCAAGCAAGCATATTATTACGTTCAAATTACTGTTTTCAAGTTCTTCAACAATCAAATCACTTACTTCAACAATGTTTTCTGGCGGTTAGGAAGCAGAACAGATTTTGTTCTCACATATTTCTTTCCTGAAGCCAGTGAATAAGTTGTGGTAAAAGTATTTTTACAAACGTGAAATAAAAGTAAATGTATATAGTACCGTTTAAAGACAGTAGTGCTTACAAATAGAATAGTAGTTCTGCATGGTACGTATCTATTCGGTAAACACGAAAAAAGCATCTAAATTCAATTTTTTCGTAAATTTGTCTGAAAACCAGTTTCGCTAACTTAATTAAGGAAGATATAGGTGACAGTTTCCCATGTAGCAACCTTTCAACTGAAGTGCCGAGATACAATGATCAGAAGTACAACTGGTTCAAGCGTAATGTCAGCTGAGATACGTGAATGCCCACTTTATTACTTTTACTTTGTTTTGCAAAAACAATTTCGCATTTTATGCGCAAATCGTGTAAATATTTGCTCGTACTGAAATTAGAAACTTTCTAACAAACAGTTGAACGAATTGAAACGAACTCTGATATTTTATTCTACGTTTGTATGCACAACTGTCTTTAAACGATGTGATAAATATTTGCTTTTATTTAACGCTTAGAACAAACACATATCTTCTAGACCTTCAAAGCTACAATAGCTAAGCTCCTTCAAGAAAATTTCTATAGGACTATTACCGATACTGTGAAAAAATGAATGAAATCGAATGATAACCTCGCTTACTCCCTATATAACGGCACTGTTTAAAAACTACTTAAAGCACTGTAAATCAGCAATGCCAGAGGCACTAATTTTTCCTCCGAGATGATGCGAGAGGGCTTTGAAGGAGCCAACTTTTAGGTTAATCACATATATCAGAATCTGCTAGACTAATTTCATCCAAATTCGGTACATACACATTCTTCTTACATTCTAATTTCACAGTGCGAAAAAGGGCGAAACCGAACGGCAAGCACGCTTACTTCCAATATAACACAATTTTAAATATCTTCTGCTTTTTTTCGATCCAAGTGCACAAATCAAGAAGAAATTAATATAACGGGATAAACCTTTGTACGAATATTCCCTTTAGAGTATTCTCCCATATGACCAAAAATAGTTCAAATCCAAATAAACTGTTCAAACCCCTAGGTACCGAATATCTGGACCCCAGTAGGGGAAGGTGGGGAATGTTGATTTCGGTTAAAAAGTCACATAAAAGTTATTTTTTGTGAAAATTCCAAAGCATGGACCAGTCTGTAAATCGATTAAAACATGATTGTTACCGATGAAAAACGTTTATTTATCAATGGAAATGAAAGAGATTCATAAATAATAAGAAAAATAGGAATTGGCGAAAAAATTATTCCGACTCGCAGTGGATGCAGGTGTAAGTGTTCGGGTTCGGTCCGGCATTATTTCAAGTGAACCCCTCGATCACAAACGATGCAATGGGCCGTGTTTGACGATTCTCGTGCTTCGGCATCTTTCTGCAATCGGGCAAAATCGAAGTCCTCTTCGATGTCGGTTTCTGGTCGGAGACGGGCTTCTTTCCGTGGCGTCTTCGATTTGCCACGGCCTTTTTGTTTTTGGCTGCTGGTTTCATCGGCTGCCTTCGTCAATTTTGCCGCTTTTTTCGGCCTTGTCACGCAGATCTGCGACAACCTCAGGCGATGTCAAAATCGTTGACTCCATTGTCTTGCAGCCACGTTTTGATTTCGGCGCAGGTGTGCCCAATTTCAACGGGCCAACCGATTTCAATTCACCACGGAGCTGTGGAGTCGAAACAAGAGACAACGACTATGATGCAGCACCACTTGTTGAAGCTGGGGCACTTGTCGATGCCTCCGACGTTGACACCTCCTCATTCGCAGCAGTCACAAATGGCATCACCAGAGGCAAGAACTCGACGTTGAATGTCGGCGTCTTTCTTCGTCACCGAACGGGTAGATGCCAGTTGTTCGGAAGCCGGATTTGATGGTTTTCGGCGTTAACATAACATCGAGGCACTGATCGACAAGGAGCGGCACATGATGCAGATCGAAAGTGACACCAATGTTGGACTTTTTCCATGCATCATGCTTCACGGTCATCATGCCTTTAAATGGTGCAAATACCGCAACATCTAGCGGCTGCATTTTGTGCATGCATTTCGGCGGAAAAGACAACAACGTGATGCCATGATCCAACGCCAAATCTATCGCCTCGATCGATAAATGCGAACCGTGGTTGTCCAGCAGCAACATGGTTGGCGAAACGGCATTAGCACCGGTGTGCTTGATGAAATGACGCATGAATTGAGGGAATACGTCAGAGTTCATGTAACCAGAACAGTTCGCAACACCAACAGCGCCATGACTCGCATGAGTCATAAAAATCTCTTTCATGTTGACTCGGGGAAAGAGGAAGAATGGCGGTATAGACTGGCCACTAGCGCTGATGGCCAAAGCCAAAGACACATTGGTGCCTTTTTCGGCAGATGTTGATGAGCCGACCTGCTTTTGTCCTTTGCGCGCGATGGTTTTGACAGGTCTGGTTGGCACGGTCGGGCACCCGGTTTCATCCATGTTCCATATTCGGTGAGGTTCAAACGGCGTCTTACCGAGAACGGATGAAAGGTTGGCAAAGAATGCATCGACATTCTCTTTGTTGAATCGCTTCGCACGGCTCTGGCTTACTTGCTCTGGTGTTCGCAGTGACAAATTTTTGTGGCGTTTCATGAACGCCAACTGCCAATCCTTACTCGCCTGTTGATTGTCGTTCCATGGATCCGGATACGACGCGCCAATAAAACTAATTCCATAGTTGATGTTGCTGGCCTTGAGAATGTAGCTTATCAGCGCCTTCTCTTGTTCGATGTTGAAGATCTGAAATAAAAAAAAAAATCATTTATTATTCGATGAAAGAAAAAGAAAGAAACCAGCAGAACTCACTGTTTTTGTGCCCATCGTCGTGCTTTCAGCCAGCAAATTCTTCATTACATCGGCATTGGCAG
Organism: Bactrocera tryoni; assembly: GCF_016617805.1. NCBI lineage: Eukaryota > Metazoa > Arthropoda > Insecta > Diptera > Tephritidae > Bactrocera > Bactrocera tryoni. The sequence goes on from NC_052499.1 coordinate 2,943,848, forward strand.
TAGTGACGTCGATGCTCGCACCATCAAATGCTGCAATATAACGCATCAAGTTGGCCCTCGGAATTTTGTGTGCCGTCGCAGATTGTCGAACGCTGTTGTGATGTATTTTCACCGACTTGATCGCCTCCAAAATGTTGTCGAAATCAACAATTTTCTCTTGTTTGGGATAAGACCGCAGCATAATGACTAAAAAAAATTTTTCGGAGCATGAAACTATCAGGAAATGTTGAAAAACTATTGTGTTGTTGAAATTCTGCACGAAAAATCACTTATACACGTCAAATATATGAAGTTAGCATGTCAAATGTAAAAAACCCAAACGCTCAAATTTGCAAAATGGCGGTGGATAATGAACACAATGTAAATTCGTGCAAAATTTCTTTTGTGTGTCGAAGGCTAAAGGCTCAACTAATATTATAAACATATTTACCTGGATGAATTTATTGGAAAATGTGAAAAAAATCAACTTCTTCTTCTTAATTGGCGTAGAAACCGCTTGCTGATTATAGCCGAGTTAACAACAGCGCGCCAGTCGTTTCTTCTTCGCTACGTGGCGCCAATTGATATTCCAAGCGAAGTTGTCAGGTCCTTCTCCACTTGGTCCTTCCAACGGAGTGGAGGTCTTCCTCTTCCTCTGCTTTCTGGCGGGTACTTGCGTCGAATATTTTCAGAGCTGGAGTGTTTTCGTCCATCCGGACAACATGATTCTAGCCAGCGTAGCTGCTGGTCTTTTAATTCGCTGAACTATGTCGATGTCGTCGCATATCTCGTATAGCTCATCAGTTCCATCGAATGCGGTATTCGCCGTGGCTAACGGCGCAAAGGATCCATAAATCTTTCGCAGAACTTTTCTTCTCGAAAACTCGTAATCGTCGACTCATCCGTTGTTGACATCGTCCAAGACCCCACCATACAGCAGGACGGGAATTATGAGTGACTTTATAGAGCTTGGTTTTGTTTGTCGAGAGAGGACTCTGCTTCTCAATTGCCCTACACTAGTCCGACAGGTAGCAACCTGTTGGCAAAAAGAGTTATCCTGCGGCTGGGATTTCTAGGCTGATATTGTCTGGTGGTGTTTACGCTGGTTCTGCAAGATGACGAAATTATCTACGGGAGATTTCAGCGTTGATGATCACAACAGTGACGTGAGCGTGCCAAGACGAACTGTTTGCTGTATGAACATCTTTTTGTTG